>NC_067480.1:100530378-100857878 GCF_947179515.1 Apodemus sylvaticus
GAGAAAAAAAAAACAACAACAACAACACTATCTGTATATTTTATCTACAGAAGATAAAAACATGGAAACAATCATAAGTAGAATGATAAGTATAAACCTCCAAAATACACAATTTCAAAATGACAACGTTACTTAAAAGCGAGTACAATATAGAGTTGAATGTTAAGTTTAAGTCTTGGGATTTTTTTTCACACCACAAATCATCATCCCCTATAAAGAGACAGGATACCAATGAAAGCAATGTTTGGGAGCTGTAACCTAGATGCCAAAAGAAAATACTGTGGCTAATTCTCTGTGAAACCCACTAATCTGACTGAAAGCTTCATTTTTTTCATAGCCTTCTCCCAGAGTCCCTCTTACCTCTTAAATCAGTTGGCTTTCTTTTATGTAGGTATCGAGGGGGAACACGCTGTAGAGCAGAGGTGGCGTCCAACTCAGAGATCTGCCTGCCTCTGTCTCCCAAGTGCTTCGGTGAAAGCTTTTGACACCTAAAGAAACAGAACACCATCTCTAAACTCCTCCCATTAGATAGGAAAAAACAGAAAACAAAGAAACAAAGAAAGAAACAACAGCAGAGCCAGAAAATAAAAAAAAAAAAATGGACACACATCCCAAGATTCTGTGACTGCAACATAGGGGGAATCAGAGACTGTCCTCTAGAGGGGTGTCACAAAGACAGATAGCTACTACTTGTGTTTATTGCTGGGCATCTCACCCATGGCTTCACACATGGGTACTGCACGCAAGTACTCGGCCATGGAGACCCTCTTGGAACCCTCCTGGAAGGATCTTAAGAAGGAGAATAAAATGTATGGAGTGTATACTAAAAGAAGGAAGGCTTGGAGATACGGGGGGGCTTAGTGTTCTAGACACTGGGCTCTGCCATCGATTCCATTGGAATGCAACTCACTGGGTCCCATTTTCAGATTCATCTCAGTTTCTTTAATGGTGCAGAGAGAGAACATTGGTTTGTTTGTTTGGGTTCCCTTTAAGACCTAGTCAGACTCTGTAGCCTAGTAGTTGATCTATGGCCCAGGCTGGCCTCAGAATCCTAGATTTGCTTAACTCCCTCTACAGAGTAGTGAGACATCAACCCATGGGCCACTATGCCCAGCTCAGAGAAATAGTTTTGAGACAAGTATCTTTCTTCTAAATCTTTGAAATGAAAAGCATCATCACTATGGTAGTCAGGGTTCTCTCTAGAGAAGCACAACTTACAGAATGAATCTCTACATACATACAGAAAGGGGATTGAGTTGAATGACTTACAAGGTGTGGTCCCACTAATCCAGTGGTTTGCTATGATGATGGAAAGTTCAGAGTTCCAGAATCCACTCAGTCCACAAGGCTGGAGGTCTCAACTGGTCTTCAGTAGAGATGCTGGGATCCCGGTGAAAGAATGGACTTGCTAGCAAGGTGAGAGCAAGCAGGCAAAGAGGAAAAGCTCCTTCTTCCCTGTCTTTATATAGGCTTTGAGAAGGAGGTGTGGCCCAGTTTGGATTAGATTAGAATCTCAGTCGGTTGATCCTGATTGGATGTCCTCAAGGCAAGATTCGGATTAAAGTTGTGTGTCTGCCTGCCTGGAGATGTGGATCAGAAGTGATCTAATTGCCCAGCAGTGGTGGCACACACCTTTAATCCCATTTAATGCTGGGATTAAACAAAACAAAGAACAAAACAGAAAACAAACGCAAACCAAAACCAAATAAACAACAAAGACAAACAAACAAGGAAACCAAAAAGTGACCTAATCATGATCACTTCACGGCACATTCAGCACCACACCTATCAGCTTTTTGAAATTAGACCAGACCTCTTCTTGAGATGCTTTGCTAGCATGGTTGTTGTTGTTGTCATTGTTGTTGTGTTTTTTTTTTGTTTTGTTTTGTTTTCTGCTTTCAACACCCATCGCAATGACCTCTTAAAAGACCCGAGTCAAATGAACTGTTTGCCATTCGAGTTGCAGTCACAGGCTGGCCAATGGTTAAGCAGATTTGTGCCTGCCACCATTTCCTGAATGGTTTAGTCTGTAAACATTCAAGGGGATTGAACTGGTCTGCCCTTGTATATGAAAACCCCAAATTCTAGTTTCCTCCCAATGAGCAATGACACTATCTATTCCTTGCTAGTAAACTACATGGTCCCCAGATATCACTCTAAGACCCTGAGATGTAGAATATTTGCTGACTCCCAGGCAAGATTGAGAAACCTAGCTCTATTGAAGCACTGGAATATAATATACCATGTAAGTGGCTTTGAGGCCAGCTTTAATTCCACTCTCTTGGGTGACAACAATATTTGTAGGCCATACTTGTGAATGTTTTTAAGAGGCAAATACCATGAGCTTTGGCCTTCACTCTTGAGCCCAGACCCACAGAGACCCAAACTGTGTAAAGATTATTCTATCACGACTGTTTGTGGCCTTTCTCAGCTCCACCCCACGCTTACCTGGCCATGGCCAGGTAGCTCTGACCCATATCAAAGGGGCTGCTTGCCCCTCTTTTCCCTCTCTCTCTCATCCTCTCATTCTCTTGCCCTCTTTGTCTCTTCCATTTTCCTTTCCCGTCCCCACTCCCTCCACATACGGTCCTGGCCAGCTTCTACTTCTCTCCTCCTCTCTGCCTCTTAACTCTCCCCATCAACTCCCTTCCCCATGCCCCAAAGAAACTCTCTTCCATGCTATACCATCCTGTGGGTGGTCCCTCTGGGTGAAGGGTTGCCTCTGCATGGGTCCACTGAGGCACGCTCTTCCCCCCACAGGCCCAGAGAACGCAATCTTATTCCACCTTCTACTTTGATGATTACAACAACCACCAAAGAAATCAGTCTCCAAGGTGAAGGTGAATTACTACTTTAGTACCCTAGAATGCCTGTTCCCCCACCCCAGCACACCTTTGCCTTTTAGTATGGCAAAGGTGAAAATGCTACCTTCAACACAACAGCAACAAGTAAAATGTATCCCCAAGATAAGTCAGGGCCAAAGAGGTCTGTTTCAGAGTTAAAAATCAAACTAAAACACACAAAAAGGCAAAAAGAAATTACATTAGATTGTAGATTTTATTTGAAAACAGGCAAGGAAAAGAGGAGAAATCCAAAGAAGCAAAACCCAAATCCACCATGGTCTGCACAGTCCAGTTGCCAACCCTCCCTCCCTCCCTCCCTTCCTCTCTCCCTCCCCCTAGGCATCACAGATGAGGCTTCTGGGTCCCATTTCTCGCATGGATTTGCTCAGTCAGTGTCCATGCTTTCCATATAAGCATCCAACTGTGCGTCCAACCCCTCTGCAGTAAGCTGCTGCTTCGAGTTGCTGCTGGCCCCTCTAGCTCGTCCCTGGTAGCCTCCACTTGTCCCTCTCCTGGTGACTCCGGCACGCGAACCTCCCGAGCCAGGGTTTCTTGTCATGCCTCCTCTGTTGATGCTTTGTGCAGGTCTTGGTTGCATAAGGATCTGGGATGTGACGAGCTGGATCTTCATGCGGCGGCCATCCAAAGGCACACCATTGTACTCTTGCATAGCCTTCAGGGCATCTGCTTCCCGTTCAAAGTGCACCTCTGCTGTCCCCAAACTTTGTCCAGAGCGATCATAGTGCACGGTGGCTTTCTTCAAGGTTCCGGATGAAGCAAAGACTTCCTGTATATCAGCATCGGACACTGCAAAGTCCAGGTTGGACACAAGCAGCTTCCCACCGCTGTCCACGCTGGCTCCACCCACGAAGGCCCTGTGGACTAGGTCCTGCTGCCACTTGTCCCGACGACTTTGCTTCTGGTGGCTGTATGGTGCCACCCGGTTCCTGCCGCGCAGGGCCATGGCAGGCTGCTTCCTCCTAGGCTCACCACCGCCGCCTGCTTTGAAGCCACGGAAGTTCTGGTAGCCGGCCCCTCTGCGACCCCGGCCCCACCAGGGACCTCCTTGCTGCCTCCGGTTCAGCTTGATGATGTCATCCAAAGACATGTCCACTTTGTTGGCCATCGCCAGGGTGGATTCGGGCATCAGATCGAGCCCACCTGTTTTGAAAACAAAGTTTTAACCTTATGTTCAAAGTCTCTCTCTGGTGCTTTTAGCATAGTAAATCACTGAGCAACAGGGAAGAGGTCCTGAGAACTTGATGAGGAAAAACAAGAATTTTCAACAGGAACACTCTTTATCGACAAAGGTTTCAATTGAAACCATTACAGGTGGCTGTATCTCCTCCTGATTGTTTGGTAAGTGATAGAAGTGCTTAATTACATTTCTGGCCTACTCAGAGTGATTCCTATACAACTCTTAACACCACACTTTCCAAACAACATTGGAAACATCTGAACAGGCAAACCCAATGAGCTGAGGCCAGTCTCTGGGTACCAGTACCTATCGAGGAGACAATTCACCCATCCAAGTCTTCTGAGCTCTACCTGACTCCTGTACCAACACACCACCAAACAAACCAGAAAGGAATTTGAGGAATTTGAACAGAAAATAAAATATAACCGCATTGTCCAGGTTTGCATAGGGGAACACTGTCACAAACAAAATAGAGTAAACTAAACGGGAAAAAAAAAGGTTCAGTGTGGTGGCCAATGCTTTTGATCCCAGCCCTCAAGAGGCAGAGACAGGAGGACCTTTTCAAGTTAGATGACATCCTGCTACTACACCTAGACAGCTCTAGACTGTCCAGGGCAGCCTAGTAGGACTGATACTTGAGAAAAAAAAAAACAACAACAACAACACTATCTGTATATTTTATCTACAGAAGATAAAAACATGGAAACAATCATAAGTAGAATGATAAGTATAAACCTCCAAAATACACAATTTCAAAATGACAACGTTACTTAAAAGCGAGTACAATATAGAATTGAATGTTAAGTTTAAGTCTTGGGATTTTTTTTCACACCACAAATCATCATCCCCTATAAAGAGACAGGATACCAATGAAAGCAATGTTTGGGAGCTGTAACCTAGATGCCAAAAGAAAATACTGTGGCTAATTCTCTGTGAAACCCACTAATCTGACTGAAAGCTTCATTTTTTTCATAGCCTTCTCCCAGAGTCCCTCTTACCTCTTAAATCAGTTGGCTTTCTTTTATGTAGGTATCGAGGGGGAACACGCTGTAGAGCAGAGGTGGCGTCCAACTCAGAGATCTGCCTGCCTCTGTCTCCCAAGTGCTTCGGTGAAAGCTTTTGACACCTAAAGAAACAGAACACCATCTCTAAACTCCTCCCATTAGATAGGAAAAAACAGAAAACAAAGAAACAAAGAAAGAAACAACAGCAGAGCCAGAAAATAAAAAAAAAAATGGACACACATCCCAAGATTCTGTGACTGCAACATAGGGGGAATCAGAGACTGTCCTCTAGAGGGGTGTCACAAAGACAGATAGCTACTACTTGTGTTTATTGCTGGGCATCTCACCCATGGCTTCACACATGGGTACTGCACGCAAGTACTCGGCCATGGAGACCCTCTTGGAACCCTCCTGGAAGGATCTTAAGAAGGAGAATAAAATGTATGGAGTGTATACTAAAAGAAGGAAGGCTTGGAGATACGGGGGGGCTTAGTGTTCTAGACACTGGGCTCTGCCATCGATTCCATTGGAATGCAACTCACTGGGTCCCATTTTCAGATTCATCTCAGTTTCTTTAATGGTGCAGAGAGAGAACATTGGTTTGTTTGTTTGGGTTCCCTTTAAGACCTAGTCAGACTCTGTAGCCTAGTAGTTGATCTATGGCCCAGGCTGGCCTCAGAATCCTAGATTTGCTTAACTCCCTCTACAGAGTAGTGAGACATCAACCCATGGGCCACTATGCCCAGCTCAGAGAAATAGTTTTGAGACAAGTATCTTTCTTCTAAATCTTTGAAATGAAAAGCATCATCACTATGGTAGTCAGGGTTCTCTCTAGAGAAGCACAACTTACAGAATGAATCTCTACATACATACAGAAAGGGGATTGAGTTGAATGACTTACAAGGTGTGGTCCCACTAATCCAGTGGTTTGCTATGATGATGGAAAGTTCAGAGTTCCAGAATCCACTCAGTCCACAAGGCTGGAGGTCTCAACTGGTCTTCAGTAGAGATGCTGGGATCCCGGTGAAAGAATGGACTTGCTAGCAAGGTGAGAGCAAGCAGGCAAAGAGGAAAAGCTCCTTCTTCCCTGTCTTTATATAGGCTTTGAGAAGGAGGTGTGGCCCAGTTTGGATTAGATTAGAATCTCAGTCGGTTGATCCTGATTGGATGTCCTCAAGGCAAGATTCGGATTAAAGTTGTGTGTCTGCCTGCCTGGAGATGTGGATCAGAAGTGATCTAATTGCCCAGCAGTGGTGGCACACACCTTTAATCCCATTTAATGCTGGGATTAAACAAAACAAAGAACAAAACAGAAAACAAACGCAAACCAAAACCAAATAAACAACAAAGACAAACAAACAAGGAAACCAAAAAGTGACCTAATCATGATCACCTCACGGCACATTCAGCACCACACCTATCAGCTTTTTGAAATTAGACCAGACCTCTTCTTGAGATGCTTTGCTAGCATGGTTGTTGTTGTTGTCATTGTTGTTGTGTTTTTTTTTGTTTTGTTTTGTTTTCTGCTTTCAACACCCATCGCAATGACCTCTTAAAAGACCCGAGTCAAATGAACTGTTTGCCATTCGAGTTGCAGTCACAGGCTGGCCAATGGTTAAGCAGATTTGTGCCTGCCACCATTTCCTGAATGGTTTAGTCTGTAAACATTCAAGGGGATTGAACTGGTCTGCCCTTGTATATGAAAACCCCAAATTCTAGTTTCCTCCCAATGAGCAATGACACTATCTATTCCTTGCTAGTAAACTACATGGTCCCCAGATATCACTCTAAGACCCTGAGATGTAGAATATTTGCTGACTCCCAGGCAAGATTGAGAAACCTAGCTCTATTGAAGCACTGGAATATAATATACCATGTAAGTGGCTTTGAGGCCAGCTTTAATTCCACTCTCTTGGGTGACAACAATATTTGTAGGCCATACTTGTGAATGTTTTTAAGAGGCAAATACCATGAGCTTTGGCCTTCACTCTTGAGCCCAGACCCACAGAGACCCAAACTGTGTAAAGATTATTCTATCACGACTGTTTGTGGCCTTTCTCAGCTCCACCCCACGCTTACCTGGCCATGGCCAGGTAGCTCTGACCCATATCAAAGGGGCTGCTTGCCCCTCTTTTCCCTCTCTCTCTCATCCTCTCATTCTCTTGCCCTCTTTGTCTCTTCCATTTTCCTTTCCCGTCCCCACTCCCTCCACATACGGTCCTGGCCAGCTTCTACTTCTCTCCTCCTCTCTGCCTCTTAACTCTCCCCATCAACTCCCTTCCCCATGCCCCAAAGAAACTCTCTTCCATGCTATACCATCCTGTGGGTGGTCCCTCTGGGTGAAGGGTTGCCTCTGCATGGGTCCACTGAGGCACGCTCTTCCCCCCACAGGCCCAGAGAACGCAATCTTATTCCACCTTCTACTTTGATGATTACAACAACCACCAAAGAAATCAGTCTCCAAGGTGAAGGTGAATTACTACTTTAGTACCCTAGAATGCCTGTTCCCCCACCCCAGCACACCTTTGCCTTTTAGTATGGCAAAGGTGAAAATGCTACCTTCAACACAACAGCAACAAGTAAAATGTATCCCCAAGATAAGTCAGGGCCAAAGAGGTCTGTTTCAGAGTTAAAAATCAAACTAAAACACACAAAAAGGCAAAAAGAAATTACATTAGATTGTAGATTTTATTTGAAAACAGGCAAGGAAAAGAGGAGAAATCCAAAGAAGCAAAACCCAAATCCACCATGGTCTGCACAGTCCAGTTGCCAACCCTCCCTCCCTCCCTCCCTTCCTCTCTCCCTCCCCCTAGGCATCACAGATGAGGCTTCTGGGTCCCATTTCTCGCATGGATTTGCTCAGTCAGTGTCCATGCTTTCCATATAAGCATCCAACTGTGCGTCCAACCCCTCTGCAGTAAGCTGCTGCTTCGAGTTGCTGCTGGCCCCTCTAGCTCGTCCCTGGTAGCCTCCACTTGTCCCTCTCCTGGTGACTCCGGCACGCGAACCTCCCGAGCCAGGGTTTCTTGTCATGCCTCCTCTGTTGATGCTTTGTGCAGGTCTTGGTTGCATAAGGATCTGGGATGTGACGAGCTGGATCTTCATGCGGCGGCCATCCAAAGGCACACCATTGTACTCTTGCATAGCCTTCAGGGCATCTGCTTCCCGTTCAAAGTGCACCTCTGCTGTCCCCAAACTTTGTCCAGAGCGATCATAGTGCACGGTGGCTTTCTTCAAGGTTCCGGATGAAGCAAAGACTTCCTGTATATCAGCATCGGACACTGCAAAGTCCAGGTTGGACACAAGCAGCTTCCCACCGCTGTCCACGCTGGCTCCACCCACGAAGGCCCTGTGGACTAGGTCCTGCTGCCACTTGTCCCGACGACTTTGCTTCTGGTGGCTGTATGGTGCCACCCGGTTCCTGCCGCGCAGGGCCATGGCAGGCTGCTTCCTCCTAGGCTCACCACCGCCGCCTGCTTTGAAGCCACGGAAGTTCTGGTAGCCGGCCCCTCTGCGACCCCGGCCCCACCAGGGACCTCCTTGCTGCCTCCGGTTCAGCTTGATGATGTCATCCAAAGACATGTCCACTTTGTTGGCCATCGCCAGGGTGGATTCGGGCATCAGATCGAGCCCACCTGTTTTGAAAACAAAGTTTTAACCTTATGTTCAAAGCCTCTCTCTGGTGCTTTTAGCATAGTAAATCACTGAGCAACAGGGAAGAGGTCCTGAGAACTTGATGAGGAAAAACAAGAATTTTCAACAGGAACACTCTTTATCGACAAAGGTTTCAATTGAAACCATTACAGGTGGCTGTATCTCCTCCTGATTGTTTGGTAAGTGATAGAAGTGCTTAATTACATTTCTGGCCTACTCAGAGTGATTCCTATACAACTCTTAACACCACACTTTCCAAACAACATTGGAAACATCTGAACAGGCAAACCCAATGAGCTGAGGCCAGTCTCTGGGTACCAGTACCTATCGAGGAGACAATTCACCCATCCAAGTCTTCTGAGCTCTACCTGACTCCTGTACCAACACACCACCAAACAAACCAGAAAGGAATTTGAGGAATTTGAACAGAAAATAAAATATAACCGCATTGTCCAGGTTTGCATAGGGGAACACTGTCACAAACAAAATAGAGTAAACTAAACGGGAAAAAAAAAGGTTCAGTGTGGTGGCCAATGCTTTTGATCCCAGCCCTCAAGAGGCAGAGACAGGAGGACCTTTTCAAGTTAGATGACATCCTGCTACTACACCTAGACAGCTCTAGACTGTCCAGGGCAGCCTAGTAGGACTGATACTTGAGAAAAAAAAAACAACAACAACAACACTATCTGTATATTTTATCTACAGAAGATAAAAACATGGAAACAATCATAAGTAGAATGATAAGTATAAACCTCCAAAATACACAATTTCAAAATGACAACGTTACTTAAAAGCGAGTACAATATAGAGTTGAATGTTAAGTTTAAGTCTTGGGATTTTTTTTCACACCACAAATCATCATCCCCTATAAAGAGACAGGATACCAATGAAAGCAATGTTTGGGAGCTGTAACCTAGATGCCAAAAGAAAATACTGTGGCTAATTCTCTGTGAAACCCACTAATCTGACTGAAAGCTTCATTTTTTTCATAGCCTTCTCCCAGAGTCCCTCTTACCTCTTAAATCAGTTGGCTTTCTTTTATGTAGGTATCGAGGGGGAACACGCTGTAGAGCAGAGGTGGCGTCCAACTCAGAGATCTGCCTGCCTCTGTCTCCCAAGTGCTTCGGTGAAAGCTTTTGACACCTAAAGAAACAGAACACCATCTCTAAACTCCTCCCATTAGATAGGAAAAAACAGAAAACAAAGAAACAAAGAAAGAAACAACAGCAGAGCCAGAAAATAAAAAAAAAAAAATGGACACACATCCCAAGATTCTGTGACTGCAACATAGGGGGAATCAGAGACTGTCCTCTAGAGGGGTGTCACAAAGACAGATAGCTACTACTTGTGTTTATTGCTGGGCATCTCACCCATGGCTTCACACATGGGTACTGCACGCAAGTACTCGGCCATGGAGACCCTCTTGGAACCCTCCTGGAAGGATCTTAAGAAGGAGAATAAAATGTATGGAGTGTATACTAAAAGAAGGAAGGCTTGGAGATACGGGGGGGCTTAGTGTTCTAGACACTGGGCTCTGCCATCGATTCCATTGGAATGCAACTCACTGGGTCCCATTTTCAGATTCATCTCAGTTTCTTTAATGGTGCAGAGAGAGAACATTGGTTTGTTTGTTTGGGTTCCCTTTAAGACCTAGTCAGACTCTGTAGCCTAGTAGTTGATCTATGGCCCAGGCTGGCCTCAGAATCCTAGATTTGCTTAACTCCCTCTACAGAGTAGTGAGACATCAACCCATGGGCCACTATGCCCAGCTCAGAGAAATAGTTTTGAGACAAGTATCTTTCTTCTAAATCTTTGAAATGAAAAGCATCATCACTATGGTAGTCAGGGTTCTCTCTAGAGAAGCACAACTTACAGAATGAATCTCTACATACATACAGAAAGGGGATTGAGTTGAATGACTTACAAGGTGTGGTCCCACTAATCCAGTGGTTTGCTATGATGATGGAAAGTTCAGAGTTCCAGAATCCACTCAGTCCACAAGGCTGGAGGTCTCAACTGGTCTTCAGTAGAGATGCTGGGATCCCGGTGAAAGAATGGACTTGCTAGCAAGGTGAGAGCAAGCAGGCAAAGAGGAAAAGCTCCTTCTTCCCTGTCTTTATATAGGCTTTGAGAAGGAGGTGTGGCCCAGTTTGGATTAGATTAGAATCTCAGTCGGTTGATCCTGATTGGATGTCCTCAAGGCAAGATTCGGATTAAAGTTGTGTGTCTGCCTGCCTGGAGATGTGGATCAGAAGTGATCTAATTGCCCAGCAGTGGTGGCACACACCTTTAATCCCATTTAATGCTGGGATTAAACAAAACAAAGAACAAAACAGAAAACAAACGCAAACCAAAACCAAATAAACAACAAAGACAAACAAACAAGGAAACCAAAAAGTGACCTAATCATGATCACCTCACGGCACATTCAGCACCACACCTATCAGCTTTTTGAAATTAGACCAGACCTCTTCTTGAGATGCTTTGCTAGCATGGTTGTTGTTGTTGTCATTGTTGTTGTGTTTTTTTTTGTTTTGTTTTGTTTTCTGCTTTCAACACCCATCGCAATGACCTCTTAAAAGACCCGAGTCAAATGAACTGTTTGCCATTCGAGTTGCAGTCACAGGCTGGCCAATGGTTAAGCAGATTTGTGCCTGCCACCATTTCCTGAATGGTTTAGTCTGTAAACATTCAAGGGGATTGAACTGGTCTGCCCTTGTATATGAAAACCCCAAATTCTAGTTTCCTCCCAATGAGCAATGACACTATCTATTCCTTGCTAGTAAACTACATGGTCCCCAGATATCACTCTAAGACCCTGAGATGTAGAATATTTGCTGACTCCCAGGCAAGATTGAGAAACCTAGCTCTATTGAAGCACTGGAATATAATATACCATGTAAGTGGCTTTGAGGCCAGCTTTAATTCCACTCTCTTGGGTGACAACAATATTTGTAGGCCATACTTGTGAATGTTTTTAAGAGGCAAATACCATGAGCTTTGGCCTTCACTCTTGAGCCCAGACCCACAGAGACCCAAACTGTGTAAAGATTATTCTATCACGACTGTTTGTGGCCTTTCTCAGCTCCACCCCACGCTTACCTGGCCATGGCCAGGTAGCTCTGACCCATATCAAAGGGGCTGCTTGCCCCTCTTTTCCCTCTCTCTCTCATCCTCTCATTCTCTTGCCCTCTTTGTCTCTTCCATTTTCCTTTCCCGTCCCCACTCCCTCCACATACGGTCCTGGCCAGCTTCTACTTCTCTCCTCCTCTCTGCCTCTTAACTCTCCCCATCAACTCCCTTCCCCATGCCCCAAAGAAACTCTCTTCCATGCTATACCATCCTGTGGGTGGTCCCTCTGGGTGAAGGGTTGCCTCTGCATGGGTCCACTGAGGCACGCTCTTCCCCCCACAGGCCCAGAGAACGCAATCTTATTCCACCTTCTACTTTGATGATTACAACAACCACCAAAGAAATCAGTCTCCAAGGTGAAGGTGAATTACTACTTTAGTACCCTAGAATGCCTGTTCCCCCACCCCAGCACACCTTTGCCTTTTAGTATGGCAAAGGTGAAAATGCTACCTTCAACACAACAGCAACAAGTAAAATGTATCCCCAAGATAAGTCAGGGCCAAAGAGGTCTGTTTCAGAGTTAAAAATCAAACTAAAACACACAAAAAGGCAAAAAGAAATTACATTAGATTGTAGATTTTATTTGAAAACAGGCAAGGAAAAGAGGAGAAATCCAAAGAAGCAAAACCCAAATCCACCATGGTCTGCACAGTCCAGTTGCCAACCCTCCCTCCCTCCCTCCCTTCCTCTCTCCCTCCCCCTAGGCATCACAGATGAGGCTTCTGGGTCCCATTTCTCGCATGGATTTGCTCAGTCAGTGTCCATGCTTTCCATATAAGCATCCAACTGTGCGTCCAACCCCTCTGCAGTAAGCTGCTGCTTCGAGTTGCTGCTGGCCCCTCTAGCTCGTCCCTGGTAGCCTCCACTTGTCCCTCTCCTGGTGACTCCGGCACGCGAACCTCCCGAGCCAGGGTTTCTTGTCATGCCTCCTCTGTTGATGCTTTGTGCAGGTCTTGGTTGCATAAGGATCTGGGATGTGACGAGCTGGATCTTCATGCGGCGGCCATCCAAAGGCACACCATTGTACTCTTGCATAGCCTTCAGGGCATCTGCTTCCCGTTCAAAGTGCACCTCTGCTGTCCCCAAACTTTGTCCAGAGCGATCATAGTGCACGGTGGCTTTCTTCAAGGTTCCGGATGAAGCAAAGACTTCCTGTATATCAGCATCGGACACTGCAAAGTCCAGGTTGGACACAAGCAGCTTCCCACCGCTGTCCACGCTGGCTCCACCCACGAAGGCCCTGTGGACTAGGTCCTGCTGCCACTTGTCCCGACGACTTTGCTTCTGGTGGCTGTATGGTGCCACCCGGTTCCTGCCGCGCAGGGCCATGGCAGGCTGCTTCCTCCTAGGCTCACCACCGCCGCCTGCTTTGAAGCCACGGAAGTTCTGGTAGCCGGCCCCTCTGCGACCCCGGCCCCACCAGGGACCTCCTTGCTGCCTCCGGTTCAGCTTGATGATGTCATCCAAAGACATGTCCACTTTGTTGGCCATCGCCAGGGTGGATTCGGGCATCAGATCGAGCCCACCTGTTTTGAAAACAAAGTTTTAACCTTATGTTCAAAGTCTCTCTCTGGTGCTTTTAGCATAGTAAATCACTGAGCAACAGGGAAGAGGTCCTGAGAACTTGATGAGGAAAAACAAGAATTTTCAACAGGAACACTCTTTATCGACAAAGGTTTCAATTGAAACCATTACAGGTGGCTGTATCTCCTCCTGATTGTTTGGTAAGTGATAGAAGTGCTTAATTACATTTCTGGCCTACTCAGAGTGATTCCTATACAACTCTTAACACCACACTTTCCAAACAACATTGGAAACATCTGAACAGGCAAACCCAATGAGCTGAGGCCAGTCTCTGGGTACCAGTACCTATCGAGGAGACAATTCACCCATCCAAGTCTTCTGAGCTCTACCTGACTCCTGTACCAACACACCACCAAACAAACCAGAAAGGAATTTGAGGAATTTGAACAGAAAATAAAATATAACCGCATTGTCCAGGTTTGCATAGGGGAACACTGTCACAAACAAAATAGAGTAAACTAAACGGGAAAAAAAAAGGTTCAGTGTGGTGGCCAATGCTTTTGATCCCAGCCCTCAAGAGGCAGAGACAGGAGGACCTTTTCAAGTTAGATGACATCCTGCTACTACACCTAGACAGCTCTAGACTGTCCAGGGCAGCCTAGTACGACTGATACTTGAGAAAAAAAAAACAACAACAACAACACTATCTGTATATTTTATCTACAGAAGATAAAAACATGGAAACAATCATAAGTAGAATGATAAGTATAAACCTCCAAAATACACAATTTCAAAATGACAACGTTACTTAAAAGCGAGTACAATATAGAGTTGAATGTTAAGTTTAAGTCTTGGGATTTTTTTTCACACCACAAATCATCATCCCCTATAAAGAGACAGGATACCAATGAAAGCAATGTTTGGGAGCTGTAACCTAGATGCCAAAAGAAAATACTGTGGCTAATTCTCTGTGAAACCCACTAATCTGACTGAAAGCTTCATTTTTTTCATAGCCTTCTCCCAGAGTCCCTCTTACCTCTTAAATCAGTTGGCTTTCTTTTATGTAGGTATCGAGGGGGAACACGCTGTAGAGCAGAGGTGGCGTCCAACTCAGAGATCTGCCTGCCTCTGTCTCCCAAGTGCTTCGGTGAAAGCTTTTGACACCTAAAGAAACAGAACACCATCTCTAAACTCCTCCCATTAGATAGGAAAAAACAGAAAACAAAGAAACAAAGAAAGAAACAACAGCAGAGCCAGAAAATAAAAAAAAAAAATGGACACACATCCCAAGATTCTGTGACTGCAACATAGGGGGAATCAGAGACTGTCCTCTAGAGGGGTGTCACAAAGACAGATAGCTACTACTTGTGTTTATTGCTGGGCATCTCACCCATGGCTTCACACATGGGTACTGCACGCAAGTACTCGGCCATGGAGACCCTCTTGGAACCCTCCTGGAAGGATCTTAAGAAGGAGAATAAAATGTATGGAGTGTATACTAAAAGAAGGAAGGCTTGGAGATACGGGGGGGCTTAGTGTTCTAGACACTGGGCTCTGCCATCGATTCCATTGGAATGCAACTCACTGGGTCCCATTTTCAGATTCATCTCAGTTTCTTTAATGGTGCAGAGAGAGAACATTGGTTTGTTTGTTTGGGTTCCCTTTAAGACCTAGTCAGACTCTGTAGCCTAGTAGTTGATCTATGGCCCAGGCTGGCCTCAGAATCCTAGATTTGCTTAACTCCCTCTACAGAGTAGTGAGACATCAACCCATGGGCCACTATGCCCAGCTCAGAGAAATAGTTTTGAGACAAGTATCTTTCTTCTAAATCTTTGAAATGAAAAGCATCATCACTATGGTAGTCAGGGTTCTCTCTAGAGAAGCACAACTTACAGAATGAATCTCTACATACATACAGAAAGGGGATTGAGTTGAATGACTTACAAGGTGTGGTCCCACTAATCCAGTGGTTTGCTATGATGATGGAAAGTTCAGAGTTCCAGAATCCACTCAGTCCACAAGGCTGGAGGTCTCAACTGGTCTTCAGTAGAGATGCTGGGATCCCGGTGAAAGAATGGACTTGCTAGCAAGGTGAGAGCAAGCAGGCAAAGAGGAAAAGCTCCTTCTTCCCTGTCTTTATATAGGCTTTGAGAAGGAGGTGTGGCCCAGTTTGGATTAGATTAGAATCTCAGTCGGTTGATCCTGATTGGATGTCCTCAAGGCAAGATTCGGATTAAAGTTGTGTGTCTGCCTGCCTGGAGATGTGGATCAGAAGTGATCTAATTGCCCAGCAGTGGTGGCACACACCTTTAATCCCATTTAATGCTGGGATTAAACAAAACAAAGAACAAAACAGAAAACAAACGCAAACCAAAACCAAATAAACAACAAAGACAAACAAACAAGGAAACCAAAAAGTGACCTAATCATGATCACCTCACGGCACATTCAGCACCACACCTATCAGCTTTTTGAAATTAGACCAGACCTCTTCTTGAGATGCTTTGCTAGCATGGTTGTTGTTGTTGTCATTGTTGTTGTGTTTTTTTTTTGTTTTGTTTTGTTTTCTGCTTTCAACACCCATCGCAATGACCTCTTAAAAGACCCGAGTCAAATGAACTGTTTGCCATTCGAGTTGCAGTCACAGGCTGGCCAATGGTTAAGCAGATTTGTGCCTGCCACCATTTCCTGAATGGTTTAGTCTGTAAACATTCAAGGGGATTGAACTGGTCTGCCCTTGTATATGAAAACCCCAAATTCTAGTTTCCTCCCAATGAGCAATGACACTATCTATTCCTTGCTAGTAAACTACATGGTCCCCAGATATCACTCTAAGACCCTGAGATGTAGAATATTTGCTGACTCCCAGGCAAGATTGAGAAACCTAGCTCTATTGAAGCACTGGAATATAATATACCATGTAAGTGGCTTTGAGGCCAGCTTTAATTCCACTCTCTTGGGTGACAACAATATTTGTAGGCCATACTTGTGAATGTTTTTAAGAGGCAAATACCATGAGCTTTGGCCTTCACTCTTGAGCCCAGACCCACAGAGACCCAAACTGTGTAAAGATTATTCTATCACGACTGTTTGTGGCCTTTCTCAGCTCCACCCCACGCTTACCTGGCCATGGCCAGGTAGCTCTGACCCATATCAAAGGGGCTGCTTGCCCCTCTTTTCCCTCTCTCTCTCATCCTCTCATTCTCTTGTCCTCTTTGTCTCTTCCATTTTCCTTTCCCGTCCCCACTCCCTCCACATACGGTCCTGGCCAGCTTCTACTTCTCTCCTCCTCTCTGCCTCTTAACTCTCCCCATCAACTCCCTTCCCCATGCCCCAAAGAAACTCTCTTCCATGCTATACCATCCTGTGGGTGGTCCCTCTGGGTGAAGGGTTGCCTCTGCATGGGTCCACTGAGGCACGCTCTTCCCCCCACAGGCCCAGAGAACGCAATCTTATTCCACCTTCTACTTTGATGATTACAACAACCACCAAAGAAATCAGTCTCCAAGGTGAAGGTGAATTACTACTTTAGTACCCTAGAATGCCTGTTCCCCCACCCCAGCACACCTTTGCCTTTTAGTATGGCAAAGGTGAAAATGCTACCTTCAACACAACAGCAACAAGTAAAATGTATCCCCAAGATAAGTCAGGGCCAAAGAGGTCTGTTTCAGAGTTAAAAATCAAACTAAAACACACAAAAAGGCAAAAAGAAATTACATTAGATTGTAGATTTTATTTGAAAACAGGCAAGGAAAAGAGGAGAAATCCAAAGAAGCAAAACCCAAATCCACCATGGTCTGCACAGTCCAGTTGCCAACCCTCCCTCCCTCCCTCCCTTCCTCTCTCCCTCCCCCTAGGCATCACAGATGAGGCTTCTGGGTCCCATTTCTCGCATGGATTTGCTCAGTCAGTGTCCATGCTTTCCATATAAGCATCCAACTGTGAGTCCAACCCCTCTGCAGTAAGCTGCTGCTTCGAGTTGCTGCTGGCCCCTCTAGCTCGTCCCTGGTAGCCTCCACTTGTCCCTCTCCTGGTGACTCCGGCACGCGAACCTCCCGAGCCAGGGTTTCTTGTCATGCCTCCTCTGTTGATGCTTTGTGCAGGTCTTGGTTGCATAAGGATCTGGGATGTGACGAGCTGGATCTTCATGCGGCGGCCATCCAAAGGCACACCATTGTACTCTTGCATAGCCTTCAGGGCATCTGCTTCCCGTTCAAAGTGCACCTCTGCTGTCCCCAAACTTTGTCCAGAGCGATCATAGTGCACGGTGGCTTTCTTCAAGGTTCCGGATGAAGCAAAGACTTCCTGTATATCAGCATCGGACACTGCAAAGTCCAGGTTGGACACAAGCAGCTTCCCACCGCTGTCCACGCTGGCTCCACCCACGAAGGCCCTGTGGACTAGGTCCTGCTGCCACTTGTCCCGACGACTTTGCTTCTGGTGGCTGTATGGTGCCACCCGGTTCCTGCCGCGCAGGGCCATGGCAGGCTGCTTCCTCCTAGGCTCACCACCGCCGCCTGCTTTGAAGCCACGGAAGTTCTGGTAGCCGGCCCCTCTGCGACCCCGGCCCCACCAGGGACCTCCTTGCTGCCTCCGGTTCAGCTTGATGATGTCATCCAAAGACATGTCCACTTTGTTGGCCATCGCCAGTGTGGATTCGGGCATCAGATCGAGCCCACCTGTTTTGAAAACAAAGTTTTAACCTTATGTTCAAAGCCTCTCCCTGGTGCTTTTAGCATAGTAAATCACTGAGCAACAGGGAAGAGGTCCTGAGAACTTGATGAGGAAAAACAAGAATTTTCAACAGGAACACTCTTTATCGACAAAGGTTTCAATTGAAACCATTACAGGTGGCTGTATCTCCTCCTGATTGTTTGGTAAGTGATAGAAGTGCTTAATTACATTTCTGGCCTACTCAGAGTGATTCCTATACAACTCTTAACACCACACTTTCCAAACAACATTGGAAACATCTGAACAGGCAAACCCAATGAGCTGAGGCCAGTCTCTGGGTACCAGTACCTATCGAGGAGACAATTCACCCATCCAAGTCTTCTGAGCTCTACCTGACTCCTCTACCAACACACCACCAAACAAACCAGAAAGGAATTTGAGGAATTTGAACAGAAAATAAAATATAACCGCATTGTCCAGGTTTGCATAGGGGAACACTGTCACAAACAAAATAGAGTAAACTAAACGGGAAAAAAAAAGGTTCAGTGTGGTGGCCAATGCTTTTGATCCCAGCCCTCAAGAGGCAGAGACAGGAGGACCTTTTCAAGTTAGATGACATCCTGCTACTACACCTAGACAGCTCTAGACTGTCCAGGGCAGCCTAGTAGGACTGATACTTGAGAAAAAAAAAACAACAACAACAACACTATCTGTATATTTTATCTACAGAAGATAAAAACATGGAAACAATCATAAGTAGAATGATAAGTATAAACCTCCAAAATACACAATTTCAAAATGACAACGTTACTTAAAAGCGAGTACAATATAGAGTTGAATGTTAAGTTTAAGTCTTGGGATTTTTTTTCACACCACAAATCATCATCCCCTATAAAGAGACAGGATACCAATGAAAGCAATGTTTGGGAGCTGTAACCTAGATGCCAAAAGAAAATACTGTGGCTAATTCTCTGTGAAACCCACTAATCTGACTGAAAGCTTCATTTTTTTCATAGCCTTCTCCCGGAGTCCCTCTTACCTCTTAAATCAGTTGGCTTTCTTTTATGTAGGTATCGAGGGGGAACACGCTGTAGAGCAGAGGTGGCGTCCAACTCAGAGATCTGCCTGCCTCTGTCTCCCAAGTGCTTCGGTGAAAGCTTTTGACACCTAAAGAAACAGAACACCATCTCTAAACTCCTCCCATTAGATAGGAAAAAACAGAAAACAAAGAAACAAAGAAAGAAACAACAGCAGATCCAGAAAATAAAAAAAAAAAAAATGGACACACATCCCAAGATTCTGTGACTGCAACATAGGGGGAATCAGAGACTGTCCTCTAGAGGGGTGTCACAAAGACAGATAGCTACTACTTGTGTTTATTGCTGGGCATCTCACCCATGGCTTCACACATGGGTACTGCACGCAAGTACTCGGCCATGGAGACCCTCTTGGAACCCTCCTGGAAGGATCTTAAGAAGGAGAATAAAATGTATGGAGTGTATACTAAAAGAAGGAAGGCTTGGAGATACGGGGGGCTTAGTGTTCTAGACACTGGGCTCTGCCATCGATTCCATTGGAATGCAACTCACTGGGTCCCATTTTCAGATTCATCTCAGTTTCTTTAATGGTGCAGAGAGAGAACATTGGTTTTTTTTGTTTGGGTTCCCTTTAAGACCTAGTCAGACTCTGTAGCCTAGTAGTTGATCTATGGCCCAGGCTGGCCTCAGAATCCTAGATTTGCTTAACTCCCTCTACAGAGTAGTGAGACATCAACCCATGGGCCACTATGCCCAGCTCAGAGAAATAGTTTTGAGACAAGTATCTTTCTTCTAAATCTTTGAAATGAAAAGCATCATCACTATGGTAGTCAGGGTTCTCTCTAGAGAAGCACAACTTACAGAATGAATCTCTACATACATACAGAAAGGGGATTGAGTTGAATGACTTACAAGGTGTGGTCCCACTAATCCAGTGGTTTGCTATGATGATGGAAAGTTCAGAGTTCCAGAATCCACTCAGTCCACAAGGCTGGAGGTCTCAACTGGTCTTCAGTAGAGATGCTGGGATCCCGGTGAAAGAATGGACTTGCTAGCAAGGTGAGAGCAAGCAGGCAAAGAGGAAAAGCTCCTTCTTCCCTGTCTTTATATAGGCTTTGAGAAGGAGGTGTGGCCCAGTTTGGATTAGATTAGAATCTCAGTCGGTTGATCCTGATTGGATGTCCTCAAGGCAAGATTCGGATTAAAGTTGTGTGTCTGCCTGCCTGGAGATGTGGATCAGAAGTGATCTAATTGCCCAGCAGTGGTGGCACACACCTTTAATCCCATTTAATGCTGGGATTAAACAAAACAAAGAACAAAACAGAAAACAAACACAAACCAAAACCAAATAAACAACAAAGACAAACAAACAAGGAAACCAAAAAGTGACCTAATCATGATCACCTCACGGCACATTCAGCACCACACCTATCAGCTTTTTGAAATTAGACCAGACCTCTTCTTGAGATGCTTTGCTAGCATGGTTGTTGTTGTTGTCATTGTTGTTGTGTTTTTTTTTTTTGTTTTGTTTTGTTTTCTGCTTTCAACACCCATCGCAATGACCTCTTAAAAGACCCGAGTCAAATGAACTGTTTGCCATTCGAGTTGCAGTCACAGGCTGGCCAATGGTTAAGCAGATTTGTGCCTGCCACCATTTCCTGAATGGTTTAGTCTGTAAACATTCAAGGGGATTGAACTGGTCTGCCCTTGTATATGAAAACCCCAAATTCTAGTTTCCTCCCAATGAGCAATGACACTATCTATTCCTTGCTAGTAAACTACATGGTCCCCAGATATCACTCTAAGACCCTGAGATGTAGAATATTTGCTGACTCCCAGGCAAGATTGAGAAACCTAGCTCTATTGAAGCACTGGAATATAATATACCATGTAAGTGGCTTTGAGGCCAGCTTTAATTCCACTCTCTTGGGTGACAACAATATTTGTAGGCCATACTTGTGAATGTTTTTAAGAGGCAAATACCTTGAGCTTTGGCCTTCACTCTTGAGCCCAGACCCACAGAGACCCAAACTGTGTAAAGATTATTCTATCACGACTGTTTGTGGCCTTTCTCAGCTCCACCCCACGCTTACCTGGCCATGGCCAGGTAGCTCTGACCCATATCAAAGGGGCTGCTTGCCCCTCTTTTCCCTCTCTCTCTCATCCTCTCATTCTCTTGCCCTCTTTGTCTCTTCCATTTTCCTTTCCCGTCCCCACTCCCTCCACATACGGTCCTGGCCAGCTTCTACTTCTCTCCTCCTCTCTGCCTCTTAACTCTCCCCATCAACTCCCTTCCCCATGCCCCAAAGAAACTCTCTTCCATGCTATACCATCCTGTGGGTGGTCCCTCTGGGTGAAGGGTTGCCTCTGCATGGGTCCACTGAGGCACGCTCTTCCCCCCACAGGCCCAGAGAACGCAATCTTATTCCACCTTCTACTTTGATGATTACAACAACCACCAAAGAAATCAGTCTCCAAGGTGAAGGTGAATTACTACTTTAGTACCCTAGAATGCCTGTTCGCCCACCCCAGCACACCTTTGCCTTTTAGTATGGCAAAGGTGAAAATGCTACCTTCAACACAACAGCAACAAGTAAAATGTATCCCCAAGATAAGTCAGGGCCAAAGAGGTCTGTTTCAGAGTTAAAAATCAAACTAAAACACACAAAAAGGCAAAAAGAAATTACATTAGATTGTAGATTTTATTTGAAAACAGGCAAGGAAAAGAGGAGAAATCCAAAGAAGCAAAACCCAAATCCACCATGGTCTGCACAGTCCAGTTGCCAACCCTCCCTCCCTCCCTCCCTTCCTCTCTCCCTCCCCCTAGGCATCACAGATGAGGCTTCTGGGTCCCATTTCTCGCATGGATTTGCTCAGTCAGTGTCCATGCTTTCCATATAAGCATCCAACTGTGCGTCCAACCCCTCTGCAGTAAGCTGCTGCTTCGAGTTGCTGCTGGCCCCTCTAGCTCGTCCCTGGTAGCCTCCACTTGTCCCTCTCCTGGTGACTCCGGCACGCGAACCTCCCGAGCCAGGGTTTCTTGTCATGCCTCCTCTGTTGATGCTTTGTGCAGGTCTTGGTTGCATAAGGATCTGGGATGTGACGAGCTGGATCTTCATGCGGCGGCCATCCAAAGGCACACCATTGTACTCTTGCATAGCCTTCAGGGCATCTGCTTCCCGTTCAAAGTGCACCTCTGCTGTCCCCAAACTTTGTCCAGAGCGATCATAGTGCACGGTGGCTTTCTTCAAGGTTCCGGATGAAGCAAAGACTTCCTGTATATCAGCATCGGACACTGCAAAGTCCAGGTTGGACACAAGCAGCTTCCCACCGCTGTCCACGCTGGCTCCACCCACGAAGGCCCTGTGGACTAGGTCCTGCTGCCACTTGTCCCGACGACTTTGCTTCTGGTGGCTGTATGGTGCCACCCGGTTCCTGCCGCGCAGGGCCATGGCAGGCTGCTTCCTCCTAGGCTCACCACCGCCGCCTGCTTTGAAGCCACGGAAGTTCTGGTAGCCGGCCCCTCTGCGACCCCGGCCCCACCAGGGACCTCCTTGCTGCCTCCGGTTCAGCTTGATGATGTCATCCAAAGACATGTCCACTTTGTTGGCCATCGCCAGTGTGGATTCGGGCATCAGATCGAGCCCACCTGTTTTGAAAACAAAGTTTTAACCTTATGTTCAAAGCCTCTCCCTGGTGCTTTTAGCATAGTAAATCACTGAGCAACAGGGAAGAGGTCCTGAGAACTTGATGAGGAAAAACAAGAATTTTCAACAGGAACACTCTTTATCGACAAAGGTTTCAATTGAAACCATTACAGGTGGCTGTATCTCCTCCTGATTGTTTGGTAAGTGATAGAAGTGCTTAATTACATTTCTGGCCTACTCAGAGTGATTCCTATACAACTCTTAACACCACACTTTCCAAACAACATTGGAAACATCTGAACAGGCAAACCCAATGAGCTGAGGCCAGTCTCTGGGTACCAGTACCTATCGAGGAGACAATTCACCCATCCAAGTCTTCTGAGCTCTACCTGACTCCTCTACCAACACACCACCAAACAAACCAGAAAGGAATTTGAGGAATTTGAACAGAAAATAAAATATAACCGCATTGTCCAGGTTTGCATAGGGGAACACTGTCACAAACAAAATAGAGTAAACTAAACGGGAAAAAAAAAGGTTCAGTGTGGTGGCCAATGCTTTTGATCCCAGCCCTCAAGAGGCAGAGACAGGAGGACCTTTTCAAGTTAGATGACATCCTGCTACTACACCTAGACAGCTCTAGACTGTCCAGGGCAGCCTAGTAGGACTGATACTTGAGAAAAAAAAAACAACAACAACAACACTATCTGTATATTTTATCTACAGAAGATAAAAACATGGAAACAATCATAAGTAGAATGATAAGTATAAACCTCCAAAATACACAATTTCAAAATGACAACGTTACTTAAAAGCGAGTACAATATAGAGTTGAATGTTAAGTTTAAGTCTTGGGATTTTTTTTCACACCACAAATCATCATCCCCTATAAAGAGACAGGATACCAATGAAAGCAATGTTTGGGAGCTGTAACCTAGATGCCAAAAGAAAATACTGTGGCTAATTCTCTGTGAAACCCACTAATCTGACTGAAAGCTTCATTTTTTTCATAGCCTTCTCCCAGAGTCCCTCTTACCTCTTAAATCAGTTGGCTTTCTTTTATGTAGGTATCGAGGGGGAACACGCTGTAGAGCAGAGGTGGCGTCCAACTCAGAGATCTGCCTGCCTCTGTCTCCCAAGTGCTTCGGTGAAAGCTTTTGACACCTAAAGAAACAGAACACCATCTCTAAACTCCTCCCATTAGATAGGAAAAAACAGAAAACAAAGAAACAAAGAAAGAAACAACAGCAGATCCAGAAAATAAAAAAAAAAAAAATGGACACACATCCCAAGATTCTGTGACTGCAACATAGGGGGAATCAGAGACTGTCCTCTAGAGGGGTGTCACAAAGACAGATAGCTACTACTTGTGTTTATTGCTGGGCATCTCACCCATGGCTTCACACATGGGTACTGCACGCAAGTACTCGGCCATGGAGACCCTCTTGGAACCCTCCTGGAAGGATCTTAAGAAGGAGAATAAAATGTATGGAGTGTATACTAAAAGAAGGAAGGCTTGGAGATACGGGGGGCTTAGTGTTCTAGACACTGGGCTCTGCCATCGATTCCATTGGAATGCAACTCACTGGGTCCCATTTTCAGATTCATCTCAGTTTCTTTAATGGTGCAGAGAGAGAACATTGGTTTTTTTTGTTTGGGTTCCCTTTAAGACCTAGTCAGACTCTGTAGCCTAGTAGTTGATCTATGGCCCAGGCTGGCCTCAGAATCCTAGATTTGCTTAACTCCCTCTACAGAGTAGTGAGACATCAACCCATGGGCCACTATGCCCAGCTCAGAGAAATAGTTTTGAGACAAGTATCTTTCTTCTAAATCTTTGAAATGAAAAGCATCATCACTATGGTAGTCAGGGTTCTCTCTAGAGAAGCACAACTTACAGAATGAATCTCTACATACATACAGAAAGGGGATTGAGTTGAATGACTTACAAGGTGTGGTCCCACTAATCCAGTGGTTTGCTATGATGATGGAAAGTTCAGAGTTCCAGAATCCACTCAGTCCACAAGGCTGGAGGTCTCAACTGGTCTTCAGTAGAGATGCTGGGATCCCGGTGAAAGAATGGACTTGCTAGCAAGGTGAGAGCAAGCAGGCAAAGAGGAAAAGCTCCTTCTTCCCTGTCTTTATATAGGCTTTGAGAAGGAGGTGTGGCCCAGTTTGGATTAGATTAGAATCTCAGTCGGTTGATCCTGATTGGATGTCCTCAAGGCAAGATTCGGATTAAAGTTGTGTGTCTGCCTGCCTGGAGATGTGGATCAGAAGTGATCTAATTGCCCAGCAGTGGTGGCACACACCTTTAATCCCATTTAATGCTGGGATTAAACAAAACAAAGAACAAAACAGAAAACAAACACAAACCAAAACCAAATAAACAACAAAGACAAACAAACAAGGAAACCAAAAAGTGACCTAATCATGATCACCTCACGGCACATTCAGCACCACACCTATCAGCTTTTTGAAATTAGACCAGACCTCTTCTTGAGATGCTTTGCTAGCATGGTTGTTGTTGTTGTCATTGTTGTTGTGTTTTTTTTTTTGTTTTGTTTTGTTTTCTGCTTTCAACACCCATCGCAATGACCTCTTAAAAGACCCGAGTCAAATGAACTGTTTGCCATTCGAGTTGCAGTCACAGGCTGGCCAATGGTTAAGCAGATTTGTGCCTGCCACCATTTCCTGAATGGTTTAGTCTGTAAACATTCAAGGGGATTGAACTGGTCTGCCCTTGTATATGAAAACCCCAAATTCTAGTTTCCTCCCAATGAGCAATGACACTATCTATTCCTTGCTAGTAAACTACATGGTCCCTAGATATCACTCTAAGACCCTGAGATGTAGAATATTTGCTGACTCCCAGGCAAGATTGAGAAACCTAGCTCTATTGAAGCACTGGAATATAATATACCATGTAAGTGGCTTTGAGGCCAGCTTTAATTCCACTCTCTTGGGTGACAACAATATTTGTAGGCCATACTTGTGAATGTTTTTAAGAGGCAAATACCATGAGCTTTGGCCTTCACTCTTGAGCCCAGACCCACAGAGACCCAAACTGTGTAAAGATTATTCTATCACGACTGTTTGTGGCCTTTCTCAGCTCCACCCCACGCTTACCTGGCCATGGCCAGGTAGCTCTGACCCATATCAAAGGGGCTGCTTGCCCCTCTTCTCCCTCTCTCTCTCATCCTCTCATTCTCTTGCCCTCTTTGTCTCTTCCATTTTCCTTTCCCGTCCCCACTCCCTCCACATACGGTCCTGGCCAGCTTCTACTTCTCTCCTCCTCTCTGCCTCTTAACTCTCCTCATCAACTCCCTTCCCCATGCCCCAAAGAAACTCTCTTCCATGCTATACCATCCTGTGGGTGGTCCCTCTGGGTGAAGGGTTGCCTCTGCATGGGTCCACTGAGGCACGCTCTTCCCCCCACAGGCCCAGAGAACGCAATCTTATTCCACCTTCTACTTTGATGATTACAACAACCACCAAAGAAATCAGTCTCCAAGGTGAAGGTGAATTACTACTTTAGTACCCTAGAATGCCTGTTCCCCCACCCCAGCACACCTTTGCCTTTTAGTATGGCAAAGGTGAAAATGCTACCTTCAACACAACAGCAACAAGTAAAATGTATCCCCAAGATAAGTCAGGGCCAAAGAGGTCTGTTTCAGAGTTAAAAATCAAACTAAAACACACAAAAAGGCAAAAAGAAATTACATTAGATTGTAGATTTTATTTGAAAACAGGCAAGGAAAAGAGGAGAAATCCAAAGAAGCAAAACCCAAATCCACCATGGTCTGCACAGTCCAGTTGCCAACCCTACCTCCCTCTCTCCCTCCCTCCTTCCCTCCCCCTAGGCATCACAGATGAGGCTTCTGGGTCCCATTTCTCGCATGGATTTGCTCAGTCAGTGTCCATGCTTTCCATATAAGCATCCAACTGTGCGTCCAACCCCTCTGCAGTAAGCTGCTGCTTCGAGTTGCTGCTGGCCCCTCTAGCTCGTCCCTGGTAGCCTCCACTTGTCCCTCTCCTGGTGACTCCGGCACGCGAACCTCCCGAGCCAGGGTTTCTTGTCATGCCTCCTCTGTTGATGCTTTGTGCAGGTCTTGGTTGCATAAGGATCTGGGATGTGACGAGCTGGATCTTCATGCGGCGGCCATCCAAAGGCACACCATTGTACTCTTGCATAGCCTTCAGGGCATCTGCTTCCCGTTCAAAGTGCACCTCTGCTGTCCCCAAACTTTGTCCAGAGCGATCATAGTGCACGGTGGCTTTCTTCAAGGTTCCGGATGAAGCAAAGACTTCCTGTATATCAGCATCGGACACTGCAAAGTCCAGGTTGGACACAAGCAGCTTCCCACCGCTGTCCACGCTGGCTCCACCCACGAAGGCCCTGTGGACTAGGTCCTGCTGCCACTTGTCCCGACGACTTTGCTTCTGGTGGCTGTATGGTGCCACCCGGTTCCTGCCGCGCAGGGCCATGGCAGGCTGCTTCCTCCTAGGCTCACCACCGCCGCCTGCTTTGAAGCCACGGAAGTTCTGGTAGCCGGCCCCTCTGCGACCCCGGCCCCACCAGGGACCTCCTTGCTGCCTCCGGTTCAGCTTGATGATGTCATCCAAAGACATGTCCACTTTGTTGGCCATCGCCAGTGTGGATTCGGGCATCAGATCGAGCCCACCTGTTTTGAAAACAAAGTTTTAACCTTATGTTCAAAGTCTCTCCCTGGTGCTTTTAGCATAGTAAATCACTGAGCAACAGGGAAGAGGTCCTGAGAACTTGATGAGGAAAAACAAGAATTTTCAACAGGAACACTCTTTATCGACAAAGGTTTCAATTGAAACCATTACAGGTGGCTGTATCTCCTCCTGATTGTTTGGTAAGTGATAGAAGTGCTTAATTACATTTCTGGCCTACTCAGAGTGATTCCTATACAATTCTTAACACCACACTTTCCAAACAACATTGGAAACATCTGAACAGGCAAACCCAATGAGCTGAGGCCAGTCTCTGGGAACCAGTACCTATCGAGGAGACAATTCACCCATCCAAGTCTTCTGAGCTCTACCTGACTCCTGTACCAACACACCACCAAACAAACCAGAAAGGAATTTGAGGAATTTGAACAGAAAATAAAATATAACCGCATTGTCCAGGTTTGCATAGGGGAACACTGTCACAAACAAAATAGAGTAAACTAAAGGGGAAAAAAAAAGGTTCAGTGTGGTGGCCAATGCTTTTGATCCCAGCCCTCAAGAGGCAGAGACAGGAGGACCTTTTCAAGTTAGATGACATCCTGCTACTACACCTAGACAGTTCTAGACTGTCCAGGGCAGCCTAGTACGACTGAAACTAGAGAAAAAAAAAAAAAAACAACAACACTATCTGTTTATTTTATCTACAGAAGATAAAAACATGGAAACAATCATAAGTAGAATGATAAGTATAAACCTCCAAAATACACAATTTCAAAATGACATCGTTACTTAAAAGCGAGTACAATATAGAGTTGAATGTTAAGTTTAAGTCTTGGGATTTTTTTTCACACCACAAATCATCATCCCCTATAAAGAGACAGGATACCAATGAAAGCAATGTTTGGGAGCTGTAACCTAGATGCCAAAAGAAAATACTGTGGCTAATTCTCTGTGAAACCCACTAATCTGACTGAAAGCTTCATTTTTTTCATAGCCTTCTCCCAGAGTCCCTCTTACCTATTAAATCAATTGGCTTTCTTTTATGTAGGTATCGAGGGGGAACACGCTGTAGAGCAGAGGTGGCGTCCAACTCAGAGATCTGCCTGCCTCTGTCTCCCAAGTGCTTCGGTGAAAGCTTTTGACACCTAAAGAAACAGAACACCATCTCTAAACTCCTCCCATTAGATAGGAAAAACAGAAAACAAAGAAACAAAGAAAGAAACAACAGCAGAGCCAGAAAATACACACAAAAAAAAACACACACACACATCCCAAGATTCTGTGACTGCAACATAGGGAGAATCAGAGACTGTCCTCTAGAGGGGTGTCACAAAGACAGACAGCTACTACTTGTGTTTATTGCTGGGCATCTCACCCATGGCTGCACACATGGGTACTGCACGCAGGTACTTGGCCATGGAGACCCTCTTGGAACCCTCCTGGAAGGATCTTAAGAAGGAGAATAAAATATATGGAGTGTATACTAAAAGAAGGAAGGCTTGGAGATACGGGGGGCTTAGTGTTCTAGACACTGGGCTCTGCCATCAATTCCATTGGAATGCAACTCACTGGGTCCCATTTTCAGATTCATCTCAGTGTCTTTAATGGTGTAGAGAGAGAGAGAGAACATTGGTTTGTTTGTTTGGGTTCCCTTTAAGACCTAGTCAGACTCTGTAGCCTAGTAGTTGATCTATGGCCCAGGCTGGCCTCAGAATCCTAGATTTGCTTAACTCCTTCTACAGAGTAGTGAGACATCAACCCATGGGCCACTATGCCCAGCTCAGAGAAATAGTTTTGAGACAAGTATCTTTCTTCTAAATCTTTGAAATGAAAAGCATCATCACTATGGTAGTCAGGGTTCTCTCTAGAGAAGCACAACTTACAGAATGAATGTCTACATACATACAGAAAGGGGATTGAGTTGAATGACTTACAAGGTGTGGTCCCACTAATCCAGTGGTTTGCTATGATGATGGAAAGTTCAGAGTTCCACAATACACTCAGTCCACAAGGCTGGAGGTCTCAACTGGTCTTCAGTAGAGATGCTGGGATCCCGGTGAATGAATGGACTTGCTAGCAAGGTGAGAGCAAGCAGGCAAAGAGGAAAAGCTCCTTCTTCCCTGTCTTTATATAGGCTTTGAGAAGGAGGTGTGGCCCAGTTTGGATTATATTAGAATCTCAGTCGATTGATCCTGATTGAATGTCCTCAAGGCAAGATTCGGGATTAAAGGTGTGTGTCTGCCTGCCTGGAGATGTGGATCAGAAGTGATCTAATTGCCCAGCAGTGGTGGCACACACCTTTAATCCCATTTAATGCTGGGATTAAACAAAACAAAGAACAAAACAGAAAACAAACACAAACCAAAACCAAATAAACAACAAAGACAAACAAACAAGGAAACCAAAAAGTGACCTAATCATGATCACCTCACGGCACATTCAGCACCACACCTATCAGCTTTTTGAAATTAGACCAGACCTCTTCTTGAGATGCTTTGCTAGCATGGTTGTTATTGTTGTCATTGTTGTTGTTGTTGTTCTGTTTTTTTTGTTTTGTTTTGTTTTCTGCTTTCAACACCCATCGCAATGACCTCTTAAAAGACCCGAGTCAAATGAACTGTTTGCCATTCGAGTTGCAGTCACAGGCTGGCCAGTGGTTAAGCAGATTTGTGCCTGCCACCATTTCCTGAATGGTTTAGTCTGTAAACATTCAAGGGGATTGAACTTGTCTGCCCTTGTATATGAAAACCCCAAATTCTAGTTTACTCCCAATGAGCAATGACACTATCTATTCCTTGCTAGTAAACTCCATGGTCCCCAGATATCACTCTAAGACCCTGAGATGTAGAATATTTGCTGACTCCCAGGCAAGATTGAGAAACCTAGCTCTATTGAAGCACTGGAATATAATATACCATGTAAGTGGCTTTGAGGCCAGCTTTAATTCCACTCTCTTGGGTGACAACAATATTTGTAGGCCATACTTGTGAATGTTTTTAAGAGGCAAATACCTTGAGCTTTGGCCTTCACTCTTGAGCCCAGACCCACAGAGACCCAAACTGTGTAAAGATTATTCTATCACGACTGTTTGTGGCCTTTCTCAGCTCCACCCCACGCTTACCTGGCCATGGCCAGGTAGCTCTGACCCAAATCAAAGGGGCTGCTTGCCCCTCTTCTCCCTCTCTCTCTCATCCTCTCATTCTCTTGCCCTCTTTGTCTCTTCCATTTTCCTTTCCCGTCCCCACTCCCTCCACATACGGTCCTGGCCAGCTTCTACTTCTCTCCTCCTCTCTGCCTCTTAACTCTCCCCATCAACTCCCTTCCCCATGCCCCAAAGAAACTCTCTTCCATGCTATACCATCCTGTGGGTGGTCCCTCTGGGTGAAGGGTTGCCTCTGCATGGGTCCACTGAGGCACGCTCTTTCCCCCACAGGCCCAGAGAACGCAATCTTATTCCACCTTCTACTTTGATGATTACAACAACCACCAAAGAAATCAGTCTCCAAGGTGAAGGTGAATTACTACTTTAGTACCCTAGAATGCCTGTTCCCCCACCCCAGCACACCTTTGCCTTTTAGTATGGCAAAGGTGAAAATGCTACCTTCAACACAACAGCAACAAGTAAAATGTATCCCCAAGATAAGTCAGGGCCAAAGAGGTCTGTTTCAGAGTTAAAAATCAAACTAAAACACACAAAAAGGCAAAAAGAAATTACATTAGATTGTAGATTTTATTTGAAAACAGGCAAGGGAAAGAGGAGAAATCCAAAGAAGCAAAACCCAAATCCACCATGGTCTGCACAGTCCAGTTGCCAACCCTCCCTCCCTCCCTCCCTACCTTTCTCCCTCCCCCTAGGCATCACAGATGAGGCTTCTGGGTCCCATTTCTCGCATGGATTTGCTCAGTCAGTGTCCATGCTTTCCATATAAGCATCCAACTGTGCGTCCAACCCCTCTGCAGTAAGCTGCTGCTTCGAGTTGCTGCTGGCCCCTCTAGCTCGTCCCTGGTAGCCTCCACTTGTCCCTCTCCTGGTGATTCCGGCATGCGAACCTCCCGAGCCAGGGTTTCTTGTCATGCCTCCTCTGTTGATGCTTTGTGCAGGTCTTGGTTGCATAAGGATCTGGGAAGTGACTAGCTGGATCTTCATGCGGCGGTCATCCAAAGGCACACCATTGTACTCTTGCATAGCCTTCAGGGCATCTGCTTCCCGTTCAAAGTGCACCTCTGCTGTCCCCAAACTTTGTCCAGAGCGATCATAGTGCACGGTGGCTTTCTTCAAGGTTCCGGATGAAGCAAAGACTTCCTGTATATCAGCATCGGACACTGCAAAGTCCAGGTTGGACACAAGCAGCTTCCCACCGCTGTCCACGCTGGCTCCACCCACGAAGGCCCTGTGGACTAGGTCCTGCTGCCACTTGTGCAGACGTTGCTTCTGGTGGCTGTATGGTGCCACCCGGTTCCTGCCGCGCAGGGCCATGGCAGGCTGCTTCCTCCTAGGCTCACCACCGCCGCCTGCTTTGAAGCCAGGGAAGTCTGGTAGCGGGCCCCTCTGCGACCCCGGCTCCAGGAGGTACCGCCTTGCTGCCTCTGGTTCAGCTTGATGATGTCATCCAAAGACATGTCCACTTTGTTGGCCATCGCCAGTGTGGATTCGGGCATCAGATCGAGCCCACCTGTTTTGAAAACAAAGTTTTAACCTTATGTTCAAAGTCTCTCCCTGGTGCTTTTAGCATAGTAAATCATAGCTGGTCATGGCCAGCTTCTACTTCTGTCCTCCTCTCTGCCTCCTAGCTCTCCCCCTTAACTCCCTTCCCCATGCCCCAAATAAACTGTATTCCGTTCCCTACCATCCTGTGTGTTGTCCCTCTGGGTGAATGGTTGCCTCTGCATGGGTCCACTGAGGCACGCCCTTCCCCCCAGATGCCCAGAGAACATAATTGTATGGTACTTTCTACTTTATGATTACAGCAACCACAAATATCAGTCTCAAAGGTGCCTTACTACGTTATTACTCTAGAATACTTGTTTTTCTTTTTTCCCCCAAACACATTTCTCTTTTATTACAGCATACGGCTAGCATAAGTTCCCTACCAACACAAACAGGTTGTTTGGCAACATCAGAACCCAGATCTTCCAGCACAGCTAGTCCCAGATACCCCCAACACACCAGAAAAGCAAGATTTGGATTTAAAATCTCACCTCATGATGCTTATAGATGACTTGTCGAATCACATAAATAACTCCCTTAAACAAATACAGCAGAGCATGTGTCAACAGGTAAAAGCCCTTAAAGACGAAACCCAAAAATCCCTTAAAGAAACACTGGAGAACATGGGTCAACAGGTAGAAGCCCTTAAAGAGCAAATACAAAAATCCTTTAAAGAATTACAGGAAATCACAAACAAACAAGTGAAGCATCTGAACAAAACCCTGCAGGATCTAAAAATGGAAGTATAATCAAAGAAATCACAAAGGGAGACATCTCTGGAAATAGAAAACTTTGGATGGAATTCAGGAGTCATAGATTCAAGCATGAACAGCAGAATACAAGATATAGAAGAAAGAATCTCAGGTGCTGAAAATACCATAGAAATCATTGACTCAACAGTAACAGGAAAAGCAAAATGCATAAATCTTGTAACCCAAAACATCCCGGAAATCCAGGACCCAATGAGAAGACCAAACTTAAAGATTATAGGTGTAGAAGAGAGCAAAGAAGATGGTGCAACCACTTTGGAAATCAGTCTGGCGGTTCCTCAGAAAACTGGGCATGTCACTTCCTGAGGACCCTGTTATACCACTACTTGGCATATATCCAGAGGATTTTTCAGCATGCAATAAGGACACATGCTCAACTATGTTCATAGCAGCCCTATTTGTAGTAGCCAGAAGCTGGAAAGAACCTAGGTGTCCTTCAACGGAGGAATGGATACAAAAAATGTGGTATATTTACACAATGGAGTACTATTCAGCCATTAGAAACAATGAATTCATGAACTTCTTAGACAAATGGATGGAGCTAGAGAACATCATACTAAGTGAGGTAACCCAGTCTCAAAAGATCAATCATGGTATGCACTCACTGATAAGTGGATATTAGCCTAGAAACTTTGAATACCCAGGACATAATCCACAAATTAAATGATGTCCAAAAAGAATGGAGGAGTGGCCCCTGGTTTTGGAAAGACTCAGTGCAAGAGTATAGGGGAATTCCAGAACAGGGAAGTGGGAAGGGGTGGATGGAAGAATAGGGGGATGGAAGAGGGCTTATGGGACTTGTGGGGAGTGGGGACCCAGAAAAGGAGAAATCATTTGCAATGTAAATAAAAAAATAAAAAATAAAAAAAATAAAAAAATAAAAGCTACCATAATAAAATCTGAAAAAAAAAGAAGAGAGCAAAGATTTCCAACTTAAAGTGCCAGTAAATATCTTCAACAACATTATAGAAGAAAACTTCCCTAACCTAAAGAAAGAGATGCCCATGAACATACAAGAAGCCTACAGAACTCTAAACAGTTTTGACCAGAAATGAAATTCCTTCCATCACTCAATAATTAAAACACCAAATGCATTAAACAAAGAATGAATATTAAAAGCAATAAGAGAAATAGGTTAAGTAACATAGAAAGGTAGATCTATCAGAATTATACCAAACTTCTCACCAGAGCCTATGAAAGCCAGAAGAGTCTGGGCAGACATCATACAGACCCTAAGGGAACACAAATGCCAATCCAGGCTGCTATACCCAGCAAATCTTTCAATTACCATAGATGGAGAAAACAAGGCATTCCATGAGAACATCAAATTTACACAATACCTTTTCACAAATCCAGTCCTACAAAGGGTAATAGATGGAAAATAGTATTACAAAGGGTTATAGATGGAAAACACCAATATAAGGGGGTCAAGTACAGCTTAGAAAAAGCAAGATAGTAAATCTTCCTTCAACAAACCCAAAAGAAGATAACCACACAAACATAAAAATAACCTCAGAAATAACAGGAAGGAACAACCAGTATTCCTTAATATCTCTAAACATCAATGGATTCAATTCCCCAGTACAAAGACATAAACTAACAGACTGGATACCTAAACAGGACCCAACATTTTGCTGCATACAGGAAACGCATCTCAGTGTCATAGACAAACACTACCTCAGAGTAAAAGGCTGGAAAACAATTTTCCAAGCAAATGGTCCCAGGAACCGAGCTGGACTAACCATTCTAATATCCAATAAAATAGACTTTCAACCAAAAGTCATCAAAAAAGATGCAGAAGGACACTTTATACTCATCAAAGGAAAAAAAATCTACCAAGAAGTACTCTCAATTCTAAATATCTATGCTCCAAATACAAGGGCACCCTCATTCGTAAAAGAAACTTTACAAAAGCTTAAAGCACACATTACACCTCACACAATAATTGTGTGTGACTTCAACACCCCATTTTTCTCATTGGACAGATCAGGGAAATACAAACTAAACAGAGACACAGTGAAACTAACATAAGTTTTGGTAGTGTGTTTCTACAGCAGTAACCTAGAGCTCAGAAGACTTGTATGGTGAATTGTCTCCTCTGACTCTGGGACCCAGAGACTGGGCTCAGCTCATTGGGTTTGCATTTTCCAATGTTTCCAATGTTGTCTGGAAACTGTGGTGTTAATAGTAGTATTGGAATTATTCTGAGTAGAACAAAATTGTATTTGACTAGTTCTATCATTTGCAAAATAAGAGAAGATTCAGCTACCTATATGGGTTAAATTCAAACCTTTGTTGGTATATACTGTTCAAGTTCAAAATTCTTCTTTTTCCTCATCAAGTTCTCAGGACCTCTTCCCTATTGCTCAGTGATTTAATATGCTGAAACCACAGATCTACTTTGAACATAAGGTTAAAACTTTGTTTTCAAAACAGGTCGGTTCGATCTGAGGCCCGAATCTGCCCTCATTGGAGGAGATCATTACGCTGAACCAGAGCCTGTGAGGAGGTCCTTCCTGGGACTGGGGTCTGACAAGGGCCAGATCCCAAGTCTTCCAAGGCACAGTACAGTGCTCTACTCTGGTGAAAACAGGCAGCAGGCCTATGAGGAACCGGCCTGCTATTGCCCAAGGTGGCAGGTACCTGCTGGCCCCAAACAGCAGACCAAAAGAACTTCTGGACACTAAGCACCATCGACAGCATTTTCGCTGGTGGAGCCAGCGTGGAGAGAGGTCAGAAGTTGCTCCTGTCAAACCTGGACTTAGGAGTGTCTGATGATGCTGATATTCACGAAGTCTTTGCTTCATCTGAAACTTTGAAGAAAGCCACCGTGCACTATGATCGCTCTGGACAAAGTTTGGGGACAGCAGATGTGCACTTTGAACGGGAAGCAGATGCCCTGAAGGCTATGCAAGAGTACAATGGTGTGCCTTTGGATGACCGCCGCATGAAGATCCAGCTCATCACATCCCAGATCCTTATGCAACCAAGACCTGCACAAAGCATCAACAGAGGAGGCATGACAAGAAACCCTGGCTCGGGAGGTTCGCCTGCTGGAGGCACCAGGAGATGGACAAGTAAGTGGAGGCTACCAGGGACGAGGTTGAGGGGCCAGCAGCAACTCGAAGCAGCAGCTTACTGCAGAGAAGTTGGACGCACAGTTGGATGCTTATATGGAAAGCATGGACACTAACTGAGCAAATCCATGCGAGAAATGGGACCCAGAAGCCTCATCTGTGATGCCTAGGCGGAGGGAGGGAGGTAGGGTTGGCAACTGGACTATGCAGACCATGGTGGATTGGTGTTTTGCTTCTTTTGATTTCTTCTTCTTCTCCCCGCCCCCCCCCCCCCTGTTTTCAAATAAAATCTAAAAACTCATGTAATTTTTTTCTTTTTCATTTTTTTTCTGAAACAAACCTGTTTTAAACTAAGTTATTTTGGGGATAAATTTTACTGGTTACTCTTGGGGAGAAGATGTCATTTTCACCTTTGCCTTAATAAAATAAAAATGTGTGTATAAAAAAACCCCCAAGTATTCTAGGGTCATAAACTAATAAGACATCGTTGATGACTGATTTTTGTGGTAGGAGGGTTCCTTCACACAACCTTCTAGAAAACAATCTAGAATTTCTTGCTCAAATTAGTATAGCTATACACTGTTCTCCTGTTTCCCCCACCCCCAAAATGTTCCACAGACATTGAATCTGTGTTTGCACAAGGTGACTCCCAAGAACTTTCCCTTTGGGGGGAGAGGTTTGGGTTGGTGGTTTGGTGGATTATTTGGTTTTGTTTAGTTTAGTTTTGTAACCTGGCTGTCCTTGAACTCATTCTGTAATGCAGGCCACTATTGAACTCATAGAGATCCTCTTATATCTGCCTTCAAATGTTGGGATTAAAGGTGTGCATTTCTAGACACAGCTTTTTCTTTTCCTTTCTTTTCTTTTCTTTTCTTTTTTCTTTTGTTTTCTTTTCTTTTCTTGAAGATGACAGTGAAAGCTGGAGACATCTTACATCTGTGATGAGCACAGTGTCTCCTTGACCTTCTGGCCAGTGAGTAGCTGGAAGCAGGAAACATGGCTCCTACAGAAGCACAGGAAATTTTTTAAAAATCCAGTCATAGGCCAAAATACCTAGGGATGGTGGCACACACAAAGGCAAACTCTCTGGGAGTTTGAAGCCAGACTGGTCTACATAGCAAGTCCTAGGACAGCCAGAGACTCTGTCTCAAAAACAGACAGACAAAAAAACAAGCAAATAAACCAAAAAAAAAAAATAAATAAATAAAATAAAATAAAAAAAACCACCAAAAAACCAAAAACCAAAAACCAAAAACAACCCCCCCAAAAACAAAAAAAAAACAACAAAAAAACCAAAAAAAAAAACCAATCCCCCCAACAAGCATCCTATCACAATACCACTGCTGTGATTTCAAAAACATGTATTCCAAATGATGCTATACACCAAGACAATTAAAAGTCATAGCATTAAGCAATGGAAGATTTGAAATAGGCGTACAGGAAAGAATAGAACAAAAGCCGATCAACAGAGGGTAAACTATGCCATACCCTGAGTGCAGGATAGTCCACATGAGTCTACATCTAAAAGAAATTTAAATTTAAATTCAAAAGCAGTGTGCTTCTTGGATTTTATGACAGGGTAGAACTGTAATTTATTACAGTTTAGAAGTGTTGTGTTAAAGTAATTGGGTCCTTGTTACAGTCTAGTTTTCCACTAGACATCAAGTCTTTATGATAAGCTATCTTTTTAGTTTTCAAGAAAGAAAGAGTTTATTTTGTTTTACTGCTCATCAGTTCGACAAGTTAGAAGGAATACACAATATCCATGGTGCTGGTGAAAGTACATACAAAGTGGCCTGTCAGACACCACAGAATATAAGTTGATATTCAATCTTATACCTAACATATTTATCATATTTATGACTATATCTTCCCTTTGACCACACATAGGTTATAAATCCATCAAGTACACAAAAGGTGTAGATGTATAATAGTGGAATTACTTTTATAACAGCAAAGACTTGCTAATAACTCACCAGTAATAATTATATTTCCACATTATAGACTTCCATGCAACTACTAAAATTAATATAGTCCATTACATACATGAATGGTAAATTGGCTAAAACTTATTTTTATTTTTTATTAGATTCAACACAATATATCTTTTTATACCAATCATAAAATCATAAATATGTTATTAAATGAACATAAATCGATGACATCTTTTGTTTGTTTGTTTTGCTTTTAGTAGAGCTTAAAATCATAGCTCTTTTTTTTTTTTTTGTATTTTGTATTTGGTTTTTTCGAGACAGGGTTTATCTATATAGCCCTGGCTATCCTGGAACTCACTCTGTAGACCAGACTGGCCTTGAACTCAGAAATCTGCCTGCCTCTGCTTCCCAGAGTGCTGGGATTACAGGCGTGTGTCACCACTGCCGGGCTAAAATCATAACTCCTACTATGGTACAAACCCTAAATAAGAACAATTTTTTAGCCATTGGAGTTCACTGTAGCAAGGCTGTCTTTCAACGATCCTCATATCATCAAAGGATTTTACCTCCATAGTAGGTAAGCTAAGAGTTCAGAGTTCTATTGCACCAAGGAATAAATTGTAGGCACAATTATTTGGATACAGATTTCAAGCAATGGTCAAAGCTATTTGGCTTGAGTGATTTTCATCATTCTTAGGCCACAGATAACAGGTTACGTTTATTTAAGAAATAGTATGTGTATTAAGATGGTCTATCCATGAAGTCAGTCATCAACTGTTACGAGGAACAATGGTTCTGGTTGGAGGGTTGCACAGACATTAGGTGAGGGTAAGATTCTGGTTCATTGCCTGTGATGGTTTTGAAAAGCATTTATCTCAGTAAAAGAGCAACTTATTAGGTCCTCTTCTTCAAAACTGATACAATAATTGTAAATATCAAGCAAAACATTCAGTCTCACTCTTTGTTGTTCTCTTGTGATCCATCTTGTGAAAAAGAAAAGAAACGGAAAAGAAAGAAAGAAGTAAGGAGGGAAGAAAGAAAGAAAGAAAGAAAGAAAGAGAAAGTAAGTAAGAAAGAAAGCCCTCAAAGATAAATTTTTTTTAAAAGGTTAAAATATTTGCTTAGTCAAATATCGTGCTAAGTGCCCGTAATCCGACTCCTCTGATGGCTGCTGCTTGGACAAGGTGACACTGACCTTAGGTCTATCCACTATCTCAGAGGCATAGGGATCTGTGAGAGAACCTTACCAACTTGGTCTACCCGAGAATTCAAGACCAGCTGGGTTACACAGTGAAGACAGTCTCAAACTCAGAACAAACAAACAACATTTAGGGGACAGTAAGTAATAAAGACTTAGCTCAGAAGTTTGAGACCAGAAAGAAACCCTCACCCCATCTCTGAAAAAAAAAAAAAACAGATCACTACTCTGATTACAAACAGCTGTAATCACTGTGATTACATCTGGATGTAATGAAAATCTAAAAACAGAGGGCACCACTGTTTGGGATTTTTTGCTTAATGTGACATGGGGAGATGTACTTCTCCAGATGTTGAGGCAGGCAGACACTCACCTTTAATATGAATCTTGCCTTGAGGACATTCGATCAGGATCAATCAACTGAGATTCTAATCTAATCTAAACTGGGCCACACCTTCTTTTCAAAGCCTATATAAAGACCTGGAAGAAGGAGCTTTGCCTCTTTGCCTGCTTGCTCTCACCTTGCTAACAAGTCCATTCCTTCACCGGGATCCCAGCATCTCTACTGAAGACCAGATGAGACCTCCAGCCTTGTGGACTGAGTGGATTCTGGAACTCTGAACTTTCCATTCATCATAGCAAACCATTGGATTAGCGGGACCACACCTTGTAAGTCATTCAACTCAATCCCCTTTCTGTATGTATGTAGAGATTCATTCTGTAAGTTGTGCTTCTCTAGAGAGAACCCTGACTACCATAGTGATGATGCTTTTCATTTCAAAGATTTAGAAGAAAGATACTTGTCTCAAAACTATTTCTCTGGGCTGGGCATAGTGGCCCATGGGTTTTCTCTCCCTACTTAGTAGAGGGAGTTAAACAAATCTATGACTCACGGGTCATGACCATGTATCAAGTTCTAGGCTACAGAGTCTGACTAGGTCTTAAAGGTAAACCAAACAAACAAACCAGTGTTCTCTCTCTGCACCATTAAAGACACTGAGATGAATCTGAGAATGGGACCCAGTGAGTTGCATTCCAATGGAATTGATGGCTGAGCCCAAACAATGTCTTAGACACTAACCCCTTTATCTCAATGCCTTCCTTCTTTTAGTATAATATCCATGCATCTTATTCTCCTTCTTCATGCCCTTGCTGGAGGGCTCCAGGAATGTCTCCATGGCAGAGTACTTGTGTGGCACGTTTGCAGCCTTGGGTTATATGCCCAGCAATAAACACAATTAGTAGCTGTCTGTCTTGGTGACACCCCTCTACCAGACAGTCTCTGATTCCTTCTATGTTGAAGTCACAGAAACTTGTGATGTGTGCCCATTTTTTTTTTGTCTCTGTGTTTGTATTTTCTTTGTTTCTTTGTTTTTTGTTTTTCCTATCTAATGGGAGAAGTTTAGAAATGGTGTTCTGAGTCTTTAGGTGTCCAAAGCTTTCATACAAGCACTTGGGAGGCAGTGGCAGGCAGATCTCTGAGTTGGATGCCATCTCTGCTCTACAGAGGGTTCCCCCCACCATGCCTAGGAAAAAAACTCTAACTGATTTAAGATAAGGTAAGAGGGACAAACTGTGTGAAGGCTATGAAAAATGAAGCTTTCAGTCAGATTGTGGGTATCACAGGGAATTAGCCACAGTATTTTCTTTTTGGCATCTAGGTTACATTTCCCAAACATTGTTTTCTTTGGTATTCTGTCTCTTTGTGGATTGTAATTATTTGTGGGGTGAAAAAAATGATTCAATTTTCAGAGATAGTATGCTTATCTAGGGAGGTTTTTTCCTGAGTATAAAAGGAGTTTGGAGAGGTTTGGACAGCACACTTTCGGGAGCTGAGGTAAGTTACAAATGCAGCACAGGGTTCTACTGTCCAATCTGCAGTGAGAGAGAAGGCTTGACAGAGAGGTGAGGGAACCACACCAACTGGTCTCCAAAAGCCAAAACGTCTCCTAGGAAAGGTCCAGGGTCAGAGTTATGAAATATTTCTTTCCCAAGACTTAGACTTAACATTCAATTCTAAATTATACTTGCTTTTAAGTAACGTTCACATTCTGAAAACGCATATTTTGGATGATTGTAGTTTTCGTTCTAATTATGTTTCTTAACATGGTTTCATCTTCCTCTGGTAAAAATATACAGAGAGTGTTATTTTATTTCTGTAGTCTGGGACTTACTAGGCTGCCCTGGACAGTCTAGAGCTGTCTAGGTGTAGTAGCAGGCTGTCATCTAACTTGAAAAGATCCTCCAGTCTCTGCCTCTTGAGGGCTGGGATCAAAAGCATTGGCCACCACACTGAACCTTTTTTTTTTTTTCCTTTTAGTTTACTCTATTTTGTTTGTGACAGTGTTCCCCTATGCAAACCTGGACAATGTGATTATATTTTATTTTCTGTTCAAATTCCTCAAATTCCTTTCTGGTGTGTTTGGTGGTGTGTTGGTACAGTAGTCAGGTAGAGCTCAGAAGACTTGGATGGGTGAATTGTCTCCTCAATAGGTACTGGTACCCAGAGACTGGCCTCAGCTCATTGGGATTGGATGTTCAGATGTTTCCAGTGTTGTTAGGAAACTGTTGTGTTAAGAGTGGTATTAAGAGGCCTACTCAGGAATCACTCTGAGTAGGCCAGAAATGTAATTAAGCAGTTCTATCACTTACCAAACAATTAGAAGATACAGCCACCTGTAATGGTTTCAATTGAAACCTTTGTCGATAAAGAGTGTTCCTGTTGAAAATTCTTGTTTTTCCTCATCAAGTTCTCAGGACCTCTTCCCTGTTGCTCAGTGATTTACTATGCTAAAAGCACCAGGGAGAGACTTTGAACATAAGGTTAAAACTTTGTTTTCAAAACAGGTGGGCTCGATCTGATGCCCGAATCCACACTGGCGATGGCCAACAAAGTGGACATGTCTTTGGATGACATCATCAAGCTGAACCGGAGGCAGCAAGGAGGTCCCTCCTGGGGCCGGGGTCGCAGAGGGGCCGACTACCAGAACTTCCGTGGCTTCAAAGCAGGCGGCGGTGGTGAGCCTAGGAGGAAGCAGCCTGCCATGGCCCTGCGTGGCAGGAACCGGGTGGCACCATACAGCCACCAGAAGCAACGTCGGGACAAGTGGCAGCAGGACCTAGTCCACAGGGCCTTCGTGGGTGGAGCCAGCGTGGACAGCGGCGGGAAGCTGCTTATGTCCAACCTGGACTTTGCAGTGTCGGATGCTGATATACAGGAAGTCTTTGCTTCATCTGGAACTTTGAAGAAAGCCACTGTGCACTATGATCGCTCTGGACAAAGTTTGGGGACAGCTGATGTGCACTTTGAACAGGAAGCAGATGCCCTGAAGGCTATGCAAGAGTACAATGGTGTGCCTTTGGATGGCCGCCGCATGAAGATCCAGCTTGTCATATCACAGATTGGTACACAAGGAAGTCCTGGACAAAACATGAAAGGAGGAGACATGACAAGAAACTGCGACTGTGGAGGTTTCTGTGGTGGAGCACCAGGAGGGCAGGTGGAGGCCAGTGGGGATGGCACAGAGGCACCAGCAGGAACATGAAGCAGCAGCTTACTGCAGAGGAGTTGGATGCAGAGCTGGATGCTTAATTTGAAAGGATGCACACCAGCTGAACAATGGAGCAAATCTGCACATGTAACAGGACCCAGAAGCCTCCTCTGTGATGCCCAGAGGGAGGGCTGGCAACAGGCCTGTACACAGAAGGGTAGATTTGTATTATGCTTCTTTTTATTTCTTCTTTTTTTCTTTTGTGTTTTAAAATAAAATCTAAAAACTCATTTAATTCTTTTTCTTTTTCATTTTTTCTGAAACGTACCTGTTTTGTAGTAAGTCATTTTGGGGGATAAATTTTATTGGACAGTGTTATCACGAAGGTGTCATTTTCACCTTTGCCATAATAAAATAGAAATGTGTATAGGAAAAAACCAAATATTTTAGGTTCGTAAAGTAATAAGATATCATTGATGACTGATTTTTGTTGTGAATGAATAATTTTCACACAGTTTGTTACTCTCTGGGTCTGTGCTCAAGAGTGAAGGCCAAAGGTCAAGGTATTTGCTTCCTAAAATCTTTTACAACTGTGGCCTAAAAATAGAGTTGTCATTCAAGCAATATAATTAAAGCTGACCTAGTATCCTGTTATGTGGTATAAGTATTTTAGTTGCTCAATAGTGCTAGGTTTCTCGATCTTCCCTGGAGTTCAGCAATTATTTTACATCTTGGGGCCTTAAAGAATGATATTTGGGGACCATGTAGTTTACTGGCAAGTAATATGTCATTGCTGGTTGGGTCTGGAGGAAACTGGAATTTCGGGTTATCTTATACAAGGGCAGAGAATTTAAATCACATTGAAAATTTGTAGATTAAAACATTCAGGAAATGGTGGTAGGCACAACTCTACTTAATCATTGGCCAGCCTGTAACTGCAATTGTAATGGGAAACAGTTAACATGACTCAGGCCATTTGAGAAGCAATTGCTATGGTTGTTGTCTTAGTCAGGGTTTGTATTCCTGCCGAAATATCATGACCAAGAAGCAAATTGGGGAGGAAAGGTTTTATTCAGCTTACACTTTGAAATTGCTGTTCATCATCCAAGGAAGTCAGGAATGGAACTCAGGCAGGTCAGGATACAGGAGCTGATACAGAGGCCTTGGAGGGATATTCCTTACTGGCTTGCTTCCCCTGGCCTGCTTTTCTTGCTTTCTTAGAGATCCCAAGACAACCAGTCCAGAGATGGTACCACCCACAGGGACCCTCACCACTTGATCACTAATTGAGAAGATATCCCACAGTTGGATCTCATGGAGGCACTTACCCAACTGAAACTCCTTTCTCTGTGATAACTCCAGTCTGTGTCAAGTTGACATACAAAACGAGGCAGCACTGTTGTTGAAAATAGAAAAAAGGAGAGGATCCTAGCAGAACATCCCAGTTAGTGGTCTGGTCTTATTTCAATAAGCTTATAGGCCTGGTGGGAAATTCCATTACCAAACTAGAAAGTGTCATAGACATTTTTTCTCTTTTATTCTATTTAGTGCTTTATATATTTTTTAAATAATGAAGAAGACTAAAAGCACAAATATTCAAATTAACAGATGGTTGACTCTTCCTAGCCAAAGCAATAAAAGGCTGCATAATTCTCACCAGGAATGTATTTAGTTACAAGTTAGTTCTTTAGTCCTTTTTTTTTTTTTTAAATGCAGTTCATTATGGAAGATTCTTTTTCTATTCTCAAATTTCTGATCTCTTTTGAAAATGTCAAAGCACATGAAAAGAATCTTACTTTTTTCATTCCATTCTAATACTGGGGGTGTCTCTGAGGTGGGAATTTTTTACACTCTATTTATACTCTGATCCTTACTTACATTATCTTGACCTCTCTTTCCTTACAACATGCCAAGTTCCCAGACAGAAGCTAGCATTCCTGTGCAGTATCCCAAAGGCATCCAAAAGAAACATGTATTTATTATCCCTTGTCAATAGATGTTACTTATGTACATTAGCATATTTTTAATTGTTTTAGGCTTATATATCCATATATCATTTTCTTGTGTGTTTATTATTTAGAGATGGGGTCTCACAGTATAATGGCCAAGAATTCACTATATGGAAAAGGCTAGCCTCAAACTCCCAGGATCTGCTTGTCTCTTTCTTTGACTAAATTCCTAGTATCATGAAGTAATTTAAAATAGTTTAAAATTTTAATATAATTCAAAGTAGACCTAGACCCTCCAAATGACCAGACATAGACTCTTACCCTCATCTCTTAAAGATTGTTGTAGGTGTCCATACTTGCACTGGCATACATTACACATGTGTGGAGGTCAGAGAACTCATAGGAGCTCATTTTCTCCTTCCACCACGTGGGTCCTGGGGACAGAACTCAGACTATCGGGCTCTCTGTCACGTGCTCGAGCCCACTGAGCCCTCTCACCTAGTTCTCCATTTTGATAAGAGGTATGGAACTTGAGTTACCAGAAGCATCCTTATTCCTACTCTTGCTACCGATGCAATCAATACAGAGGGAAATAGTGATGTGCTCACTGCACTAGACATAGAAAGGTTTATCTCCCCGTGTGGCATCTACTTTGTGTTACCACAGGCATAACGTATGCCACCACTCTGCCTTCAGTGACGCGTGTCCTTCAGACAGCAGCAGCTGGAAACTCTGAGCATTCTCAGGCACTTCTTCACAGCACAACCAGTCCGCTACATCTTTTCTCACGTGACAGTCACGTGGCAGGGGCACTAGGTTCCCAGAGAACTGGTTATGGGGACCAAATAACATCTTCACATGTGTGAATCCACAGCTCTGGTAGAGGATCTCAGGAGACTGGTGTTTGGCCTCTCAGGTAATTCTGGACAGCAAAGGTTTTTAAATTATTATTGTAGGGAGATATTCTTTAGCATATCCTAATGCTTTGTAAAAATAATAATGTTGAGCTACCTTCCAAATATGGGCTCCATGTTTGACTTTTTTTTAAAAATATTTTTATTTTCTATATTCTTTGTTTACATTCATTTTTTCCATGTTTTACTTTTTTAACGTCTTTTGTAGATACGGAGTCTCAGGTAACCCAGGCTGGTCTCTCACTGGGAAACTGAGTACGACCTTGAATGACTGACTGCTCCTTCTGCCTGGCTCAAAGGTGGGTGCCGCCACTTCCGCTCTTCATCTCTCACTCCACGCTCTTTCTCCGTTTCTGCAAGTACTTTATTTTTCTGGACCAAGTTTCAGAATCCTTTTGACTGTTTGTTGTTTTACAACACCACCCTAAGTTTCCCAAATCGAAGTTTTAATCAAATTTCTATTGCATTTTAGTGGAGTGCCTGACACCCATCTTTTATAATTCAGTTTCTAATCTATTCATCTCAGTTATTTTTGTTGTTGTTGTTGTTGTGGTGGTGGTGTGCCTTTTTCTGTCGTGGAAACTTAAAACCACTTAACAGTATTTGAGGGGTTTTGAAACAATTGCTTGAAAACCTGGAGCTGGAGGAACGGCAGGAACAGCCTTTCTGACGGGAAACCTGGGAAACACCCTGTTCAGAACAACCTGCCATTCCAGACCTGGGAAAATCCCAGCTCAGATTCCAAGACTTTAAAGGTGATGATTAAGTACTTGGAAATTTGCATCCATACTTGTCAGCAAACTTAAAACATTCCCTACTATTTTGCAGAACTAGTCCAGAGATAATTCATATCTCTGTTTTAGTAATCTCTGTTTTGCTGACTAAGGCTAGTTCTGATGGAAATAAACTTTGCCATGATATCATTTCTGCTTTTTCCTCATTCCAGTCCCTGTCTGGGCCTGCCTGTGTCCCCACGGCAGGGGTGTCTCAGCCTGGGCCTGCCTGTGTCCCCACGGCAGGGGTGTCCCAGCCTCTCCCTTGCTACTCACTGCTCATAGTCTTGACTCCTGATGTATCCTCAATGTGTAGGGAGGTCAGGGTGGTCAGTCATCATCCCTTCCTCCTTTATAAACAATAAGTAGTGAGTGTCCTACTCCCCAAGGGCTTTCTTCCACAGATAGATGTATTACTGGATCTCAGTAGAATTATTGAACCTTTACCTTTACTGAATCACAAGTAAACTCCTTCAGATTTCAAGCCCTCCTGTTGAAGGTGCTTAGCTTTAGAGGTCAGCCGGTTGGCTCTTTGGAGGTGGAAGGGACTCTATGACAGTGGCTCTCCCCTGGAGATCACTGAGAACAGTATGTCAAGATCCCATTTATAGGATTCAGCTCTAATTGGCCTGAGCCTGGGAGTCATTGTCCTCCCCAAATAAAACACTAGACACTAGCTAACCCAAAGTACTAGTTTCTTAGTTCCAAAAGCAGTCCCAAAAAGAAGCATTGCAGAGTTAAAATGAAGGCCATGGAAGTGCTTGCTAATAAGTAAAAACCCATGAGCATGTGTGCCTGGCTCTGAGGAGACTTGGGTAGTTTAGGACAAATTGCAGGTTACAGCAAAGCTTTCAGATGCTCAGACTGTCAAGTGGCCATATAAACATCAATTGTTTTCTGGAGGGATCTTTATCTAGAATTCCATCAGATACCAGAGTCTGGATGTACAAGGCTCATTAAAATGGCGTATTTGTATAAAACCTTCAGAGACCATCCTATGCACTCTAGGTAAGTTTTAGCATGCTTAATCAAAAGCAGATGCTTTGTAAATAGTTGCTGTGCTGACAATTTAGGAAATACTGACAAGACAAATGTTTTTATATTTCTTTCCTTCTATTCCCACCCCCTTTTGTGTCCTTGATTGGCTGAATTTGTGGATGCAGGATCTTTATATGGAAGGTTGACTGTATTGAAAATCATAAACTGTAAATAATAATCAGGCTTGCCTTTTCTCATAGTGGTGTTCCCTTTTTATAATGTGAGAATTGCTTCTGAGCACTTGTTATCCTTGAGATTAAAATTCAGTTAACACTAATGTCAAAGAGGAGACTATAAATCCTTCACCTCCTAAGTCCGAGTTAAATTATAGATGAAACGGGAGGGTTCATTTTGTAGGAGGTTCCTGGGATCAGGTATTTTTTTAACACCATAATTTTAATCCAATCCTTTTTCATAATGCATCCTTTGTGACATTAACAAGATAACCTTTGTGACTGGTTCTCAAGTACCAGTAAAACAGAGCTGTAACGTGACCTATGCTCCAAATAAACAGGGCTATTGACTTTTAACGAGTCCAAAAGTTCTGAGAGGCTATCAGCTTCCTGATCTTTGATACACGTGGGCACAGTCTTGACTAATTCATGTGAGGCTATTATGTTTTGGGGTTGCTCTAGGACTCTTAGTTTTAAAACTTCTTCTATTTTTATTTGTATTCACATTCAGTTTACCTCATAATTTCAACTATGAAGGAATGATAGCAAATACCTCTATATTATTTTCTTGCCTGAAAGGTTTTTTTTTTTTTTTTTTTTTCTTGACAGGGTTTCTCTGGGTAGTCGTGGCTGTCCTGGAACTCACTCTGTAGACTCAGAAATCCACCTGCCTTTGTCTCCCAAGTGCTAGGATTAAAGGTGTGTGCCACCATAGCCTGGCTGCAAGCTTGTTTCAATGTTACCTATATAACCTTTTGAGCTTCTTTGAGACAAGTTCTCATCATGTATCCTTGACTGCCTTAGAACTCAATATGCAGACCAGGCTAGTCTCGGATGCATAGATTTCCATCTGTCTTTTCCTGCTTAGTTCTGGGATTAAGGACATGTGCCGCCACACCCAACTGTATATAAAAATGTTTTAAGTACTGGGTATGTTGACTTAAACCAATCCCACGTTTAAGAATGTATGTGTTAAAGTGGCTCCTGGTTTATTTACTTCTATTCTGAGGAGAACTCTTTTAGATACAGAAGCTCGGGGCTGAATGCTCCCTGAAGACCACTTTTTCCCAGCTCTGAACCTTGGCTTGGAGAGACAGCACAGCAGCATGGAAGTGCATTGTACCCTCTGTGTGTCTGCTTCTGTTGTGGTAGCTTCTCGACAGAATTGCTCTGCTGATGGCATCCGACTCTCCCTGGACATGATGTCTTCATTCAAAATGTTTGCCTGACAGTTCACTACAGTTTGTGTGGTTTAGAAAATCGAACTGGGAATCTCCACATGTTTCCCAATACAGATGCTCTTCAGTCTGTTTAAGGACAGGTCTTCCATCTGTACAAGGTCACTTACATTTTGAATCCAGTTCTAGGATACAAGGCTCATTATTCTATTTTGCTAATATCTGTAAATCATGCACACCAGTCCATCAACCCCACTGTGGATAGAAAGAGTAAAGAGAGTCTCATATCTAAGAAGAAACAACAGATTTCATAGTTCTGTAAGCACTATTCCTTGAAAACCCAAGCGTGCAATTAAGGAACTGTGAGTGTTGAAATATGTATTTTCATGTATTCTTTTAATTTTTAATGTCTTTTAAAGCAGAAAATAATGACAATTATTTTGACACCTTTTTTCTCCTCCCTCTGTGTTCTCCACACACCCTCCTTCTCTTACTTTCTCTTTCCCCTTCTATGGTCGGTCTCACATTGTAAGCCTTTCTCCTCTGCCTCCTGAGCACTCTATTATAGACATGAGCCACCGCATCTGCTCCACTAGAGCCATGGTTCTATAAGGGCAGTGTTAGGGATTTCTTTCTGCTAATGCTTTGACACTTCTTGGTTCCACACGATGTAGGAGGCACATATTAGGCATACGGTACACTAATTATTAATTAATAAGGAGCTTTAATTTCATCCTCAAAAGAAAAAAAATCTACATTATATAATGTAAATATATATATATATATAATGTATATATATAAAGTGTAAAGTATGTAACATAATGTGTGTGTGTGTGTGTGTGTGTGTGTGTGTGTGTGTTTTGGAAATAGAGGCTTATAATGCAGCACAAGCTGGCTTTGAATTAGAGATGCTTCTTTCTCAAGTGCTGCGATTACAGGCACATGGCCACCAAAAGTTCCAGTTCCACTCAAGGATTTATTTTTTTTTAATATCCACAAATTCAGGAATTAGGCTGTGATATCCTTAATTAATTTAATTACTTATGCACATGTGTGGTGTGCATGCATGCCTCTCTCTCTCTTTGTGTGTATATGTGTGTGTATGTATGTGTACCCTCCCACACCTACATGTGTGTGCCCATTGGCATGTAAAATCAGAGCACAATTTGTGGGGGTCAGTCACCCCGTTCCACAGTTGGGCCCCTCGTGATTCAGTGCCTTAGCAGCTGGCGTGCTGCTTTAGCAAGGGACCCTTTGTGTCCAGGCGCCGGAGGGATCCAGGTCACCCGGAGCATCTCAGACTCTGAGGTTAAACTATAGACTTGGAAATGAAATGCGGGCACACCCTTTCTGGATGCCTTCCAGTACCATCCTGTGAGTTCAGTACGGAGCTCCTAGGCCTGTTTTTCAGGCCGGCTCTGTGTCTGTAGCTGTGTCCCACGGCTCTCCTCTGACAAGGCTTCAGTGCTACCCTTTCTTCACCTTGGGATATGTGCTGACTCCCGCAGATGACAAAGAGTGTTAAGTAATTAACCTCGTGGCAGCTTTAATGATTGTGTGTCATCATTACATCATCTTGCATGGATCCAGTTTGACTTCTCTCGGCCAATTCGTTTGCACTGATTTTTTTTTATTTATTTATTTTTATATATTACTAGGAATCCATGCTGTTATGTTTGTGGTATCCCCAGCAGCAGTTAATCTCATGATAGTTTTTTGGTTTTTTTTTTTTTTTTTTGCTTACAGACGTACAAAGGTACCACGATAATGGTGAACTGCCAATTACATAGCCATTTATAATACAGCAAAATGTTGCATTTCTCTAACAGGGACTCAGAGGTCACTGCTGACTTTCCCCTTGTCTTTTTGTCTCTGTAGACCAGATTGTCCTGGAACTTGTAGCAATTCTCCTGTCTCAGCCTCCTAAGCACTAGGCTTATAGGAATAAGCCATAAAGCCTGCCTCAATACTTAAAATCCATTGGTCTTTGGGCCTTTGGCAGCTCCTGCCAACTCCTAATAATCATAAGTTTTCCTGACAGACGATGCTGGTCGGTGGGACATTTCTCAAAAGAACTGAACAATGCTCTGCTCTTAGAGCCCCTTCAAGGAGCAGCAAAATGGATCACACCCGGCCTTGGCTCATTAAAAATGTCACTTTCTGATTTTTTTCTTTTTAAATATCATGCAAACGGGGTGGGCTGTTCAGGTAAACTTAACAAGAGTTGTAGCAAACAAATCAGTTTATTGAATGGTCGGAGTGGTTCTTTACACAGGGAGGAGAGTTAGGGGGAGAGGCAGCAAGGAAAGCTTGCATTATTAACAAAAAGGTAGTAGAGAGATGGGGGAGGAGGTGGCATAGTGGGGGTGGGGGTGGGGGAGTGGGGGAAGACATGAACCAATACTCTGGCTTAAAAGTTTGGATAACAATATTATCTTCAACTGACGGAGGAAACTTTCATTTAAACCTTTGTTCTAATCCAATATTTGTCCTGTAATCAGACGTCTCCCATCTAGCATAGGGCATATAGAAACAGATGAGATAGTCCTGAAAATGAAGCCCAGTCCTCACCAATGCTAGGCAAGTGCTCTCCCACATGCCTCCCGTCTTCTCTTCATTTTGCATTAAGAGGCGGTCTCACTAAGTGGCGGAGGTTGCCCTGGAACTTGAAATCCCGTCTCGGTTTTTGTTCGCTGTGATTACAGACCTGTAAAACCACAGAGCTTAATACTGTTATTTAAACTCTAGAAAAACCTCTGTCTGAAGTAGATGAATGCCCTATAAAGTGTTAACTCTTCTTTTTATTTTAAGTCATAGTTTTAGGCTAGGAAGCCTCTGTAGAGAGTGCCCATAACATCGGTGTTTTCAGAGTAGGAAGAAGGAGAGGGGACTAAGCCATCCCTTCCTCTCCCTTGCTGTCCCTCCTCTTCCAGTAGCCATGCTCCTGGCTGGGAAGGGTGGGGAACAGAAGCTGTGAGAGCTACAGAACTCCTGGCAGTCCTTAGGTTTGCTCTTTCCCTTTATGACCTTCGATCTTTTTCTAAATCCAGCAGACATCTGACTCCCTGGCAAGATCACCGCGCTCACGGTCAGAACAGCAGCACACAAGCTGGCACGGATGCCGGGAATTCTGAGTCACTCCTCCGGGTTCTTCCTGGAGTGGATGTGAGAGTCTCCAAAGAGGGAGAGAGAGCAGTCTGTCAGGTGAGCTCATCCCTGTCACCATCAGCAACTTCCTGAGAGACTGTGAGGTGTCCGTGAAAAGAGCACCTGTCAGGCTCCCGGATACAATAGCCCCTGTCTCACTATGTGACCTTGAGAAGGTTAGTGAAGTCTGAGGAGCTTCAATTTTCTCAGTGAAAGGTAAAAGTTCTCCCCAAGGTAGCATTAAAAGATACATGCCTAATGTATGCACAATATTATGCAGTGGTTAGCTTGGAGATACAATGTGCGCACAGCCTCATGAGTTAAATACTTTATCTCAGGACTGGTTACAAGCTAAAACTATACTAACCGAAACAGGGTCTCCACCTGCCCCTGCCTCTGGAATGCTGGGATCAAAGTATACATCCTCCATGCTAGGGTTCTTAGAGTACATTTCTGGGGGTTGTGGAAATTTTAGGAGGTGAGATTTAGTTGGAGGGAAGTAATCACTGGGGGCTTCCCGTGAAAGGCTGAATCTTCCCTCCCCCTTCCTTTTATCTGGTTCCTGTTTTCCATGAGATGAGACCCTGCTCATGTCCCGCCCCTGTCATGCCTAAGTGTGTAAGACCAAGAATCTGAACAGAAGCACCAGAAATCTTTAGCTAAGATTGTGTTGGTCAGTCTGTGATTCATTCTGTATATGCACATCAAAGCAAAGCAAAAAGATTTCATAACACCATGTAGATCGTACAAGGCAACTTAGATGCTTTTAGACGCTTATAGCCTCTATATTTGTAGGAATATTGGTTATGGTTACAATGTAACAGAAGAAGGAATGATTCCTGAAATAGAGGACCATTCATTTGGACAGTGTGAAGATAAAGTATGTAAGACACATAGTGTGTCCTCAGAGAGTCTGTTATCTAGAAGGAAAGATTGTATGTAAGGCAAGTTGGGTGTAAAATGCATACATAAAAGCAGTGCCGTGGCTATTGAGAGCAGACTGATCCCGAGGAAGGCTTACTAGAAGGAAGGCAAGGTTTGTCAGTTCCTGCCTGTATGGAGTCCTCATTGCAAGGCTGCTCTGGACATTTGCATATTAAATAAGGAACTGCAGAGAGAACAGGCTGAGTTGAAGCAGAGAAGCAGGAACCTACAGGTGAGGCGTGGATGGAGACAAAGAGCTTAAGTTGAAGCCACATCCTAACAGGTGGAGTCTCTTTTAGGATGTACCAAAGAATTGCACCACCGGCATTCTCATGGATAATGCATAGCACTTACTTATTTTTCTCTTGCAGACACTTCATGACCTATATGCCATAGAAGTCTTTAAGATGAATGATACTATTTTGAGAATTTTTTCTCTGTTCAAAGATTCATACATGGATTCTTTCTGCAAAAATGAGATAAGTCTCTCCTCTCTCTCTCTCTCTCTCTCTCTCTCTCTCTCTCAAAAAGACCATAGAATCATCATTTTTTTCTTTTTTCCCCTCTCTCTTCTTCCTTCTTCTGTTATTTCCAATGATAAAAATTTAAACTTTGTAACTAGGTCAGAACTGGAAGCTTTAAGAAAAAAAAATTGAATATAATAAAACAGTGACCAATGTTACTGTATCAGACTTACTTACTCATGGGTACCAATTTGAGCCATTGATTACTAAGGGAGATCATAGAGAAATCTATCCCTAATTCCCCAAGCCATTAGCTCTCAATGTGTTAGTTTCTGTCAGGTGTGTGTGGTATGTGTGTGTGTGTGTGTGTGTGTGTGTGTGTGTGTGTATGTATGAGTATATGTGTGAGTATGTGTATATGTGTGCATGTGTATTTGTGTGTATGTGTGTATGTGTGCATGTGTATTTGTGTATATGTGTACATGTGTATGTGTGTGTATGTGTGTGTGTGTGTATGTGTGTACGTATGTGTGTATGTATGTATGTCTCATACCAATTATCTCAACACTTGGAGGGCTGGTTATGTATGTAGTAGAGGACTGAAAGAGCAGAGGGACACTCACCCAGAGAGATGCATGGAAGGAAATGTCTCGCACACAGCGCAAGGGCAGCTGGCATGTGGTCCTAGCCACTGGGAATCTGTGAAGCTGGAGTAGAAGGCACTGGGGAAAGGCAGCTGCTTGGGCATGCTGCTTCCTTAGGAGGGCATAGCCCATGGGAGCAGCAATCAAACTTAGATGACACTGGTGCTCTGAGTACTACGTGCTGGCAGAGATGGAAAGAAGTGGCCTCCAGAACCAGCTGTTAGAAACAAGAAGAACTTTTGTTCTTCTTTTGGGGTAGAGATGGGCAGCTGGGTGACACATCCTTGGATAGTAGGTAAACCATAGGGGAACTGGCCTGTTCTGTCTCCTTCCTGATTTTTCCAGTCTCTCTTAGTATTCTTTATTGGAAGAAACTAGCCAAAGTGCTTATGGTAATGGCAGTGTCTGCAGATTTAGGCACAGTATCCAGGCCCAGTCTAGAGGGGTGCATGGACCCAGAGATCGTAAATGGTCAGCACCACATATACACAATTCACCAGAACTTACCATCAGGGCAGAGTTTCAGATCTATATCTCAAGTTCTCACTTAGAGATAGGGTCCCAAGAGCTTCCTTTTTGAAAAATAGCATCAAATAATCTGGTGTAGGATGTCTACAAGTTCCCTTTTAGAATGCTATTTCTCTCTGCTTCATTGTCTCTCTTTGTCTCTTTATCTCTGTCTGTCTGTGCATGTGGACACATGCATATACATGTGATCAGATGCATGTTTGTGCAAACACCTATGAACATTGAGGCCAGAGGTTGACACTGGTCACCTTCCAGAATTTCTCTCCATTTTATTTTCTGAGGTTCTGAGGCAGGTTCTGCTCCTGAAGTTGAAGCCCACAGATCTCTCCAGTTTATCTACCACCTTACCGTACTTTGCCTCTTATAGGCAGACAAGTTTCAGTTAGGGTTTTACTGCTGTAAACAGACACCATGACTAAGGCAAGTCTTATAAAGGACAATGTTTAATTGGGACTAGCTTACAGGTCAGAGGTTCAGTCCATTATCATCAAGGTGGGAGCATGGCAGCATCCAGGCAGGCATGGTGGAGGAGGAGCTGAGAGTTCTACATCTTCATCTGAAGGCTGCTAGTGAAAGACTGAGTTCTGGACAGCTAGGACGAGGGGCTTAAAGCCCACACCTACAGTGACATAACTACAGGGCCACACCTCCAAATAGTGCCATTCCCTGGGCCATGAATTTTCAAACCATTTACATTATGTGTGCTTGACTTTTATATGGGTGCTAAGTTTGTGAACTGGAACTTGACATTGCTGTCTTCCTAGGTCTATACTGGTGTATTTAAGCTGTGTCCCTTGAATCAAGCTACAATGAGAGTTTATGAAGAACTCAACACTAGCTCAAACAAGCCCCTTAATACACATGGAATGCAATCACTGATAAGTGGATATTAATTAGCCCAGAAGCTCTGAATTCTCAAGACATAATTAGCATATCAAATGATACCCAAGATGAGGGAAAGAGAGGGCCCTGGTTCTGAAAAGAGTTGATCCAGCATTGGGGAATACCAGGACAGGGAAATGGGAGGGGGGTGACTGAGTTGAGAAATGTCACCAAAGCAGTGTCAAAGCAGCAGCTGAACATTTTGACCGTCTTGATATCCAATGTCTCTTATTTTCCCATCCATATACACTTAACACAGCAATTTAGTACCAGGAAGGTATTTATACATTGACAAGAACTCGTATAATTTCTTTTATCACAGCAAAATAAAAGAACTATTGCCTTGATTTCTATTTGTCTTGGTTGTTGGGAAGCTCTGAATCATTTAGTGCAATCTCAGCCAAGCTCCCCTTACCTTTGTTGGTGTTTATTTCTGACAAGATTTCTGTGTAGAACAGGCTGGCCTTGAATTTGGGGATCTGCCTGCCTCTGCCTCCTGAGTTCTGGGATTAAAGGCATGCTCCCTTACCAAAGCCTTCCCTTTGAACCATTTTATTTTTATATTTTTCAATTGATGATGTAAATATATACATATATTAAATTAATGTCATGGTTTTTAAAGTGTTGGATATAGTACCTTAAAGCTCATCACTGATTAAATCAAAGTATTAAAAAGGCCGAAGTTCCTGTTCAACGGGGGAAGCACCTGCTGCCGCACCTATGGGAAGTCTGCATTCTGACCTGTGATGAACTATTTCACAAAGCTGGGTATCTCTAATAAGCCCTGAGTCTTCTGCACAGGTTATAATCCACGAAGCAAGGCCATTTGAGAGTTTCTATATTAGAAGAAAAAATTTCTATTTAATTTGACTCATTCTTCCTCTCTCTGTCTAATCTCTTAATTCTTCCAGTCTCGATCTACATGCAGATTGGGTGCACACAGGTCCTGCTTTGCATTGAGAGGTCAGAGGACAAACTTGTAGAGTTAATTCTCTTTCTATGATGTGAGTCTTTGGAGGTTGAAAAGAGGCTGGTATTGAATGCCAGGCTTGGTGGCAAGTGCCTTTGATCACTGAGATGTCTTGTTGGCTGTACAGTTTTTTAAAAATATATACATCTACTTTATTTCTACTGCTTTAAAATTATATCTAGGAAATGTGGGATTCTTGGGAAGACTTTATTTTTCTAAGAGACAGTGATCCCAGAAAAATTCTGGCATAGACTGCTCTAAATAAATATACTGTCTTTGTTGCAGAGATATTGAATTATTTTTCTGTCTTCGTAGAATTTAATTTGTAAGTATATATTGTGTACAGTATTCAAGAATGCACTTAAACATTAAAAAAACAACAAAAACCACCCAGGACACTTGCTTTATAACTATTTTCTGATGATCCTTGAAAGTGGTTCTCTTTAACAAAGAAAACCATCTAATTACTTCTGAGTTTAAACTGTCTCCCATGGTGATTGTGATGGGCTCACTGAACAGGACCGCTCACTCTGAGACTATATTATGGTTTTTGCCAGCAGAACAACCAACAGGAGATAGATGAGCCAATATAGGCTGTGTGCTTTTAACTGATACAAACTGGGTAATTTAGGGTAATATGCAACTTCCAGAGTCACTGTCAGAGAGAAAGTCCTCCCTCCTTCCTCCTCCCTCTTCCTTTCTTCCTCCTTCCTTCCTCCTCCCTCCTTCCTCCTTCCTCTCCCCTCTTTCCTCCTTCCTCCCTCTTCCCTCCCTCCTTCCTCCCTCCCTCCTTCCTCCCTCCCTCCTCCCTCCCCCCTCCTCCCTCCCTAATTCCTCCCTCCCCCTCCTTCCTCCTTCCTTCCTCCCTCCTCCTCCCTCCTCCCTCCTCCCTCTGTCCTTCATCCTTCCTCCTCCCTCCTTTCTTCCTCTTTCCTCCTCCCTCCTTCCTTCCTCCCTCCCTCCTCCCTTCCTCCTTCCTCCTCCCTCCTTTCTTCTTCTTTCCTCCTCCCTCCTTCCTTCCTCCTAGCTCCTCCTCCCTTCCTTCTTCCTTCCTTCCTCCTCCCTCCTTCTTCCCTCCTCCCTCCGTCTTCCCTTCTTCCTCTCTTCTTCCTTCCTCCTCCCTTCCTACTCCTTCCTTCCTCCTCCCTTCCTCCTCCTTTCCTCCTCCCTCCTTTCTTCTTCCTTCCTTCCTCCTCCCTCCTTCCTTCTGCTTCCCTCCTCCCTTCTTCCTTTCCCCTTCCTTCTTCCTTCCCCTTCCTTCCTCCTCCCTCCTTCCTTCCTCCCTCCTTCCTCCTTCCTTCCTTCCTCCTTCTTTCCTCTGTCCTTCCTCCCTCCCTCCTTCCTCCCTTCCTCCTCCCTCCTTCCTCTCTCCTTCCTTCCTCCTCCCTCCTTCCTCCTTCCTCCCTCCTTTCTTCCTTCCTCCCTCCTCCTTTTCTCCTTCTTTCCTCCTTCCTTCCTCCTTCTTTCCTTCCTCCTTCCTTCCTCTTTCCTCCTTCCTCCTTCCTCTTTCTACTTATTCTGCTTCTTTGTCATGGAAGCAGTCTCACTGAGCGTGGTGATTGGTTTGGATTGCCAATGTGATTGGATCAAGAAGACACCAGAGGATTAGTAAAGGACAGCTGGACCTTTCTTTAAATAAGATTACATCTTTTTTTTAAATTAAGTCACAAATGAAAACATCACATAGGTAGTAGAAAACTACTTGAACACTGTTCAGTTCTAATGTTATGCCATTTGGATGGCCATCTTGTCGTGATGGAAGTTGCCTTGGGGTTTGACACCTGCACTATCAATTAACATTTTAAAAACGAGTGAGTTTTATTTTCTGTGCATGTCTGAGTGAAGGTGAGACGGTACTGCATTCCCTGGAGATGGAGCTATGGATGGTTGTGAACCAGCCAGTGTGAGTGCTGACAACTGAACTCTCATTCTCTGCAAGAGAGCTTTGGTGCTCTTCACTGCTGAGCAATCTCCCCAGACCTTCAACTGCATTTGCTCATTTATGATAAAGAGAAAGACTAAGATGGGAGTTGGAACCAGAAGGGAAAAAACATAGTTTTGACACAAGCTAGAGTCATGTGAAAAGGAAGAATCTCAGTTGAGAAAACACCCCATCAGATCAGTCTCTAGGCAAGCCTGTAGTCTATTTTTTTTTGATTGGATGATTGATATGCAAGAGCCTGGTGCATTGTGGTGGTGGGGTGCTATCCCTGGCTAGGTGGTCCTGTGTTATGTGAGAAAGCATGTAGACAGATTTGTGTAACTGAAACAGGATCCACATTGTACTAATGAGAGCAAATTTGTTTCCTAAGCCTAATGTATAGATGCTGCAAACCATGGTTTTTTTTTTTCAACTTAACCTGAGCTGGTGACTTCTTGATATATGCCTACTTGTTTGCCTTGTTAAACTCTGGAACCTGTGATATATGATTGCCTCTTTGCTTTTCAGAAATGTCTTCCAGATACTTTGATGTATTCTTGCTCTATCTGCCCCACAGACTTGAGTCCTGAGTCGTCTTCTCTTCTGGCCAGGTGCTAACAGCCAATTCTCTTGACAGCTTTTCTCTATCATCCTTAACCATTCCCCATAAAAGAGACCTCAAAAGCCAGTGACTGGCTGCTCTCTGAAATCCCAACGGGTAGAGGCTTGCCAATTCTAAATACAGCTTCCTTAATCAGATAGTCCTGGAATTGTCCTCACCCCCACCCCCCACCCCCACCTCAGGTCTAGCAGATAGAGCAAGACTAACAGGGTTTATGGTTGAGGTCTCTGTTTCAGTTCCTGCCTCCAGATTCCTGTTTTCCCTTTCTGTTCTAACTTCTTTCAGTGATGGCTTATTATGGAAGACAAAATTAACCCTTTCCTGTCCGGGCTGCTTTGATCATGGTGTTCACAGCAATAGAAACCTGAGAAACATGTATACATTATGGGCTAAGACCTCCATATGAGGGAGAACAAGGTTTAATTTTTTTCCGAGTTTGGATAACTATGTAAAGCACACACTGAGTGTGTGCCTGGGAGGGAAGTTCCAGAGTTAGATTATGACCCAACCAGTGCTTTAACCCACTGATCCAGAGCTCTGTTGGGAGGTGGGAGAACTGTGCTCTCTCTGGTTGCTTGGTCTTGGGTTGAATGAGAGAGCATCAAGTATGAAAGGAAGGACAACTGAATATATAAAACAAAAGTATTCTTCCGAAAACTGGGCACCTCACTTCCAGAAGATCCTGCTATACCACTCCTGGGCATATACCCAGAGGATTCCCCACCATGTAATAAGGATACATGCTCTACTATGTTCATAGCAGCCCTATTTATAATTGCCAGATGCTGGAAAGAACCCAGGTATCCCTCAACAGAAGAGTGGATGCAAAAAATGTGGTATATCTACACAATGGAGTACTATTCAGCTATTAGAAACAATGAATTCATGAAATTCTTAGGCAAATGGATGGAGCTAGAGAACATCATACTAAGTGAGGTAACCCAGACTCAAAAGGTGAATCATGGTATGCACTCACTAATAAGTGGTTATTAACCTAGAAAACTGGAATACCCAAAACATAATCCACACATCAAATGAGGTACAAGAAGAAAGGAGGAGTGGCCCCTGGTTCTGGAAAGACTCAGTGTAGCAGTATAGGGCAAAACCAGAACGGGGAAGTGGGAAGGGGTGGGTGGGAGGACAGGGGGAGAGAAGGGGGCTTACGGGACTTTCGGGGAGTCGGGGGCTAGAAAAGGGGAAATCATTTGAAATGTAAATAAATTATATCGAATAAAAAAAAAGTATTCTTCCTGCTCTTGAGGAGACAGAGAGACAGATAGATAGAGACATACACTCTCAAATAAAGCAGAAAAGAAAGTGAGTTCAATTGCAATTGTTAATAAGCTCCTGAAGCCGAGAGAAGCGTATCGAATGTGTTTACGTTGCAGTACATACATGTCAAGAAATAGAGACTCCCTCCCTCCCCCACCTCTTTCTGTTTTCACAGTTTCAGCTACATGCATCTTCTTTTCTCTCACCCTATGGCCCTGTTCTTCTATATGCTCCTTAATAGTAACTACCTGTCCATCATTTGTGCTTTAAGGGTATTATGTACTTCTTGTTTACGTTTGTTTTGATATAATTAGCTACTTTGCTGAATCCTACCCAATAGGATTTAACCTCTTCCTGATAACCCAGGAGCTTGTGAAATAATTACATTAGGGGCAAAGTTGAATGAAATGAATGAATGAACTTGTTTCACTCTGTCTCTGTCTCTCTGTCTCTGTTTCTCTGTCTCTGTATCACTGTGTATGTCTCTGTGTCTGTCTCTCTCTGTGTGTGTTTGTTTGGTTGTTTTGAGATAGGGTCTCACTATATAGCCCTGGGTGGCCTGGAACTTGGTTTGTAGACATAGCTAGTCTTGAACTCAGAGATCTTCTTGCCTCTGCCTCCTGAGTGCTGGGATTAAAGGCATGTGCTGCTGCTTCTGGATGGGGACTTGATAAAGCGCTCTTGTGAGTTGTTACAGAGCCACAACCTTTGCTTTTGCTTTTTCTTGGATGTTGACCAGAGCCCTTGCATGCTTTCCCTGGCGTTTGACTTCCTTCTTTCTAAAGCTCATCTCGTTGCCATGTGGCTGCTTGTCTGCCAAGTGACTGAACATGCCAGTGTAACTCCAATGGCATTGCTGTGCAAATTTCTTCATTTTCCTCCTTTGGACATACCTGGGGTTCTTCTTTTAAACCCTAATAAATTGTCTTCAAACTTAAAAAAAATAATGAAAACAATGATGACTCATTTTATGTTAGAATGTGACAATCCAGACATAGTTTCTGTATAGCATTAAGGATCGCTGCCAGTTTTACTTTTTTTGCTAGAATTTTAAAACTGATTATTGGGTTGGTGAGATGGTTTTAGCAAGTAAGTCACCATGGCCTAAAGTCAGTCCCCAGAACTCACAGTGGAAGGAAATAACTGACTCCTAAAAGCTGTCCTCTGGCTTCTGTGTGTGCATCTGCCCCTTGTGATGGTGTGTTTGTGTGTGCATTCATGTATGTGTTAGTGTGTGTGTTTGTGTGTGTGTGTATGTGTGTGTGTGTGTGTGTATTCATTCCCATGAAATAGGATCGAGTTAAATGGCTCTTCTGTATCAGGTACAGGCAGCCATTCAGAAGGAATAGTAACCTTGTCCCAAAGCATACAGCACCCTGGCAAGACTGTGATGAACCCAGGACTCAGGCCATCAGGTACTGTTTTCAGATAAGCAATTTCAGCTTCTGTGCTTTACTATGTTTCTCAGTTACTAGAAATACTAATTGATAATTCTCCCCAAAGCTGAGCCCGACAGGTCTGAACATTTACAGATAAAAATCATGTGAATCAAATAGGAAAACACTTCCAGATGTATTATAAAACAAAGGAAAACTAAATATTAGAAGAAAAGGAAAAGGAAGAAGAGGAGGAACAAAAACAGGAACAAGAAGAAGAAGAGGAGGAGGAAGAAGAACAACAAGAAGAACAGAATAGGAAGAAGGGGAGGGGGAGGAGAACAACAACAAGAAAAATTAGAAGAGTCAGAAGAATAGTCAGAAGAAGAGGAAGAAGAGTCAGAAGAGTCAGAAGAAGAATAGTCAGAAGAAGAGGAAGAAGAGTCAGAAGAGTCAGAAGAAGAATAGTTAGAAGAAGAGGAAGAAGAAGGAGAAGAAGAAGGAGAAGAAGAAGGAGGAGGAGGAGGAGGAGAAGAAGAAATACAAAAGACAGAAAATAGTTGCTTCAATGCCAAAGCATAAGGATGGAAGAGAACTGGTGAATAATTTTTTTCTGACAGCTATAAAAAGGAACTTGTAGATTTATCTGTTGCTTCAAAACCTGCTAGACTCAGAAACAAATCTCTGGTGAATTTGAATTAATTAATCCCACAAGATTATAGAACAAAAGGAAGAAACATCTGGTGAGTTTTAATGTGCTCAATGTTTACTCCCAGTCCATTTGTCGTAGTGGACTGTGGTCACAGAGATCTTGAACTTGAACTAGTTATTCCTTGATGATATAGTGACGTCTGATTTTTTTCAGGAGTGCTTTCAAGTTAAGTGTAACAGTTAGAAATTAACTATAGTCTCAGCATTGATCAAGGACTCTCAGACCTGCAATTACTTAATGGCAAACTTGGATTGTAGTAGACTGACCTGTATTTCACTTCCATGGCCTACATTTTTAGTTCAACCGAATCCTATAATGGAGTGTAATTATGCTACACAGCAGGAAGCAAGTGTGTGCCAAACATGCGGGACAGAGCTGGCATGTGCGGGCTCTCCACCCTGTTAATGGAAAGACAGTTCTGGTAAGTCAATAGGTTAGTGCTCTCACCTCGTGAGAAAGAACACAGTGCAGGCCCACAGCCTTACCTGAATTGTGAAATCCAAACAACTATGAAAAGAGGAAGTCTTTTCAGAATTCAAAATCTGACCTGGCCTTGCCCAACCCGACCTTAGCAGGCAGCAGAAACTGTACTGAACTGACAGGTGCTTTTTACATGCTGTCAGTGTTTGTGTGTTTTCCCCTCGTGGTGTTTACAGAATCCCTGGCATGTCTGATAACAAGAGTTATCAGGGTTTTAAAAACAGTGTTTCTCTCTGCAGTCCTGGATGTCCTGGAACTCAATCCTTTGACCTTCCTCTGCCTTGAGAGAACTGGGATGAAGGGCATGTGCCCCCCTCCCCCCAGTCTGGGTGAGTTGTCAGTTTTAGGTGACTCTTGGACAGTCCACTGGAGAGAAATTATAAATTTATAGAACACATATAATAATAAGAATCCTTGTTTTGAGCTTTCTGCTCCCCACATTGCTTCTGGTGTATTCCCCTTTCTAAAGCTCTTTTAACATATTTATAGCTCTATTCTTGTTAATTGAAATCGACATTAAGAGAGTCAAGTTAAAGAATTTCTTTCTTTCTTTCTTTCTTTCTTTTCTTTTTTTTTTTTACAAAATTCTCTCTCTCTCTCTCTCTCTCTCTCTCTCTCTCTCTCACACACACACACACACACACACACACTTTTTTTTCTCTTTTACATTTCTCATTACCACTCACATCTCTCACACTGAGAACACTTGGCAACACTTGGTGGAGGAAGCGTGTGGTTACCATGGGGATTAGGAGCTATTCCAGGTCCATCCAACCTCTTTCTTTTACTGCGGGTAATTTATTCTTACACCTTGTGCTGGATAGTTTTATGTCAACTTGACACAAGCTAGAGTCCTCTGAAAGGAGGGAACCTCAACTGGGAAAATGCCTCCGTAAGATCCAGCTGTAGGGCATTTTCTTAGTTAGCGATTGCACCGGGAGCAAGCCAGTAAGCCTCACCCATCTATGGCCTTTGCATCATTCCTGGCTCCAGGCTCCTTCCCTACTAGAGCTATAGCCCTGACTTCCGTCAATGATGCACTATTACCTGGAAGTGTAAGCCAAATAAACCCTCTCCTCCCCACATACCTTTTGGTCATGGTGTTTCATCACAGCAATAGTAACCCTAACTAGGACACAATGGAGTTGCTTTCTGGGACAGAGTCTTTGCCTTCATAATTATTTAATACTACAGGTCTGCAAAGGAAGTGCTATCTTATCCCTGTAACTATTTATCTCAACTAATAATGCCATACTACTAGTGACCAGAATCATCTAGTACATACTTCCTGTATAGCCCTGGCACAGGGTATGTTTTGCTCTCAAAGCCTTTCTTTGATGGCTGTGTTACCAATAGGGATGAGGAGACCCGGGGGGAGTTAAGAGTCTCATACCTGACAGCTTTGGTGAATTTCTTTATCTTTCCCATTTAAGGAGTCCAGGAGTCAGTTCAGGGTTAATGCCAAAGGGCAAGCAGCGATTCTGGTTCTCTCAGTTCCCCTGGCACGTGTGGCATTCATTTCCAGAGCTATCGTAGAGACAAAGGAGGTGGTTGGGCTCTGGTTGTTGTTCTGTAGTACAGAGAGAAGCGGAAGAGAGGATGTCTCAATCGCCTATGCTGGGCTCAGACAGATGGCTCCATCTCATTGTGAGTTTTCCCATAGCCATTTTCATGTCCAGTTCGATTTAAGCACTTTGTTGCTTATGGAGGAGGGAGAGTGGGTGCTGAATGCCAAGTAGCAGTCTGAGTTTGAGCGTAACCACCACCCTTGCCTCACAATGGGGAGACTGAGTCTTACAGGGTTAATTTGATTTGCTGGGGCCTCAGAGCCAGGATTCAAACTCTGGTCACCTGGGCTTCAGGGTACTTATTAAGTTCTACTTTGACGCTTCTACTTTAAAACAGCTACTTCCGTCCATTCTACCTGTCTACTAAATTAGTGGAAAGAAACCCTTCCCAAGTTGCTAGGGCAACCTGCCGAAACAATGGGGCTCTTTATTTCTCCTGGCCTTGCTGGCAAAGGAAGCGATGTGGGTTTCTACTTGTGCAATGAAGCCTTTAACTTTTGCTGATCTTTTTCATAGGTGGATTCACAGAATTACTGACAGGGTTATACAACTGGCTGGTAGACAGATTAGTGTCTTTATTTTCAGCTTCTGCTTATTGAGGGTTGAGACAAGTTTAAACCTCACGGGGACTTGCCTTGCTGTCCTCAGGATGGCTTAGATTTTACAGCAGAGACTGAAAGGGACAAAAGTTGTCTTAGGACTAGTAACAACAAGTGGAAAACACAACCTCATCGAGAAGAAGTCACTGTAACCTTGTGATCTTTTTCTTCTAATGATATATTTAAGGAAGCTTAGGGCATTGCTTCTAAGTGCTTTGCAAGCTATTATTGCTGGTTAACCAATGGTTCTGTTCTTTCACACAGGGGTGAAAGCCCAGTCTGTGTAACTCATCATGTGATAGGCTTTCTCAGCTTCCCTTCTTCCCTCTCTCCCTGGACTTCCTCTGGCCTTCCTCCTTTCCACCCCTCGAGGCTTACTTATTTATTTTTAATGTGATATTTTTGGAAACTATACCAGGATCTCATTGAGTTAACCAGGTTGACCTTAAACTCACTCTGTAGCTCAGGCAGGCTTTAATTTGGAATTCTCCTGCCTCAGCCTCCAAATTGTTGGGATAACAGGCCTGCCTGTTCCTCCAGGCTGTTATCCTTAGGTTTGGTTTTGTCAGATCCTTGAGTCTGTGGGATTTTAGCCATTGTGTGGTTGCTTAGCTCTTTTGTTTTCTTGCAGCAAAGGAGGACGGAGGACACACGAATGCAACAGCCGAAGAGTGAACAACAGCGTGACTGGCATGTCCCACACTTGAGGTTGGTACTTTGCCTCCAATTTCTCACATTTAAAAAGACTTCTGAAAATGTATCAATGCCATCCCCATTCATGCTACGATTAAGATAAGTGGTATTTTTTAGTTCTTCATTTAGCCACAGGTAACACTGGGAATGCAGAAGGATTAATGACATGAACTATAATGAGTTGGTGTTTTATTTTGAGATTTTTTGACAGTGTCCTTTGCCTTACAGAAACTTTGTGATTTTATGAGGTCCCATTTGTCAATTCTTGATCTTAGAGCATAAGCTATTGGTGTTCTATTCAGGAACTTTCCCCCTGTGCCCATGTCCTCAAGGGTAAAGGCTAGAGCCCGTGAGGTGATTGGGCAGTAGGAGGGAAGGTGGAGCTGCAAAGATTTTGGGGGAGAAGGGAGAGGAGAGGAGAGAGGATCGATGGAAGAGGAGGTAGAAAGAGAATGGAGAGAGAAGCACGTGGCATGGAGAAACTGCAAGTTCTATGGGATCGCATAGATGGGAACAGAGTGGTAGGGTATAGTGGTAGACCCGCCCATCTAGGTGTGTAGCTTGAATTCCAGTTAAATGAGTTGTGATTTCTTTAACCTGGCCTTTTTGGGTTGGAGATTTGTCACAGCAATTTGGCATTCAACTTATTGCTTGGAACTCAATAAACCTGAAATAAAAAGTTCCTGACCCACAAGCCCTGCTTGGGCATCGATAGAGGCTGCAGCAGTGTGGATTGGAAGCTGACTGGGTCTTGCAGAGATGCTCCCTCCCCCAACCCCCAGACAGAGAGCTAATACCAGGGGCAACACCTCAGCCTTGATCTGTGCCCTGTAAGAACTGCAGGGAGGGACAGGAGACCCTGGAGCACAACTGCTTGTGAGGTAGTTTTTGGGCAGACACAGTGAACTAATAGGGGCATCTACGCCTAAGAGACCCTTTCTATATTTGTTTCCTGTATCCTTCACCCTCAACCCTCATGTCTAGGACAGCCAGACTGGATCTCCAGACTGCTTACTTACATTGCTGGTTGCCCGAGATCAGCACACAAGCACATGTTGTCAGCTGCAACCCAATCAGGTACACAGGTGACATGGGTCTTATTCTACACTCAGCCTCTCCCTGCGAATGAAGAATCCATACACAAAGGTACTTTAAAGGGCTCTGGACCCAGTAATTCATTGATATAAAGAGAGATATGTAACCTTTTGATACTTAAAAGATGAGAAACACAATAAATATCATTTTGGCTTTATGTGAAGATATTTTATAAACTTGAGATCAAAAGTATAGTGGAATCAGATGATAGGTTGCACATATAGATATGCATATATATACCAAAAAGAGTAAGAGAAGTGATAAATATGTATTTCACTTGTCTTAATCTTTTGGTGCTATGACTTCTTTGGAATCAACTCTAGTGATACATTAATGTAGAATGATTTTAATCCAACAACATGACTGCTCTGGCAAAGGTTCATATCCAAAGAACTAGATCTGTATGATCCAGATGGAATATAGACCCAGGCAAGAGGGGCAAGCAGATCTCTGAGTTCAAGGCCAGCCTGGTATAGAACAAGTTTCAGGTATCGAAAAACCTAAGCTTTTTACCAGCAGGTCCAGACCTGGTGATACATGCCTTTGATCCCAGTACTCAGGAGATAGAGGCATGTAGGTCTCTGAGTTTAGCCAGTCAGTTCTGTTCAGTCAGCCCAGGAGGCAGTGTAGTGGAGTTGATTCAGTTCCTTTCAGTTTGTGCAACAGAGGCAATTGAAGCCAGAAAACAGGAAGCTAGAAGACGTAGAACATATTCTCAGAGTTATTTTGAGGCCAAGCAGAGCAATTCAGTGAGAAGCTGAGAGAAGCCAGATTGAGTCAGTCAGCTTGGAGAAGAGTTTGAGCCAAAACAGCTGAGTTGCACCAGCCAGCCAGAGTTCAGAAAAAGCTAGAAAGGGTGAGCTTATTCAGCAGTAAGCCCCAGTAATCTGCTGAGATGGCAAGTGCATCCGGTGAATAAAAGTTACATTTACACATTAACACTTCACATGAATTATCTCATTTACCCTTGGCAGTAATACTTCAAAGGAGTCATTCAAATTAAAAGTGAGGAAGTTGTATTAAAACATCAATAACTTACTTAGCTAGTAAGAAGTGATTTGATACTTCATGATAATTGTAGTAACAAACTTTCTCATTTCTTGTGATAACCAGGTGAAAGACACATCTACTAGGTGTATATCATAGAGCTCTGCACACAAATGATAGTAATGAACAATTGTTAGTAACAGTTACAAAAACTTGTAAAATGTTACTTATTGTGGGTAGGTGTGTGACTTGTGTGTGTGTTGGGGGGGGGGCTGGGATACAAAAACCACAGCACACATTTAGAGGTCCATAGGACAGCTTGGTAGAGCAGGTTCTCCCTTATAATGTAAGTTCTGGAATTTGATTTCAGATCCGCAGGTTCTCACAGCAAACTCTAGTAAACTCTCATAGGATAGCTTTTAGAATTTTATTTATTTATTTATTTACTAGATTTTTTTATTTATTATGTGAGCACACTGTAGCTGTCTTCAGACACCCAAAAGGGGCACTAGATCTCATTACGGATGGTTGTGAGCTACTATGTGGTTGTTGGGATTTGAACTCAGGACCTCCAGAAGAACAGTCAGTGCTCTTAACCTCTGAGCCATCTCTCCAACCCCCAGCTTTGAGAATTTTAAATCATTGCTGGGACACTAAAAAAGAATCATTAGAATCTGTACTCATGCCAGATTATAGATGCCAGCTATATTTTAGAGCTTCCTTTAAAGCACAAATTATTATTTCATGATTTTGAATTTATCAGGGAGGCTCAAAACTAAAAGGTATTTTGATTTAAATAGACTGTTTTTCTGTATCCCATGGCATACCTTGAATCTGTGACAGATTCCTGTCACTTCTGGGATTAAAAGGCCTGTTTACCACCAGGCCCAGCTATGATTTTTCTTTTACTTTCTAATGATTTTTTCTGAGTTTTCAGATAGGAAACTATGTGCCTTGTGGTTTTCCTATTTGTTTACACACATTTAAAATTAGTTAGCACCTAAATGCCACTTAGGATATTTTTGGCGTAGTAAAAAGAAATGCAAATAAAAAAGGTAAGCCTGTAAACAAGGCTTTGGTAAGGAATAGGGAAGCAGTCTCTTTTTGAGATTGACTCAGACCTTCCATTGTGGACACAGGCTCCTGACACTTCCTGGGGATCCCAGCCTTATCCTGAATCCTTAGGCTTCACCCTCTATCACTGCAAGATGGATGCTGAACAGGAGGGCAATTGCATCACGCACCACCTTTCCTGGTAGTATGTTTCCTAAGGCCGCATCAGAGCTAGCCCATTTGACCAGAGTTGCTTCACTATCCTGGTATGAGTTGTTCATTTTCCAAAGAAATTGAGAATATCATGATTGGCTTACATAAATCCACACTGAAGGGTTAGGGGCTGGAGAGGACCTGTCCCTCCTTTGGATGGGGTACTCAAGGGCAGACAAGTTTAGATGTTTTTTTTTTTTTTTCACAAAAGTGGTTTGAGATAAAGTTTTAACTTCACAATTTTCCTTAGAGAAATTATACTTAGAATCAATGCTCAGTTAAAAAATGTTTCTTACCCGAAGTTCACGCATGATGCATGTCTGGTTTGGAATCCATTCACTTTCTTACATGCAAGGACGTTGCTGTTAGCAGTAAGGTTAAGAGCTAAACAGGGCCATCATGCAAGCTGTGTGAGGAATGTTTTAGTAGTAACTAACAGGGCATGCAGTTGGCTGTAAGATGGTACAATCACTTTGGAAATCAGTCTGGCGGTTCCTCAGAAAACTGGACATGACACTTCCGGAGGACCCTGCTATACCTCTCCTGGGCGTATACCCAAAGGATTCCCCTGAATGCAATAAAGACACATGCTCCATTATGTTCATAGCAGCCTTATTTATAATAGCCAGAAGCTGGAAAGAACCCAGATGTCCCTAAAAGGAGGAATGGATACAGAAAATGTGGTATATTTACACAATGGAATACTATTCAGCAATTAGAAACAATGAATTCACAAAATTTTTAGGCAAATGGTTTGATCTGGAAAATATCATCCTAAGTGAGGTAACCCAATCACAAAAGAATACACATGGAATGCAATCTCTGATAAGTGGATATTAATTAGCCCAGAAGCTCTGAATACCCAAGGCACAAATCGCATAACAAATGACTCCCATGAAGAAGTATGGGGAGGGTCCTGATCCTGGAAAGGATTGATCTAGCGTTGGACGGGAATATAAGGACAGAGAAAAAGGAGGGAGGTGATTGGAGAATGGGTGGAGAGAAGAAGATTTATGGTACATATGGGGAGGGGGGGATCTGGGAAAGGGGAAATCATTTGGAATGTAAACAAAGAATATAGAAAATAAAAATATTAAAAAAAGAAACCTCTTAAGCAACTGGGACATTTAATATTTATCTTAATTAAGAACTTTCCAGAACCCATGAACTGATTTCTATAAAATCTCATTAGCTTGACAATGCCACACTGTTATCTTCTGGTAGGGAAGAGGTTGTGAAGCTATGTATCAAAGCTTCAGGGTGTGCAAACATAATGGAGACAAACATAATGTAATCTCTTTATAAGGCGAGACATATACCCTGTCTTGCATGGTCTGCCTTTTGGAGTTAATTCTCTGCCTGGAAAAGAAACAACAAATCTAGAGTGTTTCTCATATTCTAATCTTTGCAACTATGAATGTGAAAACTTTATTGTAAGTTCTTCCTGATGTTAGACTTTGTACATTAAAAAAAAATTCTTAGATAAAGTTGACCAGTGTTTGGGATTGTAGATGTAAGGCTTCACTGGGGTTCATCTGGTAGGTTGCAGATCCTGCAGAGATGGCTGGGATATGGAAACAGACAAAATTGAACTGGGTCCCAGATGCCCAAGCACAGTTTTGATCTCTTCTAGAGCCAAACACGACACCATTGCACCATAAGCCCATTTCTCTACTTGCTTCTTGAAGGAAGAAAGTATACTTATTTTTGAGGCTGGTGCCTGGCCCATAGTAGGGCCTCATTAAAGTGGAGGCTGGCAATGGCCATCAGGGAGTGAAACATGAGGGAAAAGACCACAATTTTAAATTGAGTTGTCATTAAGTATTGACAAATAATTATAAAAAGGGCAAAATTGTCAAACAGTAGGGAAGCTAGTGACCAGAACTTTCTGAGAGGTTACTTTGATTTATTTGTAATTTTTTTACTTCTTCTCCCGGGGACAGTCCCTATGAAATCATGAGGTATTTATGCAAACTGCTTGGGTCGACATGGCCCAGAAGCAGGCTAAAGTGCAGAAGAGGTGGAACTCAAACACGGCCTGTCAAAACACACTGTGATGGAGAGCAGCTGCCCCACAAACGAACTGCCAGGTACTCAAGAACTGGATGCAGCGGTGGTGGCTTTGCCGCTGCTCCCGCCCTTGGCAGCTGCCTCCGCCCCTAGCCAGAGTTGCTGGTTTTATTTCTTTCAACATTTAAAAAAAAATCTTCCCCAAATGAATTTTTAAATGTCGCCATATTATATGGGTATTTATGCCTCAAATATCCTTCATTGATGCTGCTGCTTTCTTCCATCGCTGACATGCCCGAGTTCCAGAGCGACTTTCTGTATAGCGGAGGCTTTTGCTCTCCGGGAGGAGGTGGGCTGAAGCGCTGGAGGGAAGGTGGAGCTGAACCCTGACCTGGCCATGTAGTCTGCAGCTGACTCATCCGGACCTTGGCCTGGTCACCTTACCTGTCTGTTGCTCCATTTCTACACCTGTAAAACAGAGGCGTGGGAGAGGATCCTCTATGACGTCTCCTCGCTCTAAAGTTTTATGACTATAATGTACCAAATGCCTGTAGCTATCAAAACTGAAGTGAGCTAGGGTTAATATTTATCCTAGAAGTTAAGTTTATCACCTCATTTTTTTAGAATGCAATTTAAAAGACATAAATTACACATTTAAGGAAATACACAGAGCCAGGCTGGCATGCATGGGTCCCTGGATTTAAGCCCTCTTCCCCACACCAAATAAAGATATATGTTTGTATGTATATGGTAGTGCAAAATAATAAACTGAAAAGGTACATATTAATATGAAGGACAGGTTTTTTTATAAACATACAACATGAGTAGCACAACTGGGATAATATTACATATAGAAGCTCTTTGTCTGGTTTTTAAATTCAAGTGGATTTTATTATTGTTATTATTATTACTATTATCACTATTATTATCATGCATCTGCATGCAGGCAGAGGTCAGAGGGCATGTTCTAGGAGTTGGCTCCTTCTCTTCAGAACTCAGATGCTCACTACATGGGTTAACCGTCTGTGTTTTTGAGACCCAGCCTTCCTACATAGCCTAGGCTGCCACTAATTTGTGACCTGCTTGTGTCCCTGCCTCTTAAGTAGTGAGATTTGTGACGCCGTGTCTATTTCCAAGGCACCTTTGAATCCTTTGTTTCGCTGTGAACCATCCCCCACCCCTTAATATTTTTTAAAAAGGGACTATTTTCCTTCCGTACAAATTTTCATACTGTTAAATTAAAAACCGTAAAAGTCATAAGCCATGGCATTAAATAAACTGTCACAGTTACCAGCTCTCTCAGGGCGTGGAACTGTGCTGTTCAGAAAAATACTTTTTTTCTTTTTTTCTTTTTTTTTTCAGAAAAACATTTTTAAAATGTGTGTGTGTGTGTGTGTGTGTGTGTGTGTGTGTGCGCGTGCCTGTGTGTCTGCGTTCCTGTCTGAGTGTGTGTGGTGTGAATGTAGACGCCTGTGGGCGCCAGAGCAGGAATCAGATCCCTTGAAGCTCAAGTTATAAGTAGTTGTGAGGTGCTAGGGACTCGTGCTAGGAACTGACTCTGGGTCAGTTCAGCTCTTCAGTGTGGAGCCAGTTCTCCAGTCTCTCCTTAGCATTCCCTTGACATAACCATCCCCCTGCTGCGGAAGTTGGCTAGCCTCATGACTTGTATCTTGGATTTTCTTTGCATTTTTGTCATTTATTGTACATCCCAAGACATTAGCATGTGTTTCCTAAAAATGCCTGTTAATTGATTTTATTATTTTATCATATAAAGACATAAATGCACAACTAGAGGTTATTGGATTATTTACCTTCCTTATTATTTATCTTGGCAGTTCATGTAAAATGTAGTCCTTTCAGGAGTGTCCATGCATAACATTTTAGAGGTTTGAGATGTAATTCACTGGGAATTCTTCTTCCTACTTCTGTTCTACAGTCACCCACATACCACAAGTCTCTGTGGGACTTGTTTCTAGGAAACTTCTTTTACAAAAAAAAAAGGCAGCTTAAGAATTATATAGTGTTTTTACAGCTTTAATTTCTTAATGTAATCTCTTAAAATATGATTTTTTTAAAAAAAGAAGCATTAAAGAAGATGATTTTCCTTTTATTTTAAGCTGATCTAGTTTGTAGAGTAAGATATATAGACTTGCTCATAGAGTAACTGTACCTTTGAACAAGTGTGTGAATTGACTAAGTTCTCATAGAAGGGAGACTAGAATCTACTACAAACAATACTTCTATGTATCTCTCTGCTTTACCACAGAGCAGAGAGACCTGAGTTGCTTTGTCTCCAATCTCTTAGGTATCATGAAAAGCTCAAACAGTTTGATGCTTCGATCTCATATCGGTCTATAGTATCCTGACAGTGCCATGAACTATGGAAAAATCACAGCTCAGTTTTAGGCAATGGAGGAATAGTCAGTCCTCTAGGCTGCCCGAGCAGTGTTTCGTTCATGTGAATTATAGGCTTGCAAGAAACCAACGTGTATTCTGTTTAACCTTAAGAAAATGATAAAAATGGGATAGTTGTTTAGGGAGAGAGACTCTTGCATAGGGCCCTGTAGATTAGAGGATCTGAGCTTGATTCTCAAATTGCAGCGTGGCTTGTGAGAGTTGTCCTAGTGTTTCTATTCTTGCACTGTGGTACTTGCTTGCCCACCTGTACACACCACAACACACACATGTACACATACCACATACCATACGCACAGGCACACATATATACACTACATACCAGACACACACATACCAGACACACACAAATACCATACACACAAACACTATACACAAATACCACACACACATGCACATATACCACACATACAAACACTAAACATTACACACACACACACACACACAGGAACACGCACATATGCACACACATCTACACATACACATGCACATATACCATACACACAAATACCACAAATTATACATACACATATACACCTATATACACACATGCATACACACACAGCATACTCCCCACATACACACACTACACACACACATGCACACACACACCATATACCACACACACACACACACACACACACACACACACACATACACACACATACATACACACACATGCACATACAATTTTTAAAAAAATGTTGAAGAATTCAAGTACTTGTTAGGAAGTGCTATGAACAGCAGAGACGGCCATTCCCTCCTGGAGTTCTCTGGCATGGATATACCAAGGTTCTGTGGTGTCTTGGCTGGTTCACACTCAGTGTCCTCCAGAAGCAGTGTTGGAAGATTTTCTTTGAGGATGCTTTTGCGTCTACTCTCACACTTCCTTCCCTTGCTCTTCTTCCTTCGAGCTAACTTCTTTTGTATTCCAGAGAAACTTCTCAAGTGGAACATGTGAACTCGTGCCTTGGGCTCTCTGCTTTGAAGAGATGTGACCACTCTGACAAATTCATGGAAACATTTTTGGGCAAACACAACTTTTAGGTCAAATATACACGCTGTGCCCAAGCCAAGATATATATCTAGTGGTAGTTTCAATTAGTTATGTGGCTATTTGCCTTACTTGAAGAAAACATGAAGTGAGACTTATCCAGATTGTTTCTGATGACTTTGAGTTATATCACTTCTCTGAAAATACCTCTACTAGTTTAGCCATCTGTAACATAAGTAGGCTAGCAGCCGAAGACAGAAAATGGTCTGAGAATAGATTGGGTTTTTTTAAAAAATTGTTTTATCAGGAAAACAGGGAGGCAGAAGCCCATTCTCTTTGCCCGGGGAAAGGCAATACTTAATCAAAACTTATTTCTTTTTCCCCTCAGAACCCTTCCAAAGGTTGTATTTGACTATTTCTCATATGTCTGTTCTGTCAGGTACCTCAGCAAAGGCTGTGGGCACCACTCACCTCTCTTCTGTTCCCTGATGAGCCTGAAAAGTTAAACAGTTGCTCATTTGGGTTAGCATTGGCCACAACTCGCTTTAAGGGCCTTTGAGCCACCACTTGTGTCCCTGAAAACAAAGGAAGTGAGCTACAGCAATCTCAGTGATGCTATTCCTTGGCTCCTCTTTGTAAAGCTTGGAAGAGATGTGGCAGGATCTTTTGTTGCAGTGGAAACAGTTAGGAGATTCCAATTGTGGGCGGAGTCAGGTACTTCGAATAGGAAAGGGCAAAAAAGGAAAAAAAGATGGCGGACTACTGGACCTGCTGCCTGTGTGGAAACAAAGCAGAAAGCTAGTGCCGGAATACCTTCTCATCATGTCTGTTCTGACTACCTGATAGCAGGAAGAGAGCTTTATAACAATGTACCTTACATGCAGCAGATGTGCAACTTGGTCCTCATGTGGATCTGGAATAACTGGAACCCGGGCTAGCCCAAAAGCTGTTGCCTGCGTGTGGGATGTGTTCTTCTAGCTGGGTTGCCTTGTCTGGCCTCAGTGGGAGAGGATGTGGCTAGCCTTGCAGAGACTTGACACACTGCGGTGGGAAGGAAAACCCAGGGGTCTCCACCTGCTCAGAGGAGATGGGGAGGGGGGAAGGATTGTTGGAGGGGGTGACCAGGAAGAGGGGCAGTGAGTGGGATGTAAAATGAGTAAGTAATAATATGGTGAAAAAAAAAAAAACCCTTTAAAATGTAAATGGTGTAAGGATAAGGTTAAAATGCACATGAAAGGAAAATCTAGCTTACAGGTTTCTCCAAGCTTCCCATCCTCTGCATTCTATGCCTAGGAAAATGAATGAGCCCATCCAGCATATTACTTGTCAGAGTTATCCAGCAATAAAGCATCATTTCTTGGGCTTACAGAATGGCTTTTTGCTTTGTTTTGTTTTGTTTCGTTGTTTTTTTTTGTTTGTTTTGTTTTTGCTTTTTTTTTTTTTTTTTTTTTTAACTGCATTTCACTCCATGCTGTACTCTGCAAAGCTTCATGTATTAACCCAACTGGGGCAAGAAGGTAAGGAAGAAAGGAAAGACACACACATACTTGTACGGAGAAGCCGGGATGGTGTGGGTGGTTCTCCATCTGATGTAAGAGCATCCTGGAACTTCTGTGTTCAGTGGTTCTCAACATGTGGGTCGCGACCCCTTTGGGAGTCATGACCCTTTTACAGGGATTGCCTAAGGCCATGGAAAAACACAGATATTACATTATAATTCATAACAGTAATAAAATAACAATTATGGAGTAGTGACAAAAATAATTTTAGGGTTGGGGGGTCACCGCCACATGAACTATATTAAAGGCTTGTAGCACTAAGGTGGGTGAGAACATTGCTTTAAATCTAGGAGACAGGCTTAGCAAATCTCAGTGTGGTGGTCTCTATATAGTCTCAGGCTGTAGTCATCTAGGAGGAGGAAACTGTGGTGATTGATAGTTTTTGCACAACTTGGCTGGTCCCTTGTAACCACTTACATTTAGACCAGAGGAAGGTTTTACCACTCCTGTGGGTCTGATGTGTTGGGGTTCTTGACCCAACTGTGCTCATATAGACAATACACATTCACTCAGGACTTGATCCTCTCCCCATGACTCCATAGCCCAGGCTGGCATAGAACTCATAATCCTCTTGCCTACTGCGCCAGCCCTATAGTGTGGTCTTGGAGGACTGTTCTATTGAATGGCTATCGTTACTTCCCTGTGATGAGGATTCTCACCTTTCAGTATATTTCTTTTTCATGAGCCATCCAAACTGTTTCAGCGATTTTCATCTCTAGGGCTCGATTCAGTCAAAAGATGTTCCTAACCAATTAGACAGATGAAAGAAACATGGATTCTCTATTGTGTTATGCAGGACAATCCCCTGAGACACTTTACCAGCATCTCAAGAAGTCCTGCTGGGCTTATGTAGCTAAGATCATCATGTTAGGCCTTGTAGGCTGTTGGTGATTCTTGGGAGGTGGGCATAGGAAGGGTCATAGAAGCTGACCTGAGTTTCCAGCCACTTCTCCTAATCAGTTTTATGTAATTTATTATTTAAAAGGCATAGAACTTCTCTAGGGGTAAAATTCCAAGGCTATGGAGCTTGATTTGACTTGACCTATTCCCAGAAGTGAAAATTGGATAGTGAGCTTAATCGTGTGATATTTAATAGGCTCCGAATTTGAGGTACATTTCTTTATCCTTTAGAAGATTAAACCATATTGATAAGTTTTGTTTGGGTTAGAAATATAACCCTCGATATAGCATGTTTTAAAAGGAACGTTTATTTAAAATTATGTACCTGTGCATGTGTCTGCATGTCTGGGTATTTGCATGCCAGTTTGACCACCCTTGGAATGCCAGAGCAAGGAATTGCACTCCATGGAGCTGGAGTTCTAGGCATCTGTGAGCTCCCTGACATGGGTGCTGGAAACTGAACCCCGTTCTTATGGAAGGGCAGAAATGAGTCGTTCCGAGCTCCTAATATATCATGGTCTGCAATAGATCCAATTGTTGATCATTCTCCATACGCATCGTTATCCTGGAGGATGATGAGGAATAATCTTTTCTACAACAATGAGTTTCAGATTATTGGAATAGGAACCAAATAATTCTTCTCTTCCACTGCCAAAATACCTGCCCAGCCCCCTGCTGCCATGCTTTTCATGATGGGACCTTTCTCTTAATGTGGTACATGCTAGTTCAGCCAGGCTTGGCTTGCCAGCAACTTTCAAGAATCCTTCTATCTCTGTCTCGTTAACGCTCACATTACAAGCTAAGCTGTCAGGTTTTGTTTGTTTGTTTTTGTTTTGTGTTTATGAGGCTTTTTCTTTTTTTGTGGGTGTTGGGGATTAAACTCAGATCCTCATGTTTATGAGGCAGGACTTTACTGAAGGGGTCATCTCCCCACCATCCTGTAATGGTGGCTCTCAGCCTGACCTTGTCATTAGGGTCTTTGAGGATACAGGGTATCGACAGAGAGCAATGTTTCATGTTTCAGGTTCAGGTAGGGAGCCGAGCTCCACCCTTGCTCAGCTTCTCTGAGATATACATAGAAATAAAATAGAGATAAGATTAACATTCTTTTTAAGAATGTGTAATGGGATTATATAACCCATGTAAACCATTGAATTAAAGCCAGCTAGCTCATTGTAGGCACTCAGTAAGTGTAATGATAACTACAGCAATGGAAATGAGCAGGACATGCACATGTATGAAATTATTAAAGAATAAAAAATCTAATTAAAATTTAAGATTCTTAAATTTGCAGAATGGTAAGAGGCAGGCAGTAGAGCAAAAGCAAAATACAAGTCTTTGTTTATCAGATATTTTTCTTTCTCTAAAAGTGGAGTAGAGTGATTTTTAAATTTTCTAAATGCTATGTCTCTTGAGAAATTGGATCATAGGCCATTCAGCAATTGGCAGGATGCCAATTCTCACAGCCTTTAAAATGTGATTATATAATTGCAATTAGAAAATTCAGCCACAGGATGACAGAAAGAAGCATGTGAGATGTGCTTCACCATTTCCCTTCATTCCTTTGACACAGTTGCTCTTCACTGTAAACATCTGTAGGTGTGTACACAGACACAAACATGACATATGCATTCTGCTTAGCCTGGATGGAGGACTTAGACATTCCTGCTCTCTTCCTGGTCTACCAGGACCTAAGGTATAAAGACTCATTTCCATTGGACATTAAACCTATCTCCGAGAAGCAATTTTCATTTTATAATGTCATACATTATAAAACTTGAGCAATCATTTCCAGGGGCCACTTGACAATGACTCATCGAAGGACTGAACTTGAATTTGAAACAGTGATTATTCATGGGGCTCGGGCATGTCAGGCCAACAAGCCAGATTGCTTCACAACACAGAGGGCAGGAAGAAGTGGCTGACAGCCCCACAGCCAGTGGGGGCAAGGTCAGGAGAGGGGGCTCCCTTCTCAGGGCAGGAGTTGCTTTCCTCAATAGGAAAGATGCAAGATCCTGTGCACACCAGGGATCAATGTCAGCGGATGACCTATCGGGCTTCGCACCTAGATTAATTACTGAATCGAAATTGTCAGACCGAAATCCTGTAGCCTGCTGCAGAAGTTCTAACCTCAAACAATCAGGTTGAATAAGGTATTCCCCTCCCATACGCCGCCCCCCAAAAGAGTTTGGAGAAAGGGGAAGAAGTGTGTACCGCAACTTATAAACTTAGCCAGACTTCTGCATGGATTTTGTGAAAATTGGGTAAGAAATCTGTACTCATTGCAGAGTTCAATGTTCTTTTAACATTTTGGACACATGAGTAGTTCTATAACCAAAGTGTCTTTCCATTCCACTTTAAATCCATGGTTGTCCTTGTGACCTCAGTTTCTGCTGAAGTGACTAGCCAAAACCAGACATTCAAGGGAAAATGAGATAAGAAATATATCAATTTCCTTATCACACTAGGAAGTTGATGAAGGGGCTTGGCGAGTAGCGAAGACCACAAGACCCTGGGGAAAAAGCCAAGAAAGACCATCAAGCTTGTTATTTCCACGAACACAACCCGAAGCGGAGTATTCCATACTAAGCAAAGTTCAAAATCAAATGAATGCTTCAGGCAACCATGATACTTCTCTCTTGGCTTTAGGAGACTGACTCCTGAGACACATGAAGCTCTAGACATTCAAACAGTGCAGTAATTTATCAGAAGCCCTTAGCCTCAAGTGTGGTCTAAGCTGTGTTTATATAGAAAACACAAACCTTTATATCCGTGTGTTTGCAGAACTTTATATAGGTGTGTGTTTACTTGGCAACCACTGACACTTTTTCCAAGAGTACACACTGTTCTATGTCTGGAAAAGGTTTGTTACCTTCTCCGTGTGGCTGCTTTAAATGTCAAGGCTGCTGTTGCCATCCAGTCTGGCTGCGCCAAAACTATGTGCAAAATCACTACTCTTACACAAGAAACGTCTTAAGAAACAGTAAGAAGAGAACATAAACCCTGCCAGAAGTGTTTGCCTTGATGCGTAGGTCACACACAGCTCTAAACACGCATCAGCTGCTCCTGCAATTGCTGGGAGATGCGCCGTCACTGTGTAATTACTGTACTTTTCAAAGGAATTAGCATGTAGTTACTACGAACAACATGTTCTAGGTTGTGGAAACAATGCAATTAACTTGTCCTAAGCTAATAAATTAAAGGCAACCCTGGCTCCTTGAACATGTGCTGGGGGAGGGGCTGGCTGGCACCCACATTTTCTGTGAGCTCTTTGAACTTACTCGCCTCTGTACTGAGTGGGTGAGTCCTGCTTTGGGAGAGTTCAGTACATGGCCACATTTACAAAATGGGTATGAAAGGAAGTTTGAACTTGCCTGCCTAGGTGAAAGATGAGTTAGAATGAAGAGGAAAAATTCAGTGGCGATGATGCGCCATAGCACACTAATTTGTGTTTGAAACATAATGGCAATAAAGCATATGTTGATGTATACTCTGGGCTCATACTAGCATATGGTCCTTGAGAGATCCATCAAACACTCAGATACTGCAATTAAGAAGACAGCCATGTACCTGCCCAGTCTTTCCTTGATTTTTGTTATGATGGATAAAGATGCTCTTTAACTCTTGTGTCTTTTCTTATTTATACGTAGTAATAATGGTCCCAGAATTGATTAAAAAGGACTATTTCACTTATTTGTCTTTCCACTAGAAGGTTTGATTACAAAGACTTTTCTTTGGACCCTTGTAGCATTCTGCTTTGAAATATTATGAGAAAATGGCCTAGCATCTCACTGTGTAGGTAATAATTACTAGAACTGGAGAGAGACTTCAGACATGTATGACATGCATCTGACAGGTCTGGGTCTTGGTGACATATCAGCTTTTTGACAGCATCTGATCATGACTGTGTGAGGGTGTTTATAAAAGAGATGATGGCTTCAATCAATAAATTGAATAAAAAAAGAGCCATTCTTGCCAACGTGGGAAACAAGTACCCAGTTCTCTTAAAGTCCAAATCAAGCTAAAAGAAGAAGAATATAAAACTTACGCTCTCTCCAACTGGGTTTAAACTTCTGTCCTCACACTTATGAGTTCCCAGGCTTTTAGCCTTGGACTGGTCCTTTTGCTTTGGACTCAGGTTGGAACCACACAATTGCCTTAGTTGGTTTTCTCTTGCTGTGACAAACTAATGCCACGACCAAGGCAAATTCTAAAAGAAGGTGTTTATTTGGCATTATGGTTTCATAGGGTTAGATTCCATGATGGTGGAGCAAAGGCATGGTGGCTGTAACATCAGAGAACTCATATTTGATAGGTAATTAGGAGACAAGGAGGCACACTGGCAAAGGTGTGAGTCTTTGAAACCTTAAAGCACAACCCTACTGACAGAAGCTTTCATCTTCTCGAAAGAAAGTCATGGGGCTTCCTAATCTCCGTAGCACTGGAATCAGTCTGCAGCTAACACAAGATGCTAGTTTTCTCTATCTATCTATCTATCTATCTATCTATCTATCTATCTATCTATCTATCCATCCATCCATCCATCTATCTATCTATCTATCTATCTATCTATCTATCTATCTATCTATCTATCCATCCATCCATTCATCCATCCATCTAGCTATCAATCTATCACTTTCTACTTTGTTTTTTCCCATTAATTAGTTTATTCACTTTACATTCAATTGCAAGCCTCCTCCTCCCAGTCCCCCTCACACAGCCCCTCTCCCCATGCCCCTTTCATTTCTGAGGAGAAACCCCTAGGTTCCAACCCACCCTGGCACATCAAGTCACTGCAGGACTAGGTATATCCTCTCCCAGTTAGGGGAACAGGATCCACAGCAAGGCCACAGGGTCAGGCATAGCCTCTGCTCCAGGTGTTGAGGGGTTTGCATGAAGACCAAGCTGCACATCTGCTACACATATGTGGGGGGGCGGGCCTAGATCTAGCCATTGTATGCTCTTTGGTTGGTGGTTCAGTTTCTGGGAGCCCCAAGGGTCCAGGTTAGTTATTATCAACTTTCTTATCTAAGTTTATCTGTCTAGGGGGCTATGTTTTTCTGGAGGATTCTGATCACACTACCTCCTGACAGACGAGAAAATTTCTCATCGGTTGAGATACGTTTAACTTCAGTGACTGAAAAGAATCGTCTTTCTGGTATCTTTTGCTTGAATGGTAATCATAAGGTTGTGTACTTACTCTTGACCTCTGTCAACAATCTGTCCAGGAGATGCAGCATTCAGCTGTGAAGGCACACACCATCCATTTTCAGTTGGGCACTGACCCTACTCTTGTCTCCCTACTGTTGACCATCCACTCTCAAGCTCTATCTATCTATCTATCTATCTATCTATCTATCTAATTTCTAATGAGAAGATGCTGAACAGATACAGTTGTTGTCTAACTGGAAGTGAACAAGATGATCTTCTTTTCTATAGTTAGGGAGTCAGAGACTCCAGGATGTTATGTAAAGACTTCAAACCAAAAGTACTTCTCAATTTATTTTCTTTAAAAATTTATTATTATTATTATTATTATTATTATTATTATTATTATCATGTGGGGGTACATGTAAATGTCAGAAGACAAGTTGTAGAAGATAGAGAAGATTGTTCTCTCCATTTATTCTATGGGTTCCAGGGATAGAATTCAGGTCTTTATCATTTTGATGGACCCAAGTATCTTACTGTTTTAAAAGAACATGTTTGGAGACAGTCTCACTATGTATGCCTGGCTGTCCAGGAACTTGCTATTGGACCAGGCTGACCTTGAATTCAGTCATCTGCATGCTTCTGACTTCCAAGTGCTGGAATTAAAGGCATACACTACACCTGGCTCAATATTTTACTTTTGATAGAATCTTTTGAACATATATTTGGACATTTTATTTCACTATGTTACAGTACACTCAATGTTTCATTTTTTTTGCCCAAAGAAATATGTTTCATTTTTTTGCCCAAAGACCCAAAAGGTCAATCAACCATTAAAAAAGGACTTTAAAGCAGATGCTGTTTTATAATATATTTATGTTTTAAGATAATGATGGACTTTTGAATTAAAGGTATATTTTATTCGAGGTTATTTAGATATTATTCTAGCAAGATCTTTTTAAAAAAAAGGTTTATTTATTGTTATATGTAAATATATTGTAGCTGTCTTTGGATATCCCAGAAGAGGGCATTTGATCTCATTACAGATGATTGTGAGCCATCATGTAGTTGCTGGGATTTGAACTCAGGACCTTTGGAAGAGTAGTCAGTGCTTTTAACCACCGAGCCTTCTCTCCAGCCCCCTCTAGCAGGATATAAAGTTGAGTAAACATGATATCCATATCTTTAGCAGAATTTGTTGTTGATATATTACTTGAAAAACTAATTTTATAGACTAAGAATACTCATCTGTTACATAAAATGTAAGATGAATTGAATTTGTAATAGCTATATTGTTAAATAATAATGTTAATACACTAGTGAGGTTTTACATGTGCATATGCATGAGTATGTGCATGCTTGTATGTGTGGAAGTTCCTAGTGTGTGTGTCTATATGTGCATACATGTAGATAGACACTGGAAGACGACGACTGTAGGTGCCTTTTCTCGGGCACCACCCAGCTTTTTACTGAGATGCACTCTTTCACTGCCCTGCAGTTTACCAAGTAGGTTAGGCTGGCTGGCCAATAGTACTGCAGAGACTTGCCTGTCTCCATTCCCTTAAGAATGTGTAACAATGCATGGCTCCTGTTTGTTTTACTGAAAAAAAAAATCTTTGGCACAATATATTTTGATTACACCCTTTCCTTACCCCACATCCTCCTAAATCTTCCCTATTTCCCTGCTCACCCAACTCTCTCTCTCTTAAAAAACAAAATAAAGAAACACATAGATACATAGACACACCACACACACACACACACACACACACACACACACACACACACACACACACATTAAACAAGAAAAAAGACCAATAAAACAGAAAATGCCCTAACAAAGCAATATGAGACAAAAAAAGTGCAAAAGTCCCAATGGGTTGACTTTTCACTGGTGAAAACTGTGCACGAGGTCTGACCAGCATGGAGGTTAATATGGCTAATGAGACTCCACTGGAGAAGACTAAGTTTTCCATCGCAAGCAGGTATCACTTGTATATAGCTTCTTGGTCAGAAGTGAGAGGCATGTCCACTTCCTGGTCAGTGTGGGATCTTCTCTGGCTTGATCCTGTGGAGCCCTGCAAGGTGCTGCCACAGTCACGCTCGAGTCCACAGTGCATCCGTTCTGTTGTGTCTGGAAGACACTGTTTCCAAAGAGTCTTCCGCCATCTCTGGCTTTGTGTTAGTTCCCATCTGCTGCAGTAGAAAGCCTCTCTGACGATGGATGAGCAAGGTCTATGGGTTTAAGAGAATGTTAATAGGAGTCATTTTATAATGGATCGGTTTTTAAAACATGGGCTCTTGGGATCAAATTTAGTTTTTCTTGTTTTCAAGGCAACTGCTTTGCACACTGAGTCATCTTTCCTGTCCAATAATGTTACATTTTAAAAATTAACATATTAAAAATAATGTTTAAGCTGGAAAGACAGATTTGTTGTTAAAAATGCATATTGGAGAGAGGCTGGGTGGTGGTGGTGTACACCTTTAATCCCAGCACTTGGGAGGCAGAGGGAGGTGGATCTCTGAGTTTGAGGCCAGCCTGGTCTACAGAGTGAGTTCCAGAGCTGCCAGGGCCACACAGAGAAACCCTGTCTCAAAAGAATAAGGGGGGAAGGGAGCGGGAGGGAAGGAGGGAGAGACAGACAGACAGACAGGCAGACAGAAAAGAGTATATATTGGTCTAGCAGATGATCTGAGTATAATAGTTCTTAGCATCCACACCCGGCAGCTCACAATTGCCTATACCTCTATCTCCAGGGTATCTGATGCCTCTGTTGGATCATGCCCTCATGTGAACACACCCACCCAAGGACACATACACACAATCAAAAATAATAAAGCACCTTAAAAGTGTTTAGTACTACATACATTTTGTTTTAGTGATCTTCAGTTAATACCAGTTCTGCTATCTATTATATTTACTTGCTTGTCAGTTCAAAATAAGAGGATATGATTTATTTTTAAATGACTTTTCAAAAAGTTTGGTATCAATCAAAGGTATGAATTATCCTTGTCAAGATTCAACACTCAAATCTTCTTTTTTTGTATGTTTAAATATGTTTTCATATGCTTATATGTTCATTTGCATGTATGTGTTGCAAATGCATTCTGTGTGGTTGTATATACAGTTATGTGTGTGTGTGTGTGTGTGTGTGTGTGTGTGAGAGAGAGAGAGAGAGTGAAGGAGAGAGATGTCTTTCTCTATCATTTTCTACTTTGTTTCCTGATTTTCCTGGTTTACCTGGTACTTTCCAGTTTTGCTAGTCTAGCTAGCTGATGTGCCTGGGGGGAATCCCTGTCTTCCCCTTTCAAATTCTGGGATTATTGGCATACTGTCAACCCTGTCTGGCTTCTATGTGGTGTTGGGGATTCAAACCCTGGTCCTCAGACTTGTGTGTCAAACACATCACTGAACCATGTCCCCTGTCTTAGTCAGGGTTTCTATTCCTGCACAAAACATCATGACCAAGAAGTAAGTTGGGAAGTAAAGGGTTTCTTCAGCATACACTTCTAAATTGCTGTTCATCACTAAAGCAAGTCAGGACTGGAACTCAAGCAGGTCAGGAGACAGGAGCTGATGCAGAGGCCATGGAGGAATGTCTCTTACTGGTTTTCTCAGCTTGCTTTATTATATAACCCAAGACTATAACCAGTTCAGGGATGGTACCAGCTACATTGGGTCCTCCCCACTTGATCCCTAATTGAGAAAATGCCTTACAGCTGGATCTCATGGAGGCACTTCCTCACCTGGAGCTCCTTTCTCTGTGATAACTCCAGGTTGTGTCAAGTTAACACACACACCCAGCCAGTCCAGCCCAGACCTCAGCAGTCTTTATTTTTCAGCTAGTTTATTTGTTACATAAGATTCAATTTTTGTATAATCATAATGGAATTAAACCATATATATTTTATTTCTTTTGACATTATTTTTTAAAAAAGCTTATATAAGGCCTATTTGTTAAATAAATGAGAGAGATGAAGTTGCATTTATGATAAAAACTGAACAAAAGGCTGGGCAAAGGGGCACTTGTGATGGCTCCCTTCTTACGGAAGCACAGAAGCAGAGCCTTGGATTGTCTAAGAATGGATGTAGTTTTACTGCTCATTTTTCTTTAAAATACCTGAAGCATGCTGGGTAAATTAGCTAGCAGCACTACCTCTGCCTTTTCTCACTTGTCGAAGGATTTAGTTCATATGAAGCTAGGAAAACCTAAATGAAGGATATATATTTAGAGCATGAAATATTGTAGTAGTCATTATCATTTGTGACAAAAGTTTTATATTCTCAATATCAAACTTCAAGACACTTCTCTTACAAGAAATTGATCTCTGCACAGGTTCCTTGTCATTATGAATTTATTTTGTCAGAAAAGCAGCTGGATATTATTAATATGAAAAGGCTTCCCTGGTGTGAAGTATTGGCTTACTGATTATATGATTTTAGCATTAGAGCAGTAGAAAAGAATACCATCAAAACCAGTAGATTAAAAGAAAGTGTTCCTGACACCCACCTATCTTCTCTAACAGGATTGTCGCATGCGGTCTTGGTGACTGTCTCAGGCAGAACAAGTAAGAAAAAGTGACCTTAGAGCATGCAAATATAATTCTTACCACTACAAAATTTACATAATTTTGTCTATGTAATATTTCTTGATTTCCTCTTCTTTTGTTGGGATCATATTCTGTTATTTTAGAGATAGGGTCTTGCGTAGTCTAGGCTGGCCTTGAATTTGCTATGTAGGTGAGGATGACCTTGAACTATTGCTTTTGTGTCCTATGTGCCATACTATTACAGGTATGTGCCACATGCCAGAGTCTCATTTGGGTCACATCTTAACATTTTCATGCTATAAGCTATCTGATATGTAGTAGCTTCTATCTATCTATCTATCTATCTATCTATCTACCTATCTCTCTCTCTCTCTATTATTTACCTATCTATATATACCTACCATAGGTCTTACTATACAGCTGAGGGTGGCCTTGAACACATGCTCTTCCCAAGGCTCCAGAGCTAGCATTATAGCATGTCTCACCACACTCCACTAGTACCAGTTTCTCGCTGAATAAGACCTATGAGTGAATCAGTAATCCAATGAGCATAGAGATGACAACTACTCCCTGAGGCCACCTTTGGACATGTTTCTTGTTAATAGGCACTAAACTCCGTGTGTCAATGATGAGTGTCTGATTAAAACCACTAGCATTTCCTGTGTCCCAACTGATGCCAGAACTGTTCTAAATTATCCACGTGTCCCTTTCCTTAGAACTTGACAACCTACCAATCAACTGGGGGAATCCTAGTGACTGTAACAACTATTCTTTCAGTATAACCATAGTTTTTTAACTGGGTTTTGTGATATGGGGGACTCTTCCAAGTGGCCAACCTAGACCAGAATCTAGCTTTGAATGACATAGGGAAGGGCCTGCTGTGAAGTTCGGCTCACAGTGGAAATACAGCCATCTCCTTAAAGAATAGGTATCCTTTTATCTTTTTTTTTTTTTAATTTCTGGAGCATCTTCCAAGATTTTACTTGGGAAATTATCCATCTCTGGACAAAGCTTGAGGTCTGTGTTCACATTGCTAAAAGGTATTAAATAGAAATCTCGGTTCTTTGAAGTCCACAAAAGAAGATAAATTTGAGTCCTCTAATACTCTGGTTACTTTTGAGCTACCAAAGCAAGATACATTAATATTAGTGTTGCTCACCTGGATGGTTTTGAGGATGGAAGATCGACAGCTTTGTTTTAGGGCACTGAGAGCGAGCAGACTTACTTCCTCTCTAAGTTAATAAATTTCCTTCCCTCCTATAATTGGAGATAGTCCAGGGTTATAAAGATAGTATCTCTCTCTGACTCAGAGGCAGATAGGCTTTCCAATTAGGGCAATAAAGGCGATGTTTCTGTGCAGCTGAGTGGAGAGGTTTATCAGTAGCTCCTTTTAAAAGTGTGACCCCCTTTGGTGTGTAGCTCCTACCTTAGCTACATCTGCTTCTCTGCTACAGGCATGGTGTGAGTATGGTGCTGTTGGGGTCAGCTCTGCCGTGTATAATAAATGGTACTGATGAATGTGGCCTCTTTGTCTCCTTGTTGATTGACTGAGGAAACTTGGCAAACTGACTGACTTGGCTGGTAACATAGCGGCTGGTGTTCAGGATCTGTTTGGTTGCCTGTAAGATATTCACCTCGGAAAAAATGCTGACATCGAGAACATCATGTGGAAGATGAATTCCCACTGGGAAATGTGCTTTTGAGTTTTATAGAAGAGTCTCATAGGCAATAGCGAAAGTATTCTTCATGGCATTTGGATGAATGTCTAGGAATATCTTGAAAACATTGCTGCTAATATTTCTCTTCCTGCTACGTTAGCGATCATCTCATCTTCCCCATTTATCCAAGAAAGTAAGTATTTTGATTAGGAGGTCCTCATCAACTTCTTAAAAAGTTTGTCCAAATTTCATTGCACATGAGAATCACCTGTGAGCTTGGTGGAAGCAGGTCCTGCCCTCCAGGGACTTATTCAGTGAGTCTTAGGGGCTAGACTGAAATAGCTTTCTGAAAAAAAAAATCCAGAGAAATTTAATTTTGATGGAGCATGTCACGGTTTAAATTAGAGAAGTTCAAAGAGCAAACTGCAAGTAGGGGAAAGGCATAAAATTAATGTGTCTCTTTCCTGTTCAAGATATAGGTGTGGCAGGAGAGGCATGCAGGGATATTTCATGTGTTCCCCATCCAGAATCATTCTCTAGGAAGTCAGTTCCTCAGCACTAATATTCTTGCTAAGGACCTGGCTGTTTTTCCACAATAACAGTTGGAAATAGTCCAGACATGTTCATTATGGGATTTATGTAAGATTTTAGAATTATTCTTCACTGTAATGACTTTGCATAGTAAGTCATCTTTTTTATTATGTACCTTGCAAGAGTGCAGTGCCAGTTTGAAGCCAGCATAAACCTGATGACTATTCAAAGAGACCAAGCATTCCAGAGAAGCTCTCTTGTTCCTTATCTCGCAGGTCTTTACCTGTACGTTATCAATATTTTGGTAAGATGTGCTAATTCATTTTAACTTGAGCTTGTGTTGGGTAGATTATTCTTGTTTTATTGTTAGCACTGAAACTTAGTTGGCTGTGTCCTGTGAGTTGGAATTTCTCAACATTCGTAAAGTGCTACTCCTTTATACCTAAGAATTTGATTGTACTGGAAAGATCTCTTTCTTCTTTTATTTTTAAAAATAATTTAAAACACATTACTTGACAATTTAATGCAGCATGCAGTATATTTTGATCATTTATACTGCTAATTTGTAATGACTAGTTTTGTGTGTCAACTTGGCACAGGCTGAAGTTATCACAGAGAAAGGAGTGTCAGTTGGGGAAGTGCCTCCATGAGATCCAGCCATAAGGCATTTTCTCAATTAGTGATCAAGCAGGGAGGGTCCCTTGTGGGTGGTACCATCCCTGGGCTGGTAGTCTTGGGTTCTATAAGCAAGCAAGTTGAGCAAGCCAGGGGAAGCCGCACCCCTCCATGTCCTCTGCATCAGCTTCTGTATCCTGACCTGCTTGAGTTCCAGTCCTGATTTCCTTTAGTGATGGACAGCAGTGCGGAAATGTAAACTGAATAAACACTTTCCTCCCCAACTTATTTCTTGTTCATGACATTTGTGCAGGAATAGAAACCCTGATTAAGACATCATTTCAAGATTTTTTTCCCCTTCCAATTATCTCTAGGACCATTCTTCTAGGAGTGTCCTTTCTTAATTTCATGACCTTAGAAAGAGTGATCAGACTGAGTTGAATTAGTGTTGCTTGTAGAACCATGAGTGGGATGTTATTTATTGGATCACAGGCAACTTGAAGAGTGTCTGCCAGTGCTCCCTAGTTTGGTGTGGAGCTTCATGGGCCCCTTTCTTATCCACATTGGAGAGATGATCAGCTGCACATTTATAGGCCTTATACAGTTTACCACAGTGCTGTGAGCTCCTGAGTGCAAGGGCATTATGTCCAGAGGACATGTATTCTGTTTCTGGCCAGCAACCCATAAGAAGGTATTCCACATATGGTACTGGGATTTATTTTTTATTTATTTTTTATTTGATATATTCTTTATTTAAATTTCAAATAATTTCCCCTTTCCTGGCTCTCCACTCCCCGAAAGTTCCATAAGCCCTCTTCCCTCCCCCTGTTCCCCCATCCACCCTTTCCCACTTCCCTGTTCTGGTATTCCCCTACACTGCTGCACTGAGCCTTTCCAGAACCAGGGGCCACTCCTTCCTTCTTCTTGGACATCATTTGATATGTGGATTATGTCTTAGGAATTCCAAGTTTCTAGGCTAATATCCACTTATCAGTGAGTGCATATCATGAGTGATCTTTTGAGACTGGGTTACCTCACTTAGTATGATCTTCTCCAGCTCCATCCATTTGTCTAAGAATTTCATGAATTCATTGTTTCTAATGGCTGAATAGTACTCCATTGTGTATATATACCACATTTTTTGTATTCATTCCTCTGTTGAGGAACATCGGGGTTCTTTCCAGCTTCTGGCTATTATAAATAGGACTGCTATGAACATAGTGGAACATGTATCCTTATTACACGCTGGGAAATCCTCTGGGTATATGCCCAGGAGTGGTATAGCAGGGTCCTCTGGAAGTGTCCTCCGGAAGTGTCCTCTGGAAGTCTGGAGGAACCTCCAGACTGATTTCCAGAGTGGTTGTACCAGTTTGCAATCTCACCAGCAGTGGAGAAGTGTTCCTCCTCCTCCACATCCTCGCCAACACCTGCTGTCTCCTGAGTTTTTAATCTTAGCCATTCTGACTGGTGTGAGGTGAAATCTCAGGGTTGTTTTGATTTGCATTTCCCTAATGACTAATGATGTTGAACACTTCTTAAGGTGCTTCTCAGCCATTCAAAGTTCTTTAGGTGAAAATTCTTTGTTTAGCTCTGTACCCCATTTTTTAATAGGGTTATTTGGTTTTCTGGGGTCTAACTTCTTGAGTTCTTTGTATATACTGGATATTAGTCCTCTGTCAGATGTAGGGTTGGTGAAGATCTTTTTCCAATTTGTTGGCTGCTGGTTTGTCCTTTTGACGGTGTCCTTTGCCTTACAGAAACTTTGTAATTTTATGAGGTCCCATTTGTCAATTCTTGATCTTAGAGCATAAGCTATTGGTGTTCTGTTCAAGAACTTTCCTCCTGTGCCAATGTCCTCCAGGGTCTTTCCCAGTTTCTTTTCTATTAGTTTCAGTGTGTCTGGCTTTAAGTGGAGGTTCTTGATACACTTGGAGTTGAGCTTAGTACAAGGAGATAAGAATGGATCAATTCACAATCTTCTGCATGATGACCTCTAATTGAACCAGCACTATTTGTTGAAAAGGCTATCTTTTTCCCACTGGATGTTTTCAGCTCCTTTGTCGAAGATCAAGTGGGCATAGGTGTGTTGGTTCATTTCTGGATCATCAATCCTATTCCATTGATTTTTGAGTATTTTTGCATCAATGTTCATAAGGGAAATTGGTCCAAAGTTCTCTTTCTTTGTTGGATCTTTGTGTGATTTTGGTATCAGTGTAATTGTGGCTTCATAGAATGAGTTGGGTAGTGTTCCTTTTGTTGTTGAGAATAGTTTTAACTATCCTGGGTTTTTTGTAATTCCAGATGAATTTGAGAATTGCTCTTTCTAACTCTATGAAGAATTGAGTTGGGATTTTGATGGGGATTGGGTTGAATCTGTATATTGATTGCTTTTGGCAAGATGGCCATTTTAACTATATTAATCCTGCCAATCCAAGAGCATGGAAGATTTTTCCTTTTTCTGAGGTCTTCTTCCATTTCCTTCTTCAGAGACCTGAAGTTCTTGTCATACAGATCTTTCACTTGTTTGGTTAGGGTCACACCAAGATACTTTATATTGTTTGTGGCTATTGTGAAGGGTGTCATTTTCCTAATTTCTTTCTCAGTCTGCTTATCCTTTGAGTATAGGAAGGCTACTGATTTGCTTGAGTTGATTTTATAACCAGCCACTTTGCTGAAGTTATTGATTAGCTGTAAGTGTTCTCTGGTGGAGTTTTTTGTGTCACTTAAGTATACTATCATATCATTTGCAAATAGTGATAGTTTGATTTCCTCCTTTCCAATTTGTATCCCTTTGACTTCCTTAAGTTGTCTAATTGCTCTAGCTAGTACTTCAAGTATCTATGTTGAAAAGATATGGAGAGAGGGGGCAGCCTTGTCTAGTCCCTGATTTTAGTGGGATTGCTTCAAGTTTCTCTCCATTTAGTTTGATGTTGGCTACCGGTTTGCTGTATATTGCTTTTACTATGTTTAGGTATGGGCCTTGAATTCCTGTTCTTTCCAAGACTTTTAGCATGAAAGGATGCTGAATTTTTTCAAATGCCTTTTCAGCATCTAATGAAATGACCATGTGGTTTTTTTCTTTGAGTTTATTTATGTAGTGGATTGCATTGATAGATTTCCATATATCGAACCAAACCTGCATCCCTGGGATGAAGCCTACTTGATCATGGTGAATGATCATTTTGACGTGTTCTTGCATTTGGTTGGCAAGAATTTTATTGAATATTTTTGCATCGATGTTCATAAGGGAAATTGGTCTGAAGTTCTCTTTCTTTGTTGGATCTTTGTGTGATTTTGGTATCAGTGTAATTGTGGCTTTGTAGAATGAGTTGGGTAGTGTTCCTTTCCTTCTGTTTCTATTTTGTGGAATAGTTTGAAGAGTCTTGGTGTTAGGTTTTCTTTGAAGGTCTTATAGAATTCTGCACTAAAACCATCTGGTCCTGTGTTTTTTTTTTTGGTTGGAAGACTTTCTATGACCCCTTCTATTTCTTTAGGGGTTATGGGACTGTTTAGATGATCTATTTGATCCTGAATTAATTTTGGTGTTTGGTATCTGTCTAGGAAATTGTCCATTTCCTCCAGATTCTCCAGTTGTGTTGAGTATAGGCTTTTGTAGTAGGATCTGATAATTTTTTTAAAAAAATTTTATTTTCTGTTGTCATATCACCCTTTTCATTTCTAATTTTGTTAATCTGGATACTGTCTCTGTGCCATTTGGTTAGTCTGGCTAAGGGTTTATCTATCTTCTTGATTTTCTCAAAGAACCAGCTCCTGGTTTTGTTGATTCTTTGTATGGTTCTCTTTGTTTCCACTTGAATGATTTCAGCCCTGAGTTTGATGATTACCTGTCTTCTACTCCTCCTGGGTGAATTAGCTTCTTTTTGTTCCAGAGCTTTCAGGTGTGCCCTTAAGCTGCTAGTGTATGCTCTCTCCCATTTCTTTTTGGAGGGACTCAGGGCTATGAGTTTTCCTCTTAGCACTGCTTTCATTGTGTCCCAAAGATTTGGGTATGTTGTGCCTTCATTTTCATTAAATTCTAAAAAGTCTCTGATTTCTTTCTTTATTTCTTCTTTGGTCAAGGTATCATTGAGTATTGTTCAGCCTCCATGTGTATGTGGGCTTTCTGTTTTTGTTGCTATTGAAGACCACTTTTACTCCATAGTGATCTGATAGGAGGCATGGGATTATTTCGATCTTCTTATATTTGTTGAGGTCTGTCTTGTGACCAATTATATGGTCGATTTTGGGGAAGGTACCATGAGGTGCTGAGAAAAAAGTATATTCTTTTGCTTTAGGATGAAATGTATATATATATCTGTTAAATCCAGTTGGTCCAAAGCTTCAATTAGTCTTACTGTGTCCCTGTTTAGTTTCTGTTTTCCTGATCAGTCCATTGAGGAGAGTGGAGTGTTGAAGTCACCCACAATTATTGTGTTAGGTGCAATGTGTGCTTTGAGCTTTAGTAAAGTTTCTTTTATGAATGAGGGTGCTCTTGTATTTGGAGCATAGATGTTCAGAATTGAGAGTTCTTCTTGGTGATTTTTTCCTTTGACCAGCAAGAAGTGTCCCTCAGTGTCTCTTTTGATGACTTTAGGTTGAAAGTCCATTTTATCTGATATTAGAATGGCTACTCCGGCTCTTTTCCCGAGACCATTTGCTTGTAAAATTGTCTTCTAGCCTTTTACTCTAAGGTAGTGGTTGTCTTTGACATTGACGTGTGTTTCCTGCATGCAGCAAAATGTAGGGTCCTGTTTCCTTATCCAGTATGTTAGTCCATGTCTTTTTGTTGGGGAGTTGAGTCCATTGACGTGAAGAGATATTAAGGAATAGTGAGTATTTCTTCCTATCATTTTTGATGTTATTTAATATTTGAGTGGTTATCTTCTTTTGGGTTTGATGAAAGAAGGTTACTATCTTGCTTTTTCCAGGGTGTAGTTTCCCTCCTTGTATTGGAGTTTTCCTCCTGTTATTCTTTGTAGGGCTGGGTTTGTGGAAAGATACTGTGTAAATTTGGTTTTGTCATGGAATGTCTTGGTTTCTCCATCTATGGTGATTGAGAGTTTTGCTGGGTATAGTAGTCTTGAAGGGACATTTGTATTCTCTTAGAGTCTGCATGAGATCCACCCAGGATCTTCTATCTTTCATGGTCTCTGGTGAGAAGTCTGATAGGTCTTCCTTTATACATTACTTGGCCTTTTTCTCTTACTGCCTTTAATATTCTTTCTTTGTTTAGTACATTTGGGGTTTTGATTATTATGTGACGGGAGGTATTTCTGTTCTGGTCCAGTCTGTTTGGAGTTCTGTAGGCTTCTTGTATATTCATGGGCATCTCTCTCTTTAGGTTAGGGAAGTTTTCTTCCATAATTTTGTTGAAGATATTTGCTGGCCTTTTCACTATCATCTATACCTTATGTTTGGTCTTCTCATTGTGTCCTGGATTTTCTGGATGTTTTGGGTTACAAGATTTTTGCATTTTGCATTTTCTTTGACTGTTGAGTCTATAGTGTTTATGGTATCTTCATCATCTGGGATTCTTTCTTCTATCTCTTGTATTCTGTTGTTGATATTTGCCTCTATCGCCCCTGATTTCTTCCCAAAGTTTTCTATCTCCAAAGTTGTCTCCCTTTGTGATTTCTTAGTTGTTTCTACTTCTGATTTTAGAACCTGGATGGTTTTGCTCAGTTCCTTCACTTGTTTGTTTGTGTTTTCCTGTAATTCTTAAGAGATTTTTGTGTTTCCTCTTTCATGACTTCTGCCTGTTGACTCTATTTCTCACATTTCTTTAAGTGATTTTTGCATTTCTTTAAGAGATTTTTGCATATTAAATCCAAATCTTGCTTTTCTGGTGTGTTGGGGTATCCAGGACTTGCTGTTAATGGAGAATTGGGTTCAGATACTGCCATATTGCCTTGATTTCTGTTAGTAATGTTCCTGATTTTGGCTTTTGCCATTTGGTTATCTCTGGCGTTAGTTGGTCTTGTTGTTACTGGCTGGTGTTTCAACCTCCTGTGAGCCTGTAAGGCTATTTCTGCACCTCTGGATGACTGGGTTTCCCCTGGCACAGATTGCTGATGTGTTGCCCTCCTCTTGTGTGACCTTAGAGTCCTAATGTGTCCTGCCCCAAGCAATGCTATACTTGGTTTGTCTCTGTGAACCTGGTGCTGCCTGTCTGCTCCTTCAGGGAGCAAAGATGGCAGATGCTGCAGGGGACCTTTTCCAAGTGCTGATCACTCTGCAGGACAAACGACCCTTGCCAGGTTGGTGCACAGATGGCCAGCTGAGCTGCCCAGGCCCTGGGTGCAGGCAAAAGCCTGACAGGCTTAGACCCACGTGGTGTTAGCCTCGGGCTATGTCTGTGTAGCTGGTGCTGTCAGATCTCTCTGGCGTCTGGGAGCCAAAATGGTGGAGTATCCCTCATCAGGCTGAGTGTTCTAATGTCTCTTATTTTCTGCCTAATGTCTGACTGTGGGTCTCTGTATTTGTCCTCATCTACTGTAGGAGGAAGCTTCTCTGACAAAGGCTGAGCGAGGTACTGATCCCCGAGGCACACATCGCTGGTGGGTTCCAGCTGCCAGTGTGGTACTGGGATTTATATTAAGTGACCCACAGACTTTGGGACCTGTATTATTCACCCTTGCAGGGTACATTTGTTGTCACACCTTTTTGAAATTGTATTTTTATAATGTGTTTATGGAGTGGTGGGTTTCCGGTGACTTTTCACACATCCTTAGCCTATGGTTAGCCTTTTCGTATCTTCTCATCATCTCTGTCATAAGCATCCCTATCCCCACTTAAACCCCATGGGGCTCAGTAGCCTCCACTCACTTACCTATCACCTGGACTCTATAAGTCCCTTACCACTTAAAGCCTCCTCCCCTCAACTTTCTCATGGGTCTCTTTAGCTTCCTGATCTCTACAAATACTCCAAGTTAAACACAAATCTAAACACTGGAAACCAGAATCTACATATGTGAGAGAAATTGGGTCTTTGCTTTCTAGGTCTGAGTCAGCTCCCTTAGAATAGTATTTTCCAGACAGTGTTACCCTTTCAATTGTCTAATGCTGATTATACAAATCCTATTATGTATACATAATACACAGGAAGTGGATCATGATCCATTTCATTACTCATTTGTCATTTGATGGACATCTAGACTGAGTGTATCTCGCAGTTACAGTCAGTAGAGTAGCAATAGCATGGATGTGCAGGTATCTCTGTGGTAGAATATAGAGTCCTTTGTGTGTATGCTGGGAGTGGTATAGTTTGGTCATATGATATATTAATTTTAGCTTTTTGAGGAATTTCCTCTTATTACCATAGTGGCTGCATCAATTCACATTCTCACTAACCATGACTTTAGATTCTTCCAGTTCTTCACTGCCACTTGGTGTCTTTCTCCTGATGGCTGTCAATCACTTAAAAAAGAATCCTCATTAGTCATTTTTATTTATTGTTTTGAAGACCCTTCATTTTATAGTCTATTTGTTGACTGGGTCATTATGTTTTGATATATACTTTTTTGTGTATTTTGTGCATTTTCAGGTATGTAGCTGGCAAAGATTCTCTCCCACTCTGTAGGTTTCTACTCCATCCAGGTGACAATTTTCCTTGCTGTACCCAGCTGTACGGATGCTTTTTAATTTCATGAGATCTCTCTGTGGATTAGTGACTTTATTTCTTTTTTTTCTTTTTTTGTTGATATATTTTTTATTTACATTTAAAATAATTTCCGCTTTTCTGGACCCCCACTCCCTGAAAGTCCAATCAGCCCCCTTCCCTCCCCCTGTTTTCCCACCCAACCCTTCCCACTTCCCTGTTCTGGTTTTGCCCTATACTGCTTCACTGAGTCTTTCCAGAACAAGGGGCCACTCCTCCGTTCTTCTTGTACCTCATTTGATGTGTGGATTATGTTTTGGGTATTCCAGTTTTCTAGGTTAACACCCACTTATTAGTGAGTGCATACCATGATTCATCTTTTGAGTCTGGGTTACCTCACTTAGTATGATGTTCTCCAGCTCCATCCATTTGCCTAAGCAATTGAAAATATTCAGAAAGCCTTTACCATACCTATGTTTTGAAGTGTGCTCCCTCCTTTTTTCTTTAGAAGTTTTATGATTTACATTGATCTTGATCTGATTGGTGTTTATTTTTGTGCTAGGTGAAAAGATAGAGATCCAGTTTCATTCTTTTACATATAGATACCAGTCCCCCCACCACCACCACCACTGCACCATGTATTGACAAGTCTATCTTTTCTCCAGCATGATTTTCTGCATTTCTATACAGATCAGGTTGCTTTACTTGTCTGGGCTGTTATTTGGTTCATCTTTTCTATTCCATTGACCACTGTGTCTGTATCTATGCCAATACCATGTTGCAGTTGTTTTTTAAAAGACTTATTTATTTATCATATTACATATACATTGTAGCTGTCTTCAGACACTCCAGAAGAGGGTGTCAGATCTTGTTACAGATGGTTGTGAGCCACCATGTGGTTGCTGGGATTTGAACTCAGCACCTTTGGAAGAGTAGTCAGTGCTCTTAACCAGTGAGACATCTCTCACCATGTTGTTTTATCCCTATGGCTAAAGGATAAGGCTTTCCTATCTTTTGGTGATTTCCTCAGTCTCTTTCTCTCAGTGTTTGAACATTTCTCAGAGGGCTCTGACTTCCTTGACTAGGTTTATCCTACAAACTATTTTAGGCTATTGTAAATGGGAATGCTTTCCTAATTTTTTTCTTCAGTATGTTTGGCTTTGATATATAAGAAAGCTACTGATTATTCTATGTAAATTTTATATGTTCCCATTTTGTTGAAAGTATTTCTTAGTTCAAAGAGTTTTCTGGTGGAGTCTTGAGGGCAGCTTATATAGAGAAGCATATATTCTGCAACTAATGATATTTGGATGTTTCCTTCCTTATTAACATAACTTTTATTTCCTTCTCTTGTCCTATTGCTTTATTTAATTTTTTTTGGTTTGAATTTTGCATTGTATTCCTAAGGGCTGATTCAGGGCCCCAAAGTTTATTATTAACTTATTTATTTGCAATCTCAGGGACTTGAACATCTGTCTGTCTTAGATGTTACTTACTCCAACAAGGCCACACTTCCTAATCATGCTACTCCCTATGAGCCAATCATCTAAGTACATGAGGGTATGGGGGCCATATTTATTTAACCCACCACACGTAGAGTAGACTAGGTTGTCAAATGTACATAAATAGTCCTAAACTTAACTAAGCAATATACAAACAAGTCAAAATATCAATATATACATGTAAACACACATATATGTATACACACACTCTTTTACACTATGGTCAAAGAACAGTGTTAAAGGGATAAAGAGCAAGGGAGATGTAACTCACATGTGAGGCATCATTGCTATAGAAGCGTGAGAAAAATGTCTGCTATTTAAACCACCTGGCCTATGCTGCTTTCTTCAGCTGCCCTAGAAAGAGTGCTTGGCAGGGCAAGATCCTCATACATTGGAGTATAGATGGTGGATCATAGCTTAGATGTAACCAACTGATATTAAGATTCTCATTTTATCTAATAATTCATTTTGGATAATACCTACGAGCCGCTAGACTTGGAAAACAGAATTACTAGCTAATTTCAATCAATGTTTTCCTTTAATGAATTTTCCTACTAACATATAGCCTAGGCCTAATTATTTAGCAAGTACTTTTTGGCTGTCTATTAGCTGAGGATCTTGATTTTTCCACGGTTTAGATGTTGGGGAAATAGCAATTTGAATTCAAACTTCAAAGCCATGTGTTGTTTACATTTAGTGTGTGTTGATGCATTCGGAGTTAAAAATACATCTAAGTAAAACCATTATTTGGCATATTGAATGGGAATAAGGGATATGGGAAAGAAGACATATTATTTGGGGCACAGGGAAGTGAACAGCAATTTTACAAAAGGTGTCAGAAGAATCCTCTTTCGAGGTGGCTTCATGTAGAGTCTGAGTGGGTGTAGGGTGTGTTGATGCAGACACACGCTCTCCAGATGGTTCTTTAAGGAAAGATTTTCTGCCGTAGATGCTGGAGAGTGGCCACAAGCCTGTCAGAACTTTCATGCATTGGCCCAGCTACAAAGAGCTTGGCAGAGAGATGCTGAACTCACAGACTCTTCCTCGTGAGAAGTGAAACTTGGGGAGGCAGGAGGCAGTCAAAAAAGGAGACAGAAATGGAAGCAGTTTTGATCTGAGTTGAAATGCAACCCTAAGAAACAAGTTTGGGGTTTCTAGGGCTCTGGAGCCTCTGGATTTCCCCACTGATGAATTGGCAGGCTGCTGCTCAGTCTGAATGAGGGAACTTTTTTTAAAGCTGCTTCCTAGCTGTCTGTTCCCATGCTTGCCAAACTCCTCTCTTCTCTCTTCTGATCACAGGTGTCTCACTTATTTCACTGGGCTATATTTTGACATTCATAGTTTTAACAGGAAAAGGAACAGCTTTGTCTGGTTCTGACAGCAATGAACCTATTAGGTTCAAATATGGACTGGTTACAAGAGATTGTGGATGCTGGTGATTAATAATAAGCAATTTTTCTTTAATCACACCATACAAAGTTACAAAGGAAAGGGTAATGCTTGAAACAGGTCAAGGAGAAGACAAATAGTACTCTACAAAGGCAAATGAGTGCCAAGGTCAAGATTTCTTTTTTTTTATTTTCTAAGCCACAGTAGTGAAAGTGTATGGAAGAATTTGACACAACCTGACTTTTATGACTGAAAGACCCCATATTGTGTATTCTGATTTTCAGACCATTATTTATTTCCTTTCAGCCACATCTGAATCCAGGTGTGGGATTTAGAGCAATAGTTTTAGATGTGAGGGCTGTTTGCATCTGAAGAACTAACTTTTACAGACTGGCATTTACTAAGACACTGGGTATGAACTGCAATCCTTAGTAAAGAAGTGATTATCTTGAGAGTAAAGGATAAATAGCTCAAGGGTTCTGATTGAACCATTATAGTTTACAATTCTTGAATTGTAATTACTGCTATTAGAAGATGGTAAAAGATACAGATCTCATAGCTGATTAGAAATAGATAATAATTAAAGGGCCTTTATGTGTTATCTGGGGTTCTTTTAAGCAGAGTGTGGAAATACGAATGTTAAGGAAAAGGTCCCACTAAACTATTGCCTCATAAGGATATGGTTTTGTACACATCTTCATCTACAATGATGAAAGAGGTATCTCGCACACAGTAGGTACTCAATTTATAGTTGATCTTGTATTATATTTGGTCTTGTAATTATGTAAGTATGGTTATAGAGGCAATTTAAGGTATACAAAAGTATATTGTACAGGTTATATGCAAATGGTGCATCGTTTACATAAGACATTTGAGATTTGAAGATCCACAGATTTTGCTGTCTGAAGAAGTTAGTTGTTCTGAGACTAGCGCCCCATGGACGAAGGAACACTGCATCTTTGTTGAGGCAAAAATGGCAGCATGATTAATACCAAGCACTGATGGTATTCTGGGAATCAGCTACCTCATTTCCTTTGCCTAAGAGCACTTAATATTTTTTTCTGTACCAGAATTCTGCATTTGTACATTGAAAACAGTTGTCATGGTTTGAATGAAAATGGCTTCCTAGGTTCATAGGGAGGGGCACTATTAGGAGGTGTGGCCTTATTAGAAGAACTGTGGCCTTTGTTGGAGGAAGTGTATCACTGGGGGTAGGTTTTGAAGTGTCAGATGCTCAAGCCAGGCCCACTGTCACTCTCTTCCTTCCTTCCTTCTGATCCAGATGTAGAACTCTAGCTTTTACTTCTCTAGCACCATGTTGACCTATGTCCCACCATGTTTACTGCCATGATGATAATGGACTTAACCTCTGAAGCTGAAAAGCCAACCTCAATTAAGTGTTCTCCTTTATAAGACTTGCTGTGGTCATGGTATGTCTTCACAGCAATGGAAACCCTAAGACAGAAGTTGGTACCAGGGACTAAGTACTGTTATCATAGACTGGCCCACAACTTTTGTTTGGAGGAGTGTGGACTTTGGAACTTTGGATTAGAAAACCAGCTGAATGCTTTAATCAGAATTCAATGGGCCATAATAGTAAAAGCATGAAAGACAGTGGTGCTAAGGATGATTTGAACTGTGGGGGCCTGGATTGAAAACCCAGAAACGAACCCTCACACCTATGGTCACTTGATGTTTGACAAAGGTGCTAAAACCATCAGTGGAAAAAAGACAGCATTTTCAACAAATGGTGCTGGGTCAACTGGTGGTCTCACCATGTAGAAGGATACAAATTGATCCATTTTTATCTCCCTGTGCAAAGATCAAGTCCAAGTGGATTAAGGACCTCCAGATACACTGAATCTAATAGAAGAGAAAGTGGGGAAGAACCTGGAGCACATGGGCACAGGGGAAAATTTCCTGAACAGAACACCAATAGCTTATACTGTAAGATCAAGAACTGACAAATGGGAACTCATAAAGTTGCAAAGCTTCTGTAAGGCAAAGGACACTGTCAAGACAAAATGGCAATCAACAGATTGGGAAAAGATCTTTACCTATCCTACATGTATTAGAGGGCTAATATCCAATATATACAAAGAACTCAAGAAGTTAGACTCCAGAAAACCAAATAATTCTATTAAAAATGGGGTACTCAACTGAGGAATACTAGATGGCTGAAAAAAAATGTTCAACATCCTTAATCATCAGGGAAATGAAAATCAAAACAACCCTGAAATTCCACCTCACAGCAGTCAGAATGACCAAGATCAAAAACTCAGGGGACATCAAATGCTGGAGAGGATGTGGAGAAAGAGGAACACTCCCCCATTGCTGGTTAGATTGCAAGCTGGTTAGACCACTCTGGAAATCAGTTTGGCGGTTCCTCAGAAAACTGGACATAGTGCTACCTGAGGACCCAGCTATACCAATCCTGAGCATGTACCCAGAAGATGCTCCAACATGTAATAAGGACACATGCTCCTCTATGTTCATAGGAGCCTTATTTATAATAGCCAGAATCTGGAAAGAACAGAGGAATGGAGACAGAAAATGTGGTACATTTACACAATGGAGTACTACTCAGCTCGTAAAAACAATGAATTCATGAAATTCTTAGACAAATATCTTAGACGAGAAAATATAATCCTGAGTGAGGTAACCCAATCACAAAAGAACACACATGTTATGCACTCATTGATAAGTGGATATTAGCCCAAACGCTCAGAATACCCAGACTACATAAAGCTCAAGGAGAAGGAAGACCAAAGTGTGAATACTTTGATCCTTATTGGAAAGTGGATCAAATACCCATGGCTAACAGCCAACCAATAGACTGAGCATAAGGTTCCCCAATGGAGCAGCTAGAGAAAGGACCCAAGGAACTGAAAAGGTTTGCAGCCCTGCAGGAAGAACAGTACTATGTACCAACCAGTACCCCCCAGGGTTCCCAGGGACTAAACCACCAACCAAAGAGTACACATGGACCCATGACTCCAGCTGCATATGTAGCAGAAGATGATTATTTCAAACATCAATGAGAGGAGAGGCCATTGGTCCTATGAAGGCTCAATTCCCCAGAATAGGGGAATGCAAGTCAGGAAATTGGGGAAGGGGGGGGGATGGAGGTTTTTGGAGCGATAACACAGAAAGGGGTTAGCATTTGAAATGTAAATAAAGCAAATATCTTAAAAGAAGAGGCTCTGGAGGACAGTAATAATAGTATGTGGCATAGGTACTGTCCTTGTGATGTTTCAGTGAAGAATGTGGCTGCTTTCTGTCTTTGTTCAAAAAAAATTTTTTTGCCTGAGGCTGAATTGAAGATTTATTGATTAATAGCCTTAGCAGAGGACATTTCAAAGCACTGATTATGCCGAGTATGCCAATCTTATGCAGATCTATAATGAGAGGAGCAAGCTGGACAAGGAAAAATACAAAATGTATAGTCGGAGGAGAAAAGAGGCACCAGGAAGTGCAAAAAAGTTAAAGACAATCCTGGTGTCAAGTAGAGTAAAGGGAGTGGTGATCTCAGAATAAGACCCTGGCTAAGCTTCCAACCTGTGAAAAGAAATCGAAGAAATGTAAAAATGAATTAAAGGAAAAGCTTAAGGCCAGGCAAAGAGGTGCACACCTTTAATCCCAGAAGCTGGCAGATTTCTGAGTTCAAGGCCTGCCTGGTAAGTTTCAGAACAGTCAAGTTTAGGCAGTGAAGGAAACAATTGAAAACAAAAAGCTAATAAATGTGTAATTCAACTAGGGTAGTATGTTTCAGTTCTGTAAGCAGCCGAACATGGAAACTTTGGCCTGATGTTTTGGATTTAGAGTCAAGGATACAAGAAAGAGGTTATGGAATGTCTGTGACTAAGGAAGTCCAATGAGGCCAGTCATGTGTCAGGAGTGCCCCTGCGTGGAGATCCCGAGAGGACATTGTGTGAAGAACCTATGAAGGCGATGCCTGGACTGTCTTGAAGAGCTCAGGATGTTGGAGATGCCAGAACTGTGGGATCCTCTGAGGAGAGTTGCTAACAGAGAGTAGAACCAGCTCAAGAGAAACAAGTGTGCTGCAGTCAACAAAGTTGAAAGGGGTTGGAGATCTGAAGAGCACTTTGACATCAGACATGGAGATGCAGAGTCTGGAGTTTGCCCAGCAGGTGTTTAGCCTTGTTTTGGCCCAGGATTTCCTTACTATGATTCCTTTCATTCCTTTCAGAATTATATCCCACTGTATGTTGGAAGTACGTGATCTGCTTCTTGTTTTGATTTTACAGAGGATTACAGTTAAGAGATGTCATGAGTATCAGAAGAGACTTTGAAACTTGGACTTTTGAACAGGGTTTGGGCTAATAGACTACGGGGGCTTTTGAAGTTGGGCTGAATGTAATTCTGCATTTTCGTACGGTTGCAAGCCTGTGGGGACAAGGAGTGAAATGTGGTGTGTTGAATAAAAATGGCTCCTGTAGGCTCATAGGCAGTGGTGTGCTAAGGATGCATGGCCCTGTCAGGGGAAGTGAGTCACCGGGGGTGGGCTTTGAGGCTTCGGAAGCTCAAGCCAGGCCCAGTATCACTTTCTCTTCCTGCTTCCTTCAGATCTGGATGTCGAACTTAAGCTACTTCTCCAGCACTATGCCTGCCTGTATTCTGCCATGATGACAGTGGACCAAACCTCTGAACTATGAGCCAGCTGCCAATTAAATGCTGTCCTTTATAAGAGTTGCTGTGCTCATGGTGTCTTTTCCCAGGGATAGAAACCTATGTAAGACAGCGGTGGAGCACCAGAACAGATCATAACTTAAACTAGTCCGTGCCAACCCATTCTCTGGAGGCAGTGATTGGGTGAGACATGTAAATTAGCATTTCTGTCTCAGTCAGGGTTTCTATTCCTGCACAAACATCTTGACCAAGAAGCCAGTTGGGAAGGAAAGGGTTTATTAAGCTTACACTTCTACACTGCTGTTCATCACCAAAGGAAGTCAGGACTGGAACTCAAGCAGGTCAGGAAGCAGGAGCTGATGCAGAGGCCATGGAGGGATGTTTCTTACTGGCTGGCTTCCCCTGGCTTGCTCAGCCTGCTCTCTTACAGAACCCAAGACCACCAGCCCAGGGATGGCACCACCTACAAGGGACACCCCCCCCCTTGATCACTAATTGAGAAAATGCCTTACAGCTGGGTCTCATGGAGGTACTTCCCCAACTGAAGCTCCTTTCTCTTTGATAAAACCAGCCTGTGTCAAAGTGACACACAAACCCAGCCAGTACAATTTCCTTCACCCACAGAGATTGGTCAGGAGTAGACTCCAGTCAGTCCTGAGAGGCACAAGGAGACAGTTGCTATGAATTCTTGGAAAATGCATTTCTCAGTGGTTTTGAGAGTTAATGGAAGGTATGTTCCTGTTGGCCCTGTTTTACATGAGTCTAAAAGCTCCACACCACAGCTGCTGTGCTTTCACAGAGGCTATAAGCTGGGGAATAACCTCACGAAAGGTAACGTTAACCAAACATAGATGAGGTCTATGAAAAACTAAGACTTCATTGTTCATTGAAGGTTTTATTTAACCTTTGTAGCTTCATTTGAAGACGGATATGAATTTCTTGCCTATTTCCAGCAGGATGAGGCAGAGTAGATGTAAGTGATCATCTGCCTCAGGGTGGGGAAGCTGAGGGTGAAGTAAAGGTGACTGAGCATCCTCACGGTCACAGTGAGCCTCACATGGTGCTGCTGAAACAGCATTGCACATCTGACATCTGGAGTGGTTTTTGTTTGTTTGTTTGTTTGGTTGGTTTTTGTTTTTTGTTGGTTTTTTTTTTGGTCATTTGTCCCAGAGAACAGTTCCTTTCTCCTTACAAGGCCGACTATGATACTATGATAGTATAACTCAACTGATTAGGATGAACAATGGAAACGTATCATTCGAAAAAGAACAGGTAAGCATCCCAATTAGTATAATGGGGCAACAGTATCCGAGTTTCATCATCCCACAAAGAAACCTTGGTCTATTAACCCTCCACACTGTGCCTCCCCGAGTCTCTGTCAGTTACCAGGCATCTTCCTGTTACACTGGATTTGCCTATTATCTCTCACATATTATAAACTTCTATGTTTATAGTATAGCTTAATTGATTACTAGCCTTTAAAGTTCCTCTTTCTGCTCCAAAAGATAAGTTTAGCTTAATTTAAATGACAACCAGCTTCTAATTTAAATAAGCTCAGTTCCCTGAATTCCCTACATTATGTTTAGTATTTCCTCTTTTTTTTTCTTTAGTCTCAATCCAGGTCAGGGTACAGAATGGTAAAGAGGGATCAAGAATACAAGGAGTAGGAGAAGGAAGAAGGAGAGGAGGAAGGAGGAAGAAGGAAGGAGGAAGGAGAAGGGACAGAGAACCAAAGGAACAAGGAAGGAAGAACCAAAGAAACAGCCACTGAATGGTTGTGCAAAGACCAGCTTCTCACTTCAGCAGACACAAAGGGAAGAAAAGACAGAACTAGTTACTACAGGATGCAAAGCCTTTCTTAGGCTTCATAGAGTAGGGCAGGAAAGAGACCACTATGGTGTATTTCAAAGAAACACTCTATTTCCATGTTGACCTTAATTTCTCCAACAAAGCCTCTGGTTTGGGATAATGCCTCATTAGCCACGAGAAAAGAAAATACAGCAATTTAATCACTTTGAGAGAAAAGAAGAGCATCTCTCTGTAAAGTATAAAAGATCAGAAACACCTTTTAAAATAAGAACAAAGGAGCATTTGAGAAGTTCCTATTAAACAGAGGCAATTCGAGATCAGCCAGGAACAGTAACATAAAACCAGCTATACTAGTGCAGTATGAATTGAGGAGCCTGCTGCCTGTCCTGATTTTCAAGTTTGGGAACCACAGCTTTGTATTCTTCATGAAAGATTAGCTGACATCCTATATACTAAAGTTTAACTTAAAAGTAATATTCCTATTACAAACTGTGGGTGAGAAATTCTCTTCTGTCATTTAAAGCTGCACTCATATAAGGCATGTGTAAATGAAGAGATGATGGATAAATAAAACATGTTTTGTCATACCCCTAGGCCTGACTGCTAGGAAAGTTTCACTTAAAAGCATTAACTTCAGTCTTTCAGAATATCTATGAGGACCAGTAACATAAGGAAGGCTCTGGGGCAATTATACAGAATTTCCAAGCTTCATCTTTGATGCAGCCAACCAGCTGATAAATTCTGACACCCTTTGAAGAAACAGTTGGAGTCCATCTTTTCTTCCATTGAAGCTGGCCGGGTTTTGACCAATAAAGTCCATGAGTAAAACCCAGACACTATTGTGGATGCCAACAAGTGCTTGCTGACAGGAGCCTGATATAGCTGTCTCCTGGGAGGCCCTGCCAGTGCCTGACAAATACAGAGGGGGATGCTCTCAGCCAACCATTGGACTGAGCACAGGGTCCCCAATAGAGGAGCTAGAGAAAGGACCCAAGGAGGTGAGGGGGTTTGCAGACCCATAGGCGGAACAACAATATGAACCAACCAGTATCCCCAGAGCTCTCAGAGTCTTAATCACCAACCAAAGAGTACACATAGAGGGACCCATGGCTCCAGCTGCATGTGTAGCAGAGGATGGCCTTGTCAGACATCAATGAGAGGAGAGACCCTTGGACCTGTGAAGGCTTATGCCCTAGTGTAGGGGAATGCCAGGACAGGGGAGTGGGAGTGTGTGGGTTAGTGAGCAGGGTGGGGGGGATGGGTTAGGGGGATATAACATTTGAAATAAAATATCTAATTAAAAAAAGTTTAGCACCAGGGGCACTCAGCCTTTCAGGAGCAGCCAGAAGTCTCAAAGTTTCTAGTTTTCCTGGAGTGTTTGCATGCTGAGCTTCCCCTCTTGAGATAATGATGGAGAGACCAGGCAGCTATATCAACAGTGTGCAGGTGTGTGGTTCTCATAGCCCCTCCCATGCATTGCCAGCCAGGGTTCTCCAGTACCAGTACAGTCAAGTCTACAGCCATGTGAGGGGCTTTTCCAGTCTGCCCCAATACTCTTAGCACCTCATACGGTAAGCAGAACAGAATGATTGTGTCCACACTAAATACATGACTTTCTGTTACACTTCAGATTTAGTCTGGATTTGATCAGACAACTCTAGCAACCCTGTCACAGCAGGCTTTGCCCAATGACGTTGCAGACCTGCAAGGACTGGACAAACCCATTTGAAGACTTGCTATAAACAAGTGGTGTAATTATGGGTAGCGCTATGACATCAAGGCGAACTGTTAATGATTTTGTTGCTTAGCGAAGAATCTCCTTAAGCTCCTGTTTTATGTCTTCATCACATCTGACGGAACAGAAATTACATAATATTCCTTTATCTGCACCCTGCACTTGATCTGAGCTATGTCAGACTGAAAGGGCTGGCATGCTACCTACTCGGACTTGACTACCCACACACTGCCCTTTCCCCCTTCCTGGGAAAGTCTGCTGGGATTACAACATCCCCCGATTTCAGCAGCCTCTGCTCTTGCTTTGTTCTAGAGCAGTCTGTCCTGAGCATGGCCTGCTTGCATAGAAACTCCTGTGTGTCAAAATACTGTTATTTGTTTTAAACTTACTTTCTATTACTTAATTTTAATTTAGCACTCTCACACACACAAAACCCAATTGGTTATTGAATTCTGTGCTTAAAAATTTGCTGACTTTCCATTCTTGTTGGGAGGCATTCAATGACCATTCGTCTAAATGTTAGAAATGTGTTTCTGACCTGTCAAGTTTCACACAGACATGTAATATACACTCATGTGATAATAATAAAAAAAAAATAAATAAAAATACATACAGAAGCTATACAAATTTTAAGATTTTTTTCTTTTTTAATTTGTATTTTTAAGTTATTTTATTTATTTACATTCCAGTCAAATGCTTTTTTCCCCTATTTTTAATTAACTTTTAAATTAAAAAATATTTACTTTTGAGATTACCGTATCACCTTCTTTTCCCTTTCTCCCTCTAGGCCCTTCCACTTTCTATTTTTCATCAGTTGTGGCTACACATATGTACGTATTCATAAACACACATCTTAGATCTTCTACTCAGTCCGTACGATGTGCCTTGCATGTGTGTCTTTAGAGCTGAGCACTTGGTGAGGGCCTGCTGTGCTCTCCCTGGGGGACGGGCTACTTCTCCACTTCTCTCATTCTTTACCTCTTTGTTGAGCTCCTTGTCCCCAGACTTTCTCTGCTCACTTTACCACGTGTACTGGCATTATTCTTGTTCCTCACACACTTGGGCAGTCCCACGGGTGAAACTACGGATGTAGTTTCTGCTACTACTAGGAGACACAGTCCCATAGCAAACTCCCTGATTCCTGCCCCTTGCAATCTTTCTGCCCCATCTTCTATAGCATTCCCTGAGTATTAGATGGAGAAGTTATGCTGGTGACAGACCAGTTAAAACAGCTTTGCATAACTTATACATTTGCTCACAAAAGTGACAAGGGGACTAATGTTTAGGAGTCAGAAGGTTTCTATTCACAATACACAGTATGACAAAATTTGGCTCAATTGCACACTCTCACACGACACCTAGTTGCAGCTAAGTTACATCTTCTCTTCATACCACCTATGTTTTCCAGTGAAGCCCAATAATGAATACCTGCTCTCTCTCCCCAACTGGCAAACTGAGTGTGGTCACCATTTATGCATTTATCATTTTATTTTGACCTACTGATGTTTCTTTCTTACTTCTCCCCTCCCCCTCCCCTCCCCTTCCCTCTCCTCTTTTCTCCCCTCCTTTTCCTTTCTTCTCCTCTCCTCTCCCTCTCTCCCCCACTCCCTTTCTTTCTTTCTTCTTTCCTTTCTTTTTCTTATTGAAACAGAGCTTCTCTGTGTAGCCTTGGCTGTCTTAGAACTCACTATGTAGACAGGACTGGCACTGAACTCACAGAGATCTGTTTGCCTCTGCCTGCCAAATTCTCAGATTGAAAGTGTGTGCAAGCTGTCCTAGACTTTTTTGTCTCTCTCTTTTTTTTTAAACATACAGAAATGTTTCAGTTTTGTTTCTGTTTTTAATTGCTACAGATCTGTAGAGATGTCTTAGTGATTAGGAGCCCTTACCGCTCTTGCAGAGGACTGTGGTTCAATTCCCAGCTCTTGCAGGGCAACTTACAACCATCTGTGCGTTCAGTTCCAGGCTTCTTCTGGCCTCCGCAGGCACTACATGCACAAGGTGCACATACACACATGCAAGAGAACACTTATACACATAACATCAAATAAAAGAATTTATTTTAAAAGTTACACAAATGAAAGTGTTTAGGGGGCAATTAAAATATAGTCTTACCACGACCAATCAAAATGTTCAAGTGTATATACATTCCTTTGGAGGCCAGAAGTGGGCCTTAGATTCACTGGAACTGGAGTTATGGGCAGTTGCTAGCTGCTTAATGTGGGTTTTGAGAACCAAACTTAGGCTCCGTGGAAAAGCAGCGTATTCTCTTAATGACCAAACCATTTCTCTGCCGCTTCCCTTCTAATGGGCAGAAAATTTCAAATCTTTAAGAGATAACTTAGAATGGCACACAATGTATCAGGGGCTGAAGAGACGTCTCTTGAAAAAAGTGAGTTAGACATATTTCTATAGTTTAGTCCTTTATTAGAATTCACAGCCTCTGAGGCGCTCACAGCAGAGTCTGTTGAGACAGGAAGGTACCATTGCCCGCCTCACCTCTGCATCAGGGAGGGAAGCAATATAAAACCAGTCAGCTTTGTGTCGAGGGCACTTGGGGTCTGATAACGTTCTCCTCACCCCATAGCTCATCTCTTCTTTCAAACAAACCCTCAGCTAACACAAAGCCAAGCCTATTTTAGTCGAGTGCGGGTTGAAGGGCTGAGGCTTGGGCTGGGAAGGCTTTGGGCAGAGACCTAAAATAAGGCTCATCCAGGGAACACTCGACATGTTCCATGACATGTGTGGACGCCATCCAAAGCTGCAAAGGGACATAAAGATTCCAAATGCAAGGGCCCATCTGAATCAGAAAGGTTGCTGAGTCTGTGGCTGCAGAGACAAGAAAGAAGCCCAAAGATTGAGCAGTCCCTACTCAAGTTAGAGTTTGAGGGAGAGAAACAGCATGCAACCTGGGATCAGATTGTAGTGCTGATTCTGGTGAGGGCTCTTTTCCCAGTGGCTCATGGCCATTATTTTTCTTTGTTTTCACAAGGCAGAGAAGGAACACAGTTTTGCTTATACTTGCCTGTATAAGGACACTAATCTCACCAGGAAGGTGTCAGCTCTCACGGATTACCTAAGCCTAATTACCTCCCTTAGGTCTCATTTCTAAGCATCCGCACAATGGAGATTAGAGTTTCTACATGGGGATTTGATGCATTAGCTCAGTTGCTAACAGGGGATCTCACTGTTTTATTTTACTAAAGCTGTTTTAGTGATACTCGGGTGAGTCCTGTATTGCTTGTGATGAGTTCTTTCCCAGCATTCCTAAGGCCCGTTCTTCATTGTTCATCTTGTTCACAGGGACGGGCACAAAGTGATACGCTTCTGCTCCCCTCCCTAGAAACAAACAAGCCCTTTTAAGGTTTACGATTTATTGCTCATCAGAGCTAGGGAATAGATGTGGGTAAACTTGTGTGGTAAATTGTGTGTGGGCATGCAACTAGAACTTTACAATTTTTTGGGGGGGGGGTCAGGGCAAAATAAAGATGTTTACTGTGTGTCTACCAGAGAGCATCACTGAGTTTCGGCTGGGGATGGATCTCAGTGGTTCCGCTCTTGCCTCCCATACATGAGGCTGAGCACTGCCCAGAGAGTCATCTTCTCAGTAGTTAGAGGAAAACATCTTGTGGCTCACCATATCTTGAGTATTGGCAGTCTCCTTCCAGACGTTTGACCTTTACCCTCATTTTTAGCAGTGATACAGCGTTTTGCTTCCCCAGACTGACCTGGTTCTTAGTAAAGATCATTTAGAACTTTTTCCTTAGATGCTTGTTACTGAAGCCTTAGAATGTAATCAGTGCAAGGTAATGGCAGCTTTTCTTTTCTGCAGGGCACATTCAGATTTCTGAAAGCAGCAGCCAAGGTTGTCCTAGCTCTGGCCTCTATGATCAGTGCCAGAACATTCTCTCTTGACAAATCTTTGCATGAACAGTGCTGGTGAGCACAATAACCCCCGTCAAAAAAAGAACTGATGTGACATTTCTAGCAATGAGCCCACTTGAGAATAGGTTTTAGAATGTTTTCAAAAGTGAATCCTGTGCCCCTGGCTGTTACACCCTGAGTAATATCCCCTTAAATAGACATTTGGAGTCACTAACTTCTAATGTGAGTTTCTTTGTAGACAGCACCTTTAAAGGGCAATTAAATATAAGAGAGATCATAAGGATGTGGCCCTTCTTCAGGAGAGGCCAGAAATTAGAGGAGAAATCAGGCATGTGTGTACAGAGACAAAGTCATCTGGGGACAGAGGGAGAGTGATCATTTGTCAGCCTAGAGTGGCCTCAGGAGGACCCAAACACAGGTCACCTTGATCTTGGATTCCCAGCCATTGGAATTCTGAAACAACACATTTCTGTTGTCTCACTGACCAAGCACGGGATATTTTATCATTGACATCCTGTAAACCAAGGTGTGAGTTATGTTTTCATTCCGCTCTGAGCTCCAGGAATCAAAGAACCAAATGTGAAGTCTCTACTCATCCCACACGCTTGCCGTGTTCCTGTAATTCTTCTATTTTGATCTTCCTTTTGTGAGTCACTTCTTTTTATTTCAATTTTATTAGGTTATTATTTGTTTTTATTGTTTACTGCTTCAAAGCCCTTGCAGGAAAGAATCAGGGCACAAAGAAACAAATAACGACCTACAGGAATGTTTTATAGCTGCAGGTTCTCTCGTTTCAGGTACACCTTTCCAGTCGGCTGTAATGGTTCATTTCTTAGACTCTTTAATGTGTGAGTGCTGCAGGGCTTGTGCATTAATTTTTTTCTTATGTCAGCTCAATTCTTGTTTGATCTCAGCAAGACTTGGGGCTTTATACATTAGCTGTGCAGTGTATGTATTGTGTATGTGGCTGTACTATAATCTATCTATCTATCCATACATCCATCTGCTGTATATTCATCCATCCATCCATCCATCCATCCACCCATTCACCATCTCTTAATTACAATCTTTTTATCTATTACTGTTTAGATGTGTAATAGGCATCTCATATTTAGCATGTCTGAAAGACAAACCAAAGCCCCAACTCTTCCTTTTACTTTTCTGATCTTTCCAGTCTCGGTAAACAGAATCTTGATCTTCTCCAACTCACAATATAGAACCCAAATACAGAAGTCAATTCTTTATTTATGGGCACTTGGGGCCTAAAATGTTAGAGCTAGTTTTGACCTTCTTTAATTTCCAATTTGTTGGAAGTTTTATTGTCTTTTTCCATCAGAATATATCCAAGAATCAAGCATTATTTTTTAAACACCTTGCCACAGCAGCAGAAACCACCCTCACGTATCCTTTGGTCTACCAGGTAATCCTTCTTCTTCCATGTTTCCTCCTGTGGATCCTTCTCCACAGCAGCCAGAACAATCCACAAAAAGGCAAGTTAAATCAGGTTATCTCTCTGCTCAACTCATGGGGTTTCTCTCACATTAAAAAGCAGACCTTTTATAAACTGTGAAGCACAATTCAGTCCAACTTTTTTGACTTCTCTGACCCCATAGTCATATGTGTATATGTGTGTGTATGTGCATATGTATATATGTGTATATGTGTATATAACCCCACAGTGTTTTCTTTGGCTCACTTACTTCTAGATGCAGTGGCTGATCTTTCCTTTTTCTTCTACTTATGACAGGACATACTCTCCTCCAAGATACCAGCAAAGCTCATTCTTATCATCAAGTCTGTGATTTTATTAATCAAGATGTTCTTATTAAAGAACTTTACCTTGTGGTATCTGGCACGACTTCAACATCTGGCTCTCCCTAAAAACATAAATATACTTGAATGTATATTATAACAAAATCTTAACAATTAGTTCATCAATTTTTTATAACACGTCAAACATTTAACAATAACTAGATCATGGCTTGTTGACTTTGCTGAATTTCTTGATGTAAATGCTCTGTCCACAGCCATTCCCAACACAGCAAAATGTCACTGAAAGAGAAATGAGGTGTAGGCATGCAGTGATAGAACACCACTATGCAGTGTGTCTGCCTGTGGACACATGCCACGTGACGCCACAGGAGTACAGACATAGTGTATGTGTACAGTGTAGTAAGACAACTGAAATATTATTGAAAAGTATACTTATTTATTTAGTGGATATAAGTTCACACAACACAGTACATATGTGGACATTAGTAAACAACTTTTGGGGGTCATCTCTCTCCTTTCATCCTGGGTATATGCCCTTTTACCTGATGCCCTTTTACTGGCCCCAATTAAGACATTTTAAGTGTTACTTTCAGTTGAATAAAAATTGCTAAGGTTAGGGTCTGGTATATCTACAAAAGGCTTTTATATTGAACACGTGGGCCCCAACCTATGGGAGGAACCTTTAGGATTGCAGCCTTGTATAAGGATGCCAGGTCTTTGGCAATATGCCCTAGAACCTCCACACCTTTTCCTCTTTTTTGGGGGGTTGTGGCATCATCAGGTAAGAAACCTGCTTTGCCAATGGTCTCAAGCTATAAGGTCAACTGACCATAAACTGAAGCCACAGAAACTATGAGGCAAACAAACCTTTATAATTGCAACTCAATTATTTTAGGTAGTTTGTTAGAGTAACAGAAATCTGACTAACACAGGGATGAATGTTTGTACAGTTCAGGTGGGATCAGCTGTTAAGGGAACTCAGGGCTCTTTTAGAGGTGAGTTTGGTTCTCAGCATTTGCACCAGATAGTTCACACTCATCTGTGATTCCAGGAGATAAGGCATTCTTCTCTAGGCTCTATGACGCTGCATGGCTGTGAAGCTCCAGCCCCGTATGTGTGTGTGTGTGTGTGTGTGCATATGTGTATATGTGCATATGTGTATATGCATACATATCTCACAAATATAACACATATATACATATATATGCATATATACATATGTACACACACATATATCCTCCAATATATATGTGTATGTATTTGTACAAAGATAAAACATATTTTTTAAAGTATATGTGATTCAATTTTTAGTGATGACCATCTACAACATTGGCCACTTCTTTGATCATTCTGCATAAAATAGCACTTCATTATTGTATATTGCATTTGTCTTGCTATATGTACTTCATTAAAATCTAACCTAAATATGTATTACATATAATATCTATCTTCTAAACATTTTATGTATTATATACATTACATATTACATATATTTATATAACTATTTTTATGTTATATTACATTTATTTATATAAACATACACATACACATATATGTATATGTATATATGTAAAATATATATTTCAAGCCAAGTTCTAATTGCTGATGAATTAGTGGAAGACAAAAGAACCAAATGACCTTCATGCACTGAGTGTACTAGCCTACCAAAAATATGTATGTGTATAATAATTATTCACCATAATTTAAGCTCAACAAGGCTGAATATTTGCTATTTTGTTTGCAGTCAAACAACCTGGTCATAAAATGTGGCTTGTCCATCATTCAAATGCTTACTTATTGAAGAAATAAATGAGTTTACTAACATTTTGTGCAAAGTGTTATGAGCTTGGTTTATAGCGAAGGCAAACACTAGGGCAATATCTCTGTCAAAGATATATGCTGTACGTACATGTGACAGACTGGCTTATCTCATTTCTGTCACTTGCTTGTAAAGGAGGGTTGATTTACTTTTGCTCCCATTTTACATACTGGGAACTGAGCACAGGCCTTCCCAATGACACACAACAGACAAGGAGCAAAGGTAGGATTCATATCTCACCTTTTCAGTCCAGAAATTCCCTTTGAAAAAAACACCCAGCTTTCAAAAAAGTTTTGAAAATTTCTATATGGCATAAACTGGACACAGGAAAATGAACCCTGAATATCTATTATCCATTTTCAACCATTATCAATTCCTGGATGATTTTTTTTCCTCTATACCCAAACCTTCCAGTTAGGTTATTCTGTAGCAAAACTAAACCTCTGTCTATCTCTAAAGATACAGATGAAAGAACCGTGTATTGGTTTTGTCTACTATTTTTTGGCACAGTGTTGGTTGGCCAACTATTTGATGTTTCCTGAAACAAACTTTCCTCATCTATAGAGCAACAATAGAAAGTTTTAATTAAATGAGACAGTACACTTGAAACACTTTGTTAAAGCTTTCTACAAAGCTTGTATTTTTCAAATTCTACTCTCTACTATTGACACAATTAAAGTCTCTCTATTAGTGTCTACTTTGGTTGAGTACAAGCAAGTATAGCTGTTTTCACCAGCAACATGCCTCATGAATATGTCAGAGGTCTTACCGTCAGCCACGGCATAGAACAACTAAGTGTTTGCAAGACTGTCAAGTCTAAAGAGTGTACAAAGCATTATAAAGTTTTGAACAGTTTCTTTTTTCATAGTAAGGAGGAATATTAGCTGGACCTGGTGGCATACACGTATAATCCCAGTATTCAAGAGGCAGAAGCAGGAGGTGATTTCCACAAGTTTGAGGCCAGCCTGATCTGCATCATAATTAACTGGAGGTGAGACTCCATCTCAAAGAGAGGGTGATGAGCATCCCTCACACATTTATGAAAATTTATCCCAACTTGCCTGGTCCTTGCAATTCAGAGCACTCTAGGTTCATGGTGCCTCATACAAGAAGAGCGTTGTAGATGAAAGAATTAGAGCTCATGACACTTTGCTCTTCAGTACAAAACAGTCTTCCAAACAATGAGGGTGTGACTATCAGCATGGACTTACATTATATCTAATATATGTCAGGCATTGTGGCAGATACTTTAAATACATCAGCACACTTGATCTTCTCAGCAAATACAAAGTAACAACATGATTGTGATGTCTCCCTGGAAGATGGGTGAGTAGAAGTACTGAGAGATTTTTTTTTTTTTTAATTTTCAGGGGCTGGAGAGATGGCTCAGCAGTTAAGAGCACTGACTGCTCTTCTGAAGTTCCTGAGTTCAAATCCCAGCAACCACATGGTGGCTCACAGCCATCTCTAATGGGATCTGACCCCCTCTTCTGGAGTATCTAAAGACAGCTATAATGTACTTACATATAATAATAAATAAATTTTTGGGTCGGAGTGAGCAGAGGTCCTGAGTTTAATTCCCAGCAACCACATGATGGTTCACAACCATCTGTACAACTCTAGTGTACTTATATACATAAAATAAATAAATCTTAATCTTTTTCAACATTACCACACTAGAAGTGAGAATTTGTGATTTAAACATGGGTATCTAGGTTTAGAGTCTGGTTTCTGCAACCAGCGTGTCTCTGCTCCTCGAAAGAAAACAGCAATGGTGACAGCTGCTCTCCAAACACCCAGACCCTCAAATTCTTCCTTCATATTTCCAATTTTTGAAAAAAAATCCACGAAATCAGTGATTCAGTTAGATGTCTATATATTTCCTAAGATACACCTGAACATAAATCTATGCTTACTAAAGTAAGAAATGTATTTATGTGAATTCTATACCATCCACTATATCCCTGGGCATGTTGAATTATGGTCCATACTGGAAAAGCAGAAATAAACAATTAAGATATGAAACTTCAGAGAGTTAAGTAGCAAGCTCAAAGTCTGAACCAGTTCTAGGCAATGAATTCTCTAACCCTGCCAAGACACAACCCCATATCAATCTCTCATCTAATAGACGGTGTGTCACCAAAGGCTGAGAGGCAGTCAACTGTTTCTGGGACTTCAGCTTATTTTGGTCCCCTATGCCAGTGTGACCTACTTGATTTGTTGTTTGTTGGTTCTTTGCCTACCTGGACCTCATTCAACCATTTCTTACTCCAGCCTGAGTCAAGTTGACACGCAGAACCAGCCAGTGCACACATTCAAGAAGCAGAGAGAGATGAACCTTCACTTTCTTCTTTTTCTGTCCAGGATCCTATCCTGGAATAGGGACATCCCTAGTGGGCAGATATTCCCATTCTAATTAACCTAATCAAGATAATCCTCAACAGGCATGACAGAGGCCTATCTCCCAGGTGTACAACCCTATTGAAAAACATTCTATACCCTTTCTATAAAGTTAATAGAATAATAAAAAGATTAGGCCCAAAGAAAATGCCTCATCAGATTCAACAGCAAATGAACTGCTTATGTATGATTTTATGAATTATAACTTCATTTATATTAAATTTAATTTATATTAAATATATAATAAATATATGATAAATATTCGTTATATTTAATATATTTATATATTAAAGTTCTAGATCAACTTGGAACACTTCTGTTCCATTTTAATATTTTATCACTGGCACAAAATAATTGGATACATTTATGGGGTATGGTGTGATAATTTTATATCCATACAAGGCACAATGACCAATCTGGATATTTCTATCTACCTAAACAATTCTTTGTATGGAGAAGCATCAAACTCCTCTCCCATAGTTCTTTTAAATGTACATAGTCTTATTATTATTATTATTATTTATTATTATTATCTTTATCACACTCTGGTGGTTTGAGGCATTAGAAGTTCCCTATTTTCTAACTTTCCCTTCTATTCTTCTGATGTGTGTGATGGTGCCTGCCAATCAATGACTTGATGCTATCTGGAAGCACAGGTTCTGATAGAAGCAGCCGTCCAGGGATGCCCCAAGAGAGGACAGGTAAAGTGCTTGGAATTCTGGGAAAGAGTTTCCACTGTTCCCGTAGAAGGGGACGAAGCAGAGGAATCCCCTTAATGGGGGAAGAACAAGGCCAGGACAGCGACCATTTAGCGTGGAGAGGTGTGGAGATTGACATGTGGTAGCCAAATCCCAGTTAGAGTCGCTGAAGTCGTAATTTGAACTTAAGGTAGAGATTTCGTTTCAATTTCCCAACAGATGTGGAGTGTTGGCAAGGGAGGAAAGAAGGCACGTTTTCTTTCAGTCAAGAAACCAGTGTGTTTGCTGGGTGACACAGAGCTGAATATAAAGAAGTGAAACTCCAAAGTAAGTAAAATGCAGAGAAGGGAAAGCTGCCATTGAGAAGCAGAATCCAAGAGGATTCAGACATGGAAAAGACCCAGCAGGGGAAAAGATCAAACATTACTGCACAGTGGGGGGGTGCGACTCAGATAATTTGGACATCAAATCCCCGAATTCTAGCACTGTCACATAATTACTAAAGCTCTCCAAAATTATTTTAAAATAAAGAAAGAGAAGGACTCCTTTATAAAACAAAATAGCCTGTCACAGTGGCACATGCCCGTGGGTGCCAGAAGGCAGCAGCAGGAAGGCCAGGAGTTTAAGGTCATCCTCATAGTTAGAGGCCAACATGGACTACTTAAGACCTGTCTAAAAAGATATATATATATGTGTGTGTGTATGTATATAGACATGTGTATGTATATAGACATGTATATAGACATGTATATAGACATATATATGTATGTATACACACACACATATATATGTATATATATACATATATATATGTAATTCATCCCATATGATCAAGTAAATCTAGTATATAATTTAAAACTCAGAATTGTGATTGTCAATTTATTATGTAATTTGCTAAACATTTGGGCAACTGGAGCAGTTTCCAAAGCTTTCCATATTAACACTCACAGAACAATAGTCACCTCTGGTGGCAGAAAAGGTATGTTTCTCCTCTTTTGGGAGTACTGAAATGAGTTGACATCCTTTTGTCTTGTAAGAGGACAGTGGCTGGATTGTAGAACATGAGCCCCTATTTCTGCCTTCCATTTTAGGTCAGCCTGAAGGAGTGGTGCATATAATTACCTAAAACACTGTTGACATTTTGAATTATAATTGCACTTTTTTTATTAGATATTTTCTTTTTTATTAGATATTTGTTTTATTTACATTTCAAATGTTATCCCTTTTACTCGTTTCCCCTCTGAAAAGCCCCCATCCCATCCCCTCTCATCCAGCTCACCAACCTCCCCACTCCCACTTTCCTGATCTGGCAGTCCTCTACCCTGGGGCAATGAGCCTTCATAGGACCTCTCCTCTCATTGGTGTCTGACAAGGCAATCCTCTGCTACAGATGCAGCTGGAACCATGGGTCCCTCCATGTGTACTCCTCTTTGGTTGGTGGTTTAGTCCCTGGGAGCTATGGGGGTACTGGTTGGGTCATATTGTTGTTGCTCCTATGGGGCTACAAACCCCTTCAGCTCATTGGGTCCCTTCTCTAGCTCCTCCATTGGGGACCCTGTGCTCAGTCCATTGGTTGACTGTGAGCATCAATTTCTGTATTTGTCAGGCACTGGAAGAGCCCCTCAGGACACAGCTATATCAGGCTAGCATTTGTTGGCATCTGAAATAACAGTATATGTGGTGGGTACCCCGGTGGGACAATAGCCTCAGCTTAGGCAACAGCAGCTTCTGAGAGCAGCCTGCTAACTAATTCTTGATTCTTTATTACACACTGAATAAGCAGAGGCACTCGCACAGCACTTTGCCTTACTATGAGTTGTACATAATAATAAGAGGAAAGTAAGCCTAATTAGTCTCTTCTAGTAAAAGTATTTGAAAAATTTTCCATTGCCCAATACTGTTCCATAATGGAAAATACTCTGCAGGAAGGATGTGTAAATATTTGAGTCCCGCTTAACTGATTTCAGTGTCATACACAACCCATTAATCATTAACACTTCAAAAACATATACCTGACTCTGTGCTGCCAAGGTGCATTCTCTCTCTCTGAAGACTTTTCAGACTCCCATCAGGGTTCAACAGGTCCCTGGTTAACTCCTAGCCTAATCTTTTATTGTCACAGGTGAGAAAACAGAGACTAAGGACTTCTGGGGGACTTTTAAGTCCCAAAGCCTCAGCTGGTTCCCAATGCTGAGACCTTCAGGCTCTGAAGTTCAGCTTCTTCTAAGACCCAATATAGAGTTACTTACTGTTCACTGCCTGGTTTGCAAGAAGTACTTCAGAATACAGTGATAAGGTCAGAGCTGTAGAAATGGGTCAGAGACAGTTTAGCAAACTACAGGCACAGATAGTTGTTTCTAAGACTACTTCATGTAGTCTCAAGACTGTAGCTCCCACTGGGAGGTAGAGGCGGGAGCACTGGTACTTAGTTCTCGGTCCATCTAGGCCATAGATGGACATCTTGTCTCAAAATCTAAAGCCAATGATGGACACCTTGGCTCATGCCTGCAGTCCTAGCACTTGGGAGGCTGAGATATACGAATTACTTTGAGTTGGAGGGCAGCCTGAGCTATGCAGTTAATTTCAGGTAAGCCTGGACTACATAGCAAGACATATATATATAAACTCCCAACATAATCCAATAGACACCAAACCAAGCCAAATCATCCAATCTTTCTAGCCTCTAGAGAAAGGACTGTGGAAACATTAGCTTGGTGTTTCACGACTATAACATTGAATAAGGTTCCCACACTAGTGGGTGGCCTGTGACATATGGGAAGAATCACTGCAGTCTGAGGCTTGAGAAATTCTTAAAAGTAGAGATAGGAAACAGCCAGAGTTATTCAATTTATAATCTATATTTTTTTCTTTAGAAAACAAATACAGGTCTATTGGATGATGAAATTGGTCTGAATGAACTCAGTCAACCCATGTGTGGCCAAAGCCACAACCTTAGGCATTTGTAACGTCATGGATTCTGGCTGAGTGGTGGAGAGAGGAGAAAGCCAAGGTATGTGCACTATTTGTTTGTGGAGAGAGACCCTGACACTGGACTAAACACTTACATGGAGACATGCTTTGTCTTTGGCTAGGTAAAGCAGCTATAATGGTAACCTGAGTAGAAATTTAGGAACTCCATATGCTCTTGTTAGAAATTTCGGCTCAGGGTGAGGTCAACAGAGAAAGTCATTACCCACTTGAGAGATGTTCTCTGTAGTGTGCTGGATGCACTCTGTGGGGGTGTAGTTACTGATCTCCCTCTCTGTTTCAACAATCCCAACTCCTCACCTTTTTAGCCTGTGTTATGACTGAGGGCTCATCCTGTTTTCCATCTCTGAGAATCAGGACCATTGTAGGGTGACAGTCCACAGACCACACAGCAGGGATCTTGCAACAGATTGCGTGGTTGTACTAAATCAGGCAAGTGAGCTTGTTCAGATGGTGCTGTTACCAGTCCTGCCCTCCTTTATGACTCAAGCAATCCCTGAGCTCTGCTCATGCTATTGGTGGAAGTTTGTGGCTTATTCCCTTAAAATGCTAAGCTTCCAACTCAGAGTTTGGCTTGAAGCTTGGTATCTGCCAAGACCTAAATTCCCTGCTATCTACTTCAATGATTTCTTCTCTTCTTATTTATCATTTCCTTCTGCGTACTTTGGGCTATTGTGTTCTAGTTTTTTTTTTAATAAAATATAAATAATATAAAATAATAAGTAAAGTTAAATGGAAACTGATAGGCAGACAACAGAAACACAAGTGTGGTTCTAATAGGTGACTATAGAGAAGTGGGAAGGGATATATATATATATATATATATATATATATATATATATATATATATATATTTAATCCTTTCTTTCACTTTTCTTTCCTTAAGAGTAAAAAAAAAAATAAAATCATTGAAATTAAAAATATTTCAATCAATATTTCAAATTTTCTCATGTAACACTTTAAGCTCTTGGGCTATGGATATGGTTTAAGTGAAAAAAGACCAGCCAAGCAGGTATGAATACCTGGATTTAAATTGTTAGAATCCATGGAGAAGTCAGCTGAAGAATTTCGGAAACTCTGATGCTGGAGGGGTGAGAAGAAAGAAGGACCCAGAGAAGTCCACAGGCTAGTGAGCTTATTATATTAAAGAACAAAATTATCAAAAAGGCATTGTCTCAAACAAACTGGAGAGCAACAGCATACAGGCAAGGTTTTGCTCTACCTCCTATACACACACTATGATATGCACACACCACACACATGCACACATACTGCATATTCATATACTCTTTCTGTAAAGTCTCATTGGGTTGTATGTGGTCATGGTGAGAAAATACACATCATTTTTGGTGCTTTATTTACTTAATGTGGTAAATAATAAAAATCGGCATTGGAAATTATTAAAATTATATAGCAGGAAGTAGCATAAACATTAAACTTAGAGCTTTGGAAGCTAGCTTGTGGAAGAGGCAGCACCAGGCAGGGCAGAGGTGCAGTTTTTTCTCACATGGGAATTGTGGCTAATAATAGGACCTAGTTCATAGAGTTGCTTTGAGAATTTAATACAGTGACATATGCTGGTAATAACAGAAGTCCATTGTGATGCAGATGCTTTAAAAATCTGACAAAGTTATAATTATACTCAGATCACCAGAGAGATCAATTACCAGGGAGAAAGAAAGGCTTTATATACCTACAAAGATTTAAATTAATATGGAAAACTTAACAACCCCCAATGTATACGTACCTAAAAACAGAGCTTCCAAATAGCCAAAGAAAACATGGAAAGGAAAAATATGCAGACCTGTAATGAACAGGTAGGTGGAGAGTCAGTAAGAATCCAACATAAAACCGACATTATGGGGAAGAGGGGAACCTGGAAAGAGGAAATCATTTGGAATGTAAACAAAGAATATAGAAAATAAAAAAAAAAAACACATCACAGTACAAAATGTAACTTCCCCACTGATTGGGGCCATAGTTCAGTGGTTCTCATCTGATATGCAGAGGGATACAACACCGATAATAAAAACCCAACCCAACCCAGTCATGGAGAGCTCCTTTAAAGACACCTGAATATAAAACTCAAGACGTAGTATGATTCAGTCCTCAAAGCGAATCTCACTGAGAGTCACAAGATAGAAACAAAATCACATAAAGCATACTGTCTGCCCCAAATGAATAAATAAATAACAATAAAAACAGAGATATGTAAAAATCTCCAAACATTTGAAAATTAAATTGTATACTTTAAATAAAACATGGATCAAAGATGATAGCATAACCGAAATTTATAAGTGACTTTGCATCGATTGAAATAGAAGCGACGCGACATGGATACTCATCATTACTAGTGGGGAGCTGACATCATCAAATGCGTACGTTAGGAAAGGAGAGAGCTCACATTGACTATTCAAGGTTCCATATTTAAAAAAACTACAACACAAGAGCCAGAAGTACGCAGAAGGAAATGATAAATAAGAAGAGTAGAAATCATTGAAGTAGAAAGCAGGAAATATATCCCCAGCTTCCGCCATTACTTCTTTGTAAAGATCAATACATTTGATAAGCTTGGAGATTAAAAGACAGAGATGGGGCAGAGTTGGGGAAGAAAAGGTTATGTTAGTGATGAAATAAGGGACACTGCTTCAAGAGATAGTTTTTTTTTTTGTGATTTTATGTTTATTTTGGCTCAATATTTAAGGCACTATTAAGGTAAATTGCTAGTTGAAGTGATAGGGAAAGGTTTTAAGACACTTTAAAGGATAAAACTTTTTGAAATACATTAAGTGAACATGGCCGTAAGAAGTATTACCTAAATAAAAACACAGTATAGCAACATGTATTCCAGGGTCTCTTCACATTGGCTTTGTCCTAATTTATTCTAATGTTAGTAACTTATATAGGTGATTTTCTGGTAAAATATACAGGTATCAATATTGTTAATTAGAAAGAAGTTATTTTCTCTGATGAAACACATTTCTTTTCTTTTTCTGGATTTTTTATTAGATATATTCTTTATTTACATTTCAAATGTTATCCCCTTTCCTGGTTCCCCCCTCATAACAAAACTCCTAACCCCTCCCCTGCTCCCCATGCTAACCAACCCACCCACTCCGGCTTCCCTGTCCTGGCATTCCTCTACACTGGGGGATCAAGCCTTCTCAGGACCAAGGGCCTCTCCTTCCTTTGATGTCCAACAAGGCCATCCTCTGCTACGTATGCAGCTGGAGCCATGGATCCCTCCATGTGTATTCTTTGGTTGGTGGTTTAGTTCCTGGGAGCTCTGGGGGTACTGGTTGATTGATGTTGTTGTTCTTCCTATGGGGTTGCAAACCCCTTCAGCTCCTTGGGTCCTTTCTCTAGCTCCTCCATTGGGGACCCTGTGCTCAGTTCAAGGGTTGGCTGGGAGCATTCCACAGTTTTTTAAAAATGGATTAAAAAAAAATGGGACGAGGGAGATGGCTCTGAAGGTAAAATGCTTGGTGTACAAGTGAAGAACAAGAGTTTGGATTCCCAGTGCTCACATAAAAGCTAAGCACAGCAGGGTGTGATTCCAGGATTGAGATGAGGAGGCAAAGACTAGCCCTTCTTGGGGATTCACTGCCGAGACAGTCTTGCTGAAACAGTGATCTCCGGCTTTGAGATATCCTCTCTCAAAATAAACAAATAACTAAGTAACAAGAATGATGCGGAAGACTACCTAAGATTACTTGCCCCCCCCCCTTCTCCCTTTCTCCCTCCTCCCCCTCTCTCTTTCTCCCCCTCTCTCTTTCAATCTCTCTCACACACTCATGTACATTCACACTAAAGAAGGGCTATGTATCATTTTACTCCATAAATTTAAAGATTAGATGAGCTATTAAAATGTCTTTGAAGTCACAAGTCACAAAGGTTTGCCCAAGAAGAGACAGGTAACAGGACCAGACCATGAACACCTGTGGGAGTCAGTAGAGTATCTCCCTCTTCCCCTCCCTCCTTTTCCCCCTCCCTTTCCCTTTTCCCCACTCCCTCTCCCCCCATCTCTCTCTCTCTCTCTCTCTCTCTCTCTCTCTCTCTCTCTCTCTCTCTCACACACACACACACACACACACACACACACACACACACCATCACCAACAACCCCAAATACTCCTAACCTGGACAACTTCCCCAGAGAAGCCACAAAAAATGTGGCCTGAGGCCATGTTCACACTGACTTCCAGAAAATCAAAGAGGGAATGCATCCGAATTCATTTGGATATTAGAAGTGAAACACAACAACAGCAGCAATCCCTAACTCAATCCTGAACATTTACACAAAAATCCTTAACAAAACAGAAAATAAACACATAACCAGCCATAAGTCTATCCCTTGAATTGAAGTTTAGTTTAAGAACTTTATATCTATCACAGCTCTCTGATATATTGATCTATGACTGTCTCAGCTGAAGTGTTTGCACTGCGTATATGTGCAGATTTCTGAATGTTATTTTTTTTCATTTGTTTTTTTCAACCTTTTTATCTTTAAAAATTTTTTGGAATGGGTGTTCTGCCTGAATGTATTCCTGTGTCCCACTTGGGTATTCCACAGAGGCCAGGTGAGCATGTTGGATCCCCGAGAACTGGAGTTACAGATGTTTGTGAACTGCCAGGTGGGTGCTAGGAACCGAACCGGGAACCTCTACAAGAGCAGGAAGTGCTCCAAACCACTGACCCATTTCTCCAGCCCCTATTCATCTTTACTTATTTTTCTGAATGTACTCGTATATGCCTTTCATCCCAGTACTTGGGAGGCAGTAGAAGGCAGATCTCTGTGAGTCTTCAGTCTACATAGCAAGTTTCAAGCTATCCAGCATTACATAGTGACACCTTGTCTAAAACAAACCAAACCAAACCAAACCATAAAAACGAGACAAAATGTCAATTTATTTTAATCATGACTATATTTCAAGCAATGTTATTAGATTGATATGGAAGAACAGCAGGGCAGGGGCCTAACACTTCTGATTTTCTGTGCACTTAGTTCATGTATTGTCAAGATAGCAGCAACTGTTAGCTACTTCTGTTACACACCTTCATGTGTGCAGATGATGCACTTACTAGTGTTTCACAACAAACGTAGTTTTCAAGTTTCGTTATCAGTTTCTTGAAGAGGACTTCCTTCTCTTCCTGCTGTCCTAAATGCCTATCAGGAGAATGTGTGCTCCGACACCTCACATCCCCTGCAGATGTAATGTCACTGTCAGTTCAGTCTGTGTCAGTTCAGTGTTTATGTTGAGGCTCTATGCTGCACACCCTCCCCCTTCCCCCAGCCACCTCTTCTTTTCAGAGTTAATGTTTTGTTCTGGTGGCTTTATATGATTCAACTACTAATTCTTCTTCAAACATTTTCTGTAGACTGAAATTTTCAGGCATGAATAGGCTCAGACATCAAGGAGTCTGTCTTCCTGATGCAGATTGGATAGTTGCTTTCTAGGAATTCTGTACAACTGTCATCTTGGATTTCTAAGAAGATAACTCCAGATGTTGCCATCTATTTTGTGTTTGTTTTATGCTTTGTTTTGTTTTTATGTTTTTTTTCTTTTCCTCTCAGGTGGGCTCTCCTGTTTTCTCTTGTTCCTGTAGGGTTTTCTGCTTAAAAATTCACAGTTGTCAGTTTAAAAGTGATTTCAAGCCCATATAAAATAAGGATTTTACTTCCATGTTCTAGAGTCTGGGAACTAGGCTAATATTTTCAAATTTGACAACCGAGTACTCTAGTTTTATGTGAATTGAACACAAGTCATTTGGGAAGAGTCATTCTCAGCTGAGAGAATGTTCTATTAGATCGAGTTGTAGGCAAACCTATGGGGTATTTTCTTAATTAGTGATTGATGTAGAAGGACCCACACCATTGTGGGTCCCTGGACTGATGGTCCTGGGTTCTATAAGAAACCATGTTGAGCAAGCCAGTAAGCAGCATTCCTCCTTGGGCTGTGCATCAGCTTTTGTCACTGCCTTAGCTTCTCTCAATGAGCTGCATATGATGCAGGACATGTAAGCAAATAAACCGTTTCCTCCCCAAACTACTTTGGATCATGGTGTTTTATCAAACCAATAGAAACCTATCTAAAACAATAACAGACATAATTCTGTGGGTTCATTTCTGGGTCTTCAATTCTATTCCATTGACCTACTTGACTGTCACTGTACCAATACTATGCAGTTTTTAATACAATTGCTCTGTAGTACTGCTTGAGGTAGGGGATACTGATTCCCCCAGAAGTTCTATTACTGTTGAGGATAGTTTTAGCTATCCTGGGTTTTTTGTTATTCCAGATGAATTTGAGAATTGTTCTTTCTAAGTCTATGAAGAATTGAGTTGGAATTTTGATGGGGATTGCATTGAATCTGTAGATTGCTTTTGGCAAGATGGCCATTTTTACTATATTAATTCTGCCAATCCAAGACCATGGAAGATTTTTCCATCTTCTGAGATCTTCTTTGATTTCTTTCTTCAAAGACTTGAAGTTCCTGTCATACAAATATTTCACTTGTTTGGTTAGAGTCACACCAAGATACTTTATATTGTTTGTGGCTATTGTGAAGGGTGTCATTTCCCTAATTTCATTCTCAGCCTGTTTATCCTTTGAATATAGGAAGGCTACTGATTTGCTTGAGTTAATTTTATATCCAGCCACTTTGCTGAAGTTGTTTATCAGCTATAGGATTTCTCTGGTGGAGTTTTTTGGGTCACTTAAGTATACTATTATATCATCTGCAAATAGTGACAGTTTGACTTCTTCCCTTCCAATTTATATCCCTTTGACCTCCTTTTGTTATCTAATTGCTCTGTCTAGAACTTCAAGTACTATATTGAATACATATGGAGAGAGAGGGCAGCCTTGTCTAGTCCCTGATTTTACTGGGATTGCTTAAAGTTTCTATGGTCACTTGATCTCTGACAAAGGAGCTACAACCAACCATCCTTTTCAACAAATGGTGCTGGTTCAACTGGAGGTCAGCATGCAAAAGAATGCAAATTGATCCATTCTTAATCTCCTTGTACTAAGCACAAGTCCAAGTAGATCAAGAACCTCCACATAAAATCAGACACATAGAAACTAATAGAAAAGAAACTTGGGAAGACCCTTGAGGCCATGGGCACAGGGGAAAATTTCCTCAACAGAACATCAATAGCTTATGTTCTAAGATCAAGAATTGACAAATGGGACCTCATAAAACTACAAAGTTTCTGTAAGGCAAAGGACATTGTCAAAAGGACAAAATGGCAACCAACAAATGGGGAAAAGATCTTTACCAATACTACATCCGACAGAGGGCTTATATCCAAGATATGCAAAGAACTCAAGAAGGTAGATTCCAGAGAGCCAACTATCCCCCTTAAAAATGGGATACAGATCTAAACAAAGAATTTTCACTTGAGGAATATTGAATGGCTAAGAAGCACCTAAAGAAATGTTCAACATCTTTAGTCATCAGGGAAATGCAAATCAAAACAACCCTGAGATTTCACCTCACACCAGTCAGAATGGCTAAGATCAAAAACTCAGGAGAAAGCAGGTCCTGGCAAGGATGTGGAGAAAGAGGAACACTCCTCCACTGCTGGTGGGGTTGCAAGCTGGTACTACCACTCTGGAAATCAGTTTGGCAGTTCCTCAGAAAACTGGGAATGATACTTCCAGCAGACCCCGCATATACTCTGGGCATACACCCAGAGGATTCCCCAGCATGTAATAAGGATACATGTTCCACTATGTTCATAGTAGCCCTATTTATAATAGCCATATGCTGGAAAGAACCCAGATGTCCCTCAGTGGAGGAATGGATACAGAAAATGTGGTATATAGACACAATGGAGTACTATTCAGCCATTAGAAACAATGAATTCATGAAATTCTTAGACAAATGGATGAAACTGGAGAACATCATCCTAAGTGAGGTAACCCAGTCTCAAAAGAACACTCATGGTATGTACTCACTGATAAACAGATATTAGCCTAGAAGCTTGGAAAACCCATGACACAATTCACATATCAAATTATGCCTAAGAAGAAGGAAGGAGTGGACCCTGGTCCTCAAAAGGCTCAGTGCAGCAGTGTAGGGGAATACCAGGACAGGGAAGTGGGAAGGGGTGGATTGGGGATCAGGGGGAGGGAAGAGGGCTTATGGGACTTTCGGGGAGGGGGGATCCAGGAAAGGGAAAATCACTTGAAATGTAAATAAAGAATATATTGAATAAAATAAAACAATAACAGCCAATATGTATTTGAATTGAAGTTGCCTAGAAAGTTGTCCCTGTGGTTCATGCTTACAATATTTTAAAAGTGTGTCAACTCCTCTGTGGAACCTTCTCTAAATCAGGATGAAATGCGGGGAGCCTTAGGTATAAGCTAAACCTTCATTTTACAAAAGGTCTGCAGAATTTATTCTCTGATTCAGGAATTTAATACTTTCAGTCTGCCTCCTTGTACACAGCGAGCCTTTTGTGTTTCCTTTTCTTAGTAGAGCAAAATTATTTAGGACACTGTGAAATAACAGGGAGATAGTCATCATCTAATTGGTATATCGTCTTCTCTGTAGAAAGTCTGCCATGTACCTATCAACTTGACGAGGCTGTTCATCTTGGAAAATGTCTGTCTAAAAGGTAATATTTTAATGAAAAAGGCTCTTCTTAGTGAACTGGGAAAAATCCAAGGACCATGGCTTGCTAGAGTCTTTCTTGTAGAATGGCATCTAAATTCGATGGGACAGCCAAGTTGGATTTCCTGTCTTGCCTTATGGATACAAGCCATCACCGCACTATATATAGCTAGAGCCTCACACATAGGAGCCAGCCAGCATTTGTGATGCGACTCTCAGAGGGAGTTCCCTAAAGACTTTCCAAAGGTTAAAGTTATAAATAAATAAATAAATAAATAAATTTCTATATAGAATTAACTTGAATGTTTAAAGTTTTAAAATGGGCTAAAAATATGCCCCCAAATGAATACAACACCAGGAGCTGTTTGATTCCCCAGGGCCGTTCACAGGAATGAACAGAGAAATAACCCTAAGAATAACAGAAATGTTGCACATAGCTGGTTAGTAAATTTTACTAGATGTAACTTCCCATCTCTATGAAGGCATTTACTATTGACTTTCAGAAACATGAAACAACCCAAGAGTGTCAAGCCAGGTAAGGCTGCAGAAGCAAATGCCCCATTTTGTAGGCTACTGTTTTAATTCTAAACACAGCGGCACTGCTTTCTTGGCACTCAGAGTTCTGGCTTCTCAGCCCAAACCCACAGCTCAGACCAGAACATAAACAGAGAGCCTCCTCTGAGTGTTTGCGGTCCACGTGAGAAAGCCAGCCTTCATGCTCAGCAGATATTCCATCACCCAACTGTTTATAATAATAGAAAGGTGGCTTTATTAGGTAAAGTCTGCTTGGTACTATTAAATGGCAAAGTGAAACCTGCTGACCTTCATTTTCTTCAGTAAACTGAGTTTTTCTTGGGTCCAATAAAACCTATCCCACCATTTTAAAATTCACCATTGATTGAGAAGCCCCAAAGTATATTAGCACTGCATCAGAACTAGTAGAGTGGATAATGAATTTCGTAACAGAAGGCAATTAATTCATTTAACATTTTCTAAGGTCTGTACATGCACACCCATCTTTCTAGGAGGATGGAGCAGTGGACATGTGAAAATGATTGTGTGTCACAGCAGAAATAAGCAGGAAATATACTCAGGATGAGAATCGGTGTAATGTCAGAAACAAGGGCATAGGGAGAGGAAAGAAAAGGGTAGAGAGACACAGGAGCAGCTCTGGGGTGACTGTACTCGCTGTTCTGGAGCAAGGGGCCAGAGTGTGAGAGAATCTCAGCTGAGTGCTGATGGTGTGCATGTTGTGGACCATTGCCAGGATGCCTGCTTTCCCTTGGAGTGTGACTAACAGGCTTTGGCAGCTTTTGAGATAATGTGTTAAGAGGCTTCAGTGTGGATGTCTTGTGGAGAACAGAAGACAAATAGGCCAGAGTTTAGTGATCACAGTTAGCAGACCACCATGAGAGTGCAAGTGAGAGTTTAGAAAGCTCCCCAGTACAATGAGTGTCTTATTAAAATATAGTTCTCTGTCCATATGTTCTCCTTTGAGTTCATGAATATGGGCTATGCATGTGTTTGAGTGGGCATGGCTATGTGCACACAGAGCTCAGACAAGAAGAACATTGGGTACTCTCTCCTAGCATTCTCTGACTTATTGCCATGAAGCAAGGTCTCTTCCTGAACCCAGAGCTCAGTTTTCCACTAGGTTATCAGCCAGTGAGCTGCAACGATTCTGCTAGCTCCACCCCACAGTGTAATACTTTGCCCTGTTTGTTATGTGTGCTCTGGGACCAGACTGAAGTTCTTCATGGTTATGGCTGGGAATATTCTTAACTACAGAGCCATTTGTCCAGCCCCCACATCTATTCTTCTATGGAATGTAACACTAAGGGTTGGCTCTGTACTATTCCCCTGGAAACGGTGTCAGGAGTTAAGAGTCCACTGTGAGGAAGCAGGAGACAAGGGGCAAGCCTTTAAAGGGTATATTTTGTCCTTGGGCTTTCCTTTCTTCCCTCTTTCCCCACCCTTCCTTGTCTTGCTATTCTTCCTCCTTTTCCTCCTCCTCTCCGGCCCAAAGCAGTAAAGGTGGCCAATCTTGGATAACTAACTACCTCTGAAACCATAAGCCAGCAAAGCCCCTTTCCCCTTTTGTCTTTCCCTCAGGTGGTTTTTCATAGCAGCAGAGAGCAGGCTAGCAGAGGAAATCACTACATAGTCTTTTTTTTATTATATATTTTTATTTTCTATATTCTTTGTTTATATTACAAATGATTTCACCTTTCCCAGTTCTCCCCTCCCCACATGTCCCATAAACCTTCTTCTCTCCATCCATTCTCCAATCACCTCTCTCCTTCTTCTCTGTCCTGGTACTCCCCTCCAATGCTAGATCAAGCCTTTCCAGGATCAGGACCCTCTCCTTACTTCTTCATGGGAGTCATTTCTTATGCTAATTGTGCCTTGGGTATTCAGAGCTTCTGGACAAATTAATATCCACTTATCTGAGATTGCATTCCATGTGTATTCTTTTGTGATTGGGTTACCTCACTTAGGATGATATTTTCCAGATCCAACCATTTGCCTAAAAATTTCATCTTAACTCTTGCATAAAGCATGTTAATGACATTGTCAGTGCCACTTGAGGTCACTTTTCCAGGGAAGCTATTCATGCCCAGACCTTGACTCAGCACAGCTGGTTCAGACAAAGAGACTGTGTTCTTTCCCTCTCTCCATCTTTCCTATGTTGTCTAGACAGGAAACTGGACAGTTACAGACAGCACATTGATACTCCAAGAGAGGATCTGGGACCAAACTCTCCACCCAAATGGTTTTGAGGTAGTTTGGCATGATTTTCCCCCTAGAATGAAACTGAGAAGAAGGCAGTCAGTCATAGAAGGGAGAGCAGGCACAAAGGGTAATAGGATGTTGTACTGACTGGTTTTGTGTTTCAACTTGACACAGGCTGGAGTTATCACAGAGAAAGGAGCCTCCCTTGAGGAAATGTCTCTATGAGATCCAGCTGTAAGGCATTTTCTCAATTAGTGATCAATGGAGGAGGGCCCATTGTGGGTGGTGCCATCACTGTGCTGGTAGTCTTGGGTTCTGTTCTATAAGAGAGCAAGCTGAGCAAGCCAGGAGAAGCAAGCCAGTAAGAAACATCCCTCCATGGCCTCTGCATCAGCTCCTGCTTCCTGACCTGCTTGAGTTCCAGTCCTGACTTCCTTTGGTAATGAACAGCAATGTGAAGTGTAAGCTGAATAAAAACCCTTTTCTTGCAAACTTGCTTCTTGGTCATGATGTTTGTGCAGAAATAGAATCCTGACTATGACAATTTGGTACCGGCATAGTGGGGTATTCCTGTGACCATGTTTTGGGGAAGACTATAGAAGGACTTTGGAACTTTGAGCTAGAAGAGCCATTGGGATGTTAACAGCTCTGCAGGATGTTCTATAGGAGTTTGGAAGATAATGTTGAGAACAGTGCAGAAGATGGAGGCTTGGCTTGTGAAATTTCAGAGGGAAGATGAAAGACTCTTATTAGGGCTGCCACTGTTTTGATTGTGAGGATTCTGTAGTTTTTTGTTAGCTGGGGCTGAAGAATCAGCAGTGATTAACAAGATACCAGACCTACTAAGGGGAAAACTTTGCATTACTGGGACTATTGATGCTGTTAGCCAGAGCTAAGAAATTAGTGGTGATTAAGAAGAGATGAGCATCATTGACATGACATCTTTTGAGAAGTGTTTTCTGAGAGCACAAAGGGGCTGTGTTCCAGAGATATCCAAGTCTGTACCTCGTGTTGCAGCAGGACTTGATAATGTCAAGAGTCACCCAAATGGTACTGGTTTTGAAGGCATGAAGGGGTCCTGAAGAGCAGCTGAGTCTCGGCACTGTGAAAGGCCATGGAAGGCCATTGATGAAGGTGCAGCCTCAGTTGCAATTGTGATGGCCCAGAACTGAAGGGGTCACACAAAGGAGTTGAGACTTGGCACCATGAAGAGAGCCGATGAGAAGCTATTAGTGAAGTCTAGTTACAGTGGAAGACAGCAGTGTTTTGGAGATGCCAGTACCATGAATGACCATCAAGAACTGCAGCAGCAGTGGAGTACAGACATCTGGAGCCTAGAACACAGGGTGTGTGCTATAAAGGGCAGAGCTGAAGAAGTGACCCAAGCCCTTGGAAGAATCCAGAAGATCGTGAGTGGACCCCAGACATTGGATGGTTAGAATTTGATTTTGCTTTTGATTGTGACTGTGCCCTGATATTTTCCCTCTTGAATGAAGAAAGTATTTTAATGGAATACACAATTAAGAGACTTTTAATTGTAAAAAGATTCTGGATTTTAAAAGAGATTGGATATTTTAAAGGGATTGAAATTTAATATGTAAGAATTCTCAAAGACTGTTGGACTTTTAAAATTAGTTAGATCTTGGGGATGAATAAGAAAGTAAGGGTTGAGGCTTAATAGTGTTGTGTTTATGTGTCAAGTTGATAAAGGGTCAATTGTACTGGCTGGTTGGGTTTGTGTGTGTGTGTGTGTGTGTGTGTGTGTGTGTGAACTTGACACAAGCTGGAGTTATCACAGAGAAAGGAACTTCAGGTGAGAAAATGTCTCCATGAGATCCAGCTGTAAGGCATTTTCTCAATTAGTGATCAAGAGGGCAGGGCCACTTGTGGGTGGTACCATCTCTGGGCTGGTTGTCTTGGGTTCTATAAAGAAAGCAAGCTGAGCAAGCCAGGGGAAGCAAGCCAGTAAGTAACATCCCTCCATAGCCTCTGCATCAGCTCCTGCTTCCTGACCTGCTTGAGTTCTAGTCCTGACTTCTTTTGATGATAAACAGTATGGAATTGTAAACTGAAGAAACCCTTTCCTCCCCAACTTGATTCTTGGTCACAATGTTTGTACAGGAATAGAAACCCTGACTAAGATGGATGTTGAATAAAAAGTCAGAAATTCTTGGCTCCCAACCCCCTCCTCCAGGTTCAGGGAGGCTTTGGATGGAGATAACTAGCTTCATAAACTACTTCAAGAAAATCGATAAGTTTTACTTCGTACTGTCTTATCCAGTGTTCTATTGCTGTGCAGAGACACCATGATCATGGCAACTCCTATAAAGGAAAGCATTTAATTGAAACTTGCTTATGGTTTCAGAGTTATTCATTTGCATGGCTGTACACGGGCAGACATGGTGCTCTAGGGATCCATCCCATATACAGTTACAAAACCCAGACACTGTTACCGATGCCCACAAGTACTTGCTGACCGGAGCTGGATATAGCTGTCACCTGGGAGGCTCTGCTAGTGCATGACAAATACAGAAGGGGACACTCTTAGCACAGGGTCCCCAATGGGGGAGCTAGAGAATGTACCCAAGGAACTGAAGGGGTTTGCAGTGCCATAGGAGAAACAATATGAGCCACCCAGTACTCCCAGAGCTCCCAAGAACAAAAACATCAACCAGATAGTACACATGGTGTTACCCATGGCTTCAGAGGCATAGGCAGCAGAGGATGGCCTTGTTGGACATCAAAGGGAGGAGAGTCCCTTGTGTAGGGGAATACCAGGACAGGGAAGCCTGAGACAGTTGATTGGGGAACAGGGGAAGGGGAGATGGCTTATGGGATTTTCAGGGGGGAAGCAGGAAAGGGGAAATCATTTGAAATGTAAATAAAGAATATATCTAATTAAAAAAAAAAACAAGTGAAGGAATCTATAGGAAGCAAGTCAGTAAGCAGCATCCCTCCATAGTCTTTGCATCGGCTCTGGTCTCCAGGTTTCTGTCCTGTGTGAGTTCCTGTCCTGACTTCCTTAGATAATAAACTGTGATGTGGAAGTGTAAACTGTATAAAGCCTTTCCTCCCTGACTCGCTTTTTGGTCATGGTGTATTGTTGCATTAGAAACCCTAAGACAATATACTATGATCATATTTATTGTTTTAAACCTTATTATTATGGCCACTATAGTTTCTACTTGTATTTGCCTGAGTTATCTTTCTCTACATTTTTGTATGTGTGCATGGATGTGTACTGAACATGTGTGTTTGAATGTTTGCATGCACATGGCTACATTTGTGTATGTAATGCACATGGGGGTTAAAGGTTGACACTGGGAATCTTTCTTGATTGTTCCCCACTTCATTGTGTGAGGCTCCATCTCTCACTGAACCCAAAGCCCGCTCATTTGCCTTGTCTACCTAGCCATCTTGCTTTGGTGATCTCCTGCCTCAGCTTTCTAAGCGGTGGGATTGTAGGCATGCATCAACACATCGAGCTAAAAATAGCTATTTTTTTCCTCTTCTTTTAGTAAGAATAGAATTATATCTTCTGCTTTCCCAAAATATAGGATGAGGAATTTTCTTCTTTTAAAAATAGGAATTTATGGGATAGATATATAGCAACTATATACATTGATATACAACATAAAGAAATGATAAATGTGTTCAGCTGGTGTCTATATTTTCTCAAACACTTACTGCTTTGTGTTAGGAAATTTCTAACATCTCTCTACTAGTTATTTTGAAGTAAATAATACATTTTTGCAATTTATGGTCATTCACTAGAAACTATTCATAACTCTATTTTGACACTCCTTATCCAGCCTCCAATTTTTCTTTTCTTTCTTTCTTTCTTTCTTTCTTTCTTTCTTTCTTTCTTTCTTTCTTTCTTTCTTTCTTTCTTTCTTTCTTTCTTCTTTCTTTTGGGGGGGGCAGTTTTGAAACTTTATTCAGCAGGTTAGTTCTCATCCACATTGACCATCTGTAGATTTTTGAATGTAGTAACAAGCACGTAAGTTACCAATGTGTAGACCTTGTTTGGTGAATCCTCGTCCTCATTACTTTTTCTGGACATATGTACTTGGATGTTTTATGGAACATTCCTTAGTCCCTTGGCCCAAATGGCTTTATTGAGCCTGGTGTTAATGTGCACCTCTGGTGTCCCCATTTCCTTCATGGGTTGCCATTTTGTTACATATTGTCATTAGTTCTGCCCATGTTTCAAAAATGAATAAACACTAACAACAACAAGCAACAAAACAGGCTGAATAATGTTCCATTGTGTAAACAAACATTTTGCATATGCATTCTCCTGCCAGTAGAACATCTTTATTTAATCTACACCTTAGCAAGTAGTGCTACAATAAGCATAAAAAGATGCACATTTCCAGACATTCCCATCAATTTCTTTGACTCTGTATCCAGCAAAGGGAATCACTGGGTTAAAGTCTTCATAAACACCTGGCCACCAGTTGACCTGAGTTCTTTTTTCTCTGCATCTTTTGCAATTAAAAAAAATCATTTTAACAACAGAAGTCTGTGTAGACAAGGGAGAAAGGTTAATTTTGGATCAGGGCTTCCATTTAGAGTCGGCTGGACTCACTGTCCCCAGCTGGAAGCCATGCCTTCAACACGGGAGCTTTTGGGGACTTCTCATAATAAAACCATAGCAACAGCCTATGGGTCAGTTGACATTTTGATTTTGATTTTTGGTTTTTGACTTTGTGATCATTTATTTGAATATCTTCATGTTTTGAAAATGTCTATCAGATCATCAACAACTTTGTTGTTGAATGTAGTTTGGATATCAGCACTTTATTCTGAGTATTTTCTCCTGCTGTGCAGATCATCTTTTTATTCTGTCTTCCTTGCTTCATGAAAGCTTCTTATTGGACACTGCCCTACTTGTTTAATTTTGTTTTTGTTGTCTTTTTGTTTTTTCCTCTCAAGACAGGGCTTCTCTGTGTAGCCCTGGCTGTCCTGGAACTCTCTCTGTAGACCAGACTGGTCTCAGAAATCTGTCTGCCTCTGCTTCCCAAGTGCTGGGATTAAAGGTGTGCTCCACCACTGCTTTCATTGTCTTATCCAAGGAAAAACCTGCTCCCGCCAGCGTCTTGGAGTGCTTTTCATGTGTTCTCTCCTAATAGTTACCTAGTTAGGTCTGAAATCTATGTTGTGTGTGGATTTTTTGTTTGTTTGTTTGATTGTTTTTGTGACTAGTCAGGGATACAGATGTAGTTTCTTTTATATCTTGGCTATCCAGTTTATGCAGATGTATTTGTTGAAGAGCTTTAGTTTCCCTTAAAATATGTGATTTCTTTCTTTCTTTCTTTTCTTTCTTTTTTCTTTCTTTTTTTTTTTGGTATTGCTGATGGAAGTTAATTGGCCATTAGTATATGTATATATTTCTCGGTTTCACATTCTGTTCTATTTACAAGAGTGTTACTTTTAGTAAGAATTACATTCATTTGTTGTTATGACTATTCTGTGATTTGATCGGAGGTATTGTGATGTTTCCAGCCTTGCTTTTGTGCTCAGGTTTGTACAAAATGGGTCTTTTACAACTCTATGGAAATGTTGCTGCACACTCTCTCTTTTCTGACTACTACTAGGATATCTATGCCATTCTCTGTATCAAGGTTTGTGGGCCAATAAGGAAGAGGGCACAGAAGGAATGTGAGAGCCAGAGGGAGTATATATTTTCAGCGAAAAAGTGTTTATTAGACATGATAGGGCCATGACATACATGAACTCACAATGGGTGTGACTGTGTGCATAAGATCTGTATAAGATCAAGTCAGTCAGGCTGGAGAGATGGCTCAGAGGTTAAAATCACTGACTCTTTTTCCAGAGGTCCTGAGTTCAATTCCCAACAATCACATGGTGGCTCACAACCATCTGTAAGGAATCTGATGCCCTCTTCTGGTGTGTTTGAAGACAGCAACAATGTACTCATATACCTAAAATAAATAATTCTTAAAAAAAGATGTTGGCTATTGGTTTGCTATATATAACTTTTATTATGTTTAGGTATGGGACTGGAATTCCTGTTCTTTCCAAGATCTTTAACATGAAAGGATGCTGAGTTTTGTCAAATGCCTTTTTAGCATCTAATGAAATGACCATGTGTTTTTTTTTCTTTGAGTTTATTTATGTAGTGGATTGCATTGATGGATTTCCATATATTGAACCATCACTGCATCCCTGGGATGAAGCCTACTAGATCATGATGAATGATCGTTGTGTTCTTGGATTCCGCTGGCAAGAATTTTATTGAGTATTTTTGCATGGATATTCATAAGGGTGTAGAAGGGTGTCACAAAGACATACAACTACTTTAGGCCTTCACTCTTGAGCACAGACCCACAGAGACCTAAACTGTATAAGCATTATTCCATCACCACTGTTGGGGTTCTTTCTTAGCTCCACCCCACATTTAGCTGGCAATAGCCAGGTGGGTCTGACCTTATCAAAGGGGCTGCTTGCCCCTCTTCTCTCTCTCTCTCATCCTCTCTCCACAAGGTCATGGCCAGCTTCTACTTCTCTCCTCTCTGCCTTTGTCTGCCTCCTAACTCTCCCCCTTAACTCCCCTCCCCATTGCCCAAATAAACTCTTTTCTATCCTATACCATCCTGTGTGTGGTCCCTGGGGGTGAAGGGTTGCCTCTGCCTGGGTCCACCGAGGCACGCCCTTCCCCCACAGGCCCAGAGCACATAATCTTATGCCACTTTCTTCTACTTTGATGATTACAACAACCACAAAAATCATTCTCAAAGAAGACTTACTACTTTAGTATCATAAGATACTTATTTCGTTTTGTTTTGTTTACTTTGTTTTGTTTTTCCCTACACACATTTCTCTTTTATTATGGCACAGGTGAACATGCTACCTTCAACACAAGAGCAACAAGTAAAATTTATCCCCCAAATAACTCAGCAAAAGATGTCTGTTTCAGAAATAAAAAACAAACAAAGAAAGAAACCAACAAACACTTTACATTAGATTTTAGATTTTATTTTTAAAAAGGCAAGGAAAAGAGGAGAAATAAAAAGAAGCAAAATACAAGTCCATCATGGTCTGCACAGTCCAGTTGCCAACCCTCCCTCTCCCTAGGCATCACAGATGAGGCTTCTGGGTCCTGTTTCTCACATGGATTTATTTCCTCTAAAGACATGTCCACTCTATTGTCCATGGCGAGTGTGGATTCAGACATCAGATCAATTCTACATTTTTTTTTTTTTTAGCAAATTAAATCATTGAACAATAGGGAAGAGGTCCTGAGATCTTGATAAGGAAAAACAAGAATTTTCCTCTGGTGAATGCTATCCTGAGTGAGGTGACCAATCACAAGACACATATTGCATGCACTCACTGATAAGCGGATATTAACACAGAAGCTTGGAATACTCAAGAAACAATTCACATATCAAATGATGCCTAAGAAGAAGGAAGTAGAGGCCTCTGGTCCTAAAGGCTCAGTGTAGCTGTGTAGGGGAATACCAGGAAAGGGAATCAGGATAGGGGTGTTTTGGGAACAGGGGGAGGGAAGAGAGCTTATTGGACTTTCAGGGTGTGGGGATCCTGGAAAGGGGATATCATTTGAAATGTAATTAAAGAATATATTGAATAGATTCCTAAAACATGCTGAGAATAGGATTGGATTTGTGGCTAAAGCAGACTTTAATATAGTTGGAGAGTTCTTCTGAGATGGGGTCTCATATATCCGACACTGGCCTTGGACTCACTGTTTGGCCAAAGCAGTATGACATTGAACCGGTGCTCCTTCAGCGTCTATTTCTCAAGGCTAGAATTTTACATGTGAGCTACCATGTCTGGACAAATTAAGAATTATTAAGTTACAGGATCTTAAACATCTAAAGGTTCAGATAGATTATAGGGAAGGATTTGACAGCAAGAGCCTTTAAAGCAAGACTTTATGGTGGACAGTCTTGCCTTAGGAATTCCTTCAAACCTTTGTCAAGGCAAGGCAAGACAGGCACACAGGAACTCCCCTGAACTCTTCGCTGTATAATGGATGCCTGCTGAGCCTCACCTGGCTGAAAACAATCTTTTGATCCTATCAGTAGTTAGAGTCTAAACAACAATCATGAGGAAGAGCTGTGTGTGTGTGTGTGTGTGTGTGTTTATGTGTGTATCTGCCATTAAAAGGGAACTGTTGAGTAAAACCAAATAGTACTGGTCTAAAAAGAGAAAAAATGTACTGATAAAATGACTCCTAATGATATTTTGCTATACACATAGATCAAAGCCTTGTTCAACCATTATTGGAGAAGCTTCCTCCTGCAGCAGATGGGAACAAATACAGGGACCCACTGCCAGACAGTACCTCTGTCAGAGAGCTTGTACTCTCAGCCCTAAATAGGGCTCCACTCTAAGATTTGTTAAGACTGTTACTTAAATGCACTGTTTGCTAAACACCATTACACTGTTCCTTCATCCTGTACCTACCATCTACACACTGAGAGCAGCCATGTTTGTAACCCAATGTCAATCACTGTTCTTGGTCTGCAGATGTAGCAGTGAGTGCCACGAAGCACTTGTTCCTATTGAGTTTACATTCTAATGGGGGAGAGAGCAGGGGAAGAGCAAAAACACATGTGACCATTTGCCTGATAAAAGCTTTGAAGAAAAATAATGCAGGGTAAAGGCCAAGGGAGTGGCGATGGTGTCTCCTGTATTGCACGGCCAAGGGCGTCCTGTCTGGGAATGTGACATTTGAACTTGAGGAAATTGATATGTAACCTTTTTGGACGCCTGTGGATAGATTGTTCTCTCTGTGTGTGGATTTCTGGGGGAAATGCCACTTGTCAGAGAACAAGGACAGAAGGCTAGTAGCTGGGGAGGGTTTAGCCAGCCAAAGGACAGGGGTGACTGTGAATCAGGAAGCAGGGTGAAGGTCACAGAAAGTCTTAAAATATTTAGAAGTGACCCAACATAAGAAATGTTGTTTAAATGATAATTGCATGTATACATTTAAATGGAAAATACACATTTATTATTTTGATTGGTTATACACTGTAGAGTTTGCTATTTTATGTGATTGTATATTAAACATTTGTTATAATTTTGTTATAAGAAGATACTGAACAAGATCTGAAAAGGTTATATGATAATGAAGTGAGCTATGGTATCCAGTTGGGGAAAATCTGATAGGACTTGGTCATGTTTCTGTGTTCTGGATCTTACTGTAACTGAAGTGGAAACAACAGAGAATTATATGCATAGGGGGAAAGAAAAATAAATGAAAACCAAATAATAATTAAAATCTGTCATCTGACTTAAGTCTTAAAACTGTCACATTGACTTCTTTCTGGACAGAAGACTGTGTGTGTGTGTGTGTGTGTGTGTGTTTGTGTGTATATATGTGTGTGTGTGTGTGTGTGTGTTATAAACATGGAATGTGGTTGCTGCTGCCATCATTGCACATTTTAATATAGGTACTGCATATCACATATTATCAATATTTTATGAGCTTTCTTTGTCACACATGTTAATGATGGGTGATGAGTAACAGGGTTTAGAATGGAGGTTTCCTAAGTATTGTCTTCGAATGTAAACTTTAACAATGATGGAGCTCTGCACATTCCCATTTTCTCTACCTTTAAGAGTGCTCTAGGCAATCAGGTCTTATCTGGAGAGCAGTCCCACTCTCTGGGAAGCTAGCTGGCCTTGGTATATGTTCCTCTGATGCCATCTCTATCTTACATGATCTCTTCCAGTACAACCAGGATCTCTTGAACTGGCTTCAGCGGGTATATCAGGTATTTCTGGTCACAGATTGAAAGGCTCCATATCTGTGATAACTTAGTTGCTGTTGATAGCAGAGTGAACATGAATTGAGTACATCTTGCTCCTCAAAACATGTAATTTATACATGAGGAAGCTTTTCTTTTAGAAAGAAAGTTTTCAGGGGTGGGCAAAAAACCAGTCACCAGAGACCATCTTCACGAGACCCAAAACCTACTCCCTTCAGGATTAGCTTTTATCGTCCTAAGTAGGTACCATATAAGCTTCCAAAGTGGGGAAACAAACAATATCCCTACCCAGTTATGGTGTTTATAAGCCACAGTGCCCATCATGCTGTGATAACCTGAAGGGTGCCTTAGTGGTTCACATGCCTTGGTGGTAACCAACAGTTCTATAATTGAACTCAAAATGAGAAGAAAATCCTGCCTTGTAGTAGAAACCTAGCTAATTACCTAAGGCTAGTGAAGTCATGGATCTTGGTTACTAACTTACAACCCCCTGTTTACGAAATTAGCATAGTTCCTAATTATACCCTAAATATTTGTCCCTAGATCTATATGTAAATGTGGTTCACACCCCTCCTCAAGGAATACCTTCTTGGTGACAGATGGTGGTGTTTATGGAAAAGTAAAACTGATCAAAGTGCAGATTTTTGGAACCCAGTCCCAACTGACACATCTATAACATAGCTTCTTTGTCTAAGGCTCAAGAACCATTGCAGAAGGGGTAGCAGAACATCTGTAAGATCCAGAGGAACTGGTGTTTACTGTGAGATTGTGGCATTCTTAGGAATGTGACAGTAGTTTCACCAGGAATTTCATGGCTACCTAAGCAAGAACTGAAAAGGGGCCTCAGAGATAGACATGGCTAATAGAGAAGGGAAAAATCTCTTTTAGAGCAGGCTTCACAGTTTCTGTGTTTCCGTTGTGACTACTTCCTCTTGCTTGTCCTGAGGCCGACGTGTATGGAGGAACCACAGACACCTCTGCCTGCTCTGGTTTCAGGCATCTGTGGAACTATAATCATGGAAATAGAAGAGGTTGTCAAGCTTAAGTTTTTTCGGAGTTCCAAGGAGTGATCACAACCCTCTATCGAAGGTCATGGACACAGAGGGCCAGTCCTGGGTGTGAGCTTGCACTTTGCTCTCTGGGTTCCAGAAGCCCTCCCTATAAGTATCATGGGGTGATGATGGCTCTTAGCTATTCTCAGGCCTAGGAGCTGTACCAGCCTCTGTTGGTTTCTCTTAACAGGGTTTGTCCTTCTGTAGACAAATGCTTTATTACACTTCTCTTTCTTGCCCTGTCTTTTCCTGTTAGTCTCCTGAGTAGATACGCTAAGGTTTCTTCAACAAGTAGAGCTGAGTGGGAAAATGAAAATCTTTTGTATTGAAAATTCTTGACACTGCTTAAACATCAGAGGCAATTTTGTCTGAGGGTAACTCACCCTCATGTTCAATTCATTTCTTGCCATGAAGACTTGAACCCTCACGGCCTGCAGGGAACTGACATGGGCAAAGTAATTTTGAGAAATGAGTTCTTTCATTGAACATCACATAGATATGTGTGTACTTATTTCAGGACCTATGATAACTACATAGAAAGACACTTTGCTTTAACAGTTCTTTCAGTTGGAAGAGGCAATACTGGAGATGATTAAATGGAGATGGTATAGATGTGGGCAGTTTCTGTGAGGATTGCAGACATTTGGAGAAAAAGTCACCAGCTAGAGACAGTATGATATAGGAGATAGAGCACAGTTTCCTGTTCATGTCTTCCCTTTATTATTTACTAATTGAATAACTCTGGGTAAGTTACTTCATATCTCTATGCTTCAGTGCTCCAACCTAACAAAATGAGACTTCCTAGATGTTAGGACCCCAGTGCTGAAGATGCCAGATACTTAAGTTTCAGGACATGGAGGAATTTCTGTCACTGATCTGAGAACTTCTTCTCTGCTGGTAAGTGTTCACAGTGCTAGAAAGTGCTGTGTAGTTCACTGGCCGAACGTATTGGTTACTTTTCCATGGCTATGATAAAATTCTGTCTTAGTCACTGTTTTGTTGCTGAGAAGAGACACAATGACCACAACAAGTTCTATAAAAGAACACTTAGTTGTGGGTGTGTTACTTTTTTCTGAGCCCATTATCATTATGCTGGGAAGGAGCATGGTAACAGGAAGACAAAGTTGAGAGGTATACCCTGATTTGCAAGTGGAAAGAGGGAGAGGAAGAGGGGAAGCTGAGAGGAATAGGGAGGGAGAGGAGGGGGAAACTGGGCATTATGTGGGCTTTTGAAATCTCAACGCAAATCCCCAAGTGACACACTTCCTCCAACAAGGCCATACCTCCTAATCCTTCTAATTCTTTCGCTCCTTGGTGACTAAACATTCTAATACATGAGTCTATGGGAGCCACTCTTACTCCAAACACCATTAATACCACGACCAAAGCAAATCAAGGAAGAGTTTATTTTGGTGTATTATTCCTGAGGGTTAAAGTCTGTAATGGCAGAGAAGGCATGGTAGCAAGTGGCAGGAAGCCAAGAGGTGGCATCTTAACTACACAGACAAGAAGCTAAGAGACGGGCAAGAATTGTAGAGAGGCTATACACTCTCAAAGCCCATTCCTTGCAATGTACTTCCTCCAGCAAGACTCCACATCTTCAAAATTCCATACTTCCCCAGTGCCCCTGATGGGGGCAAAATGTTCAAATACACAAGGATCCAGGGAACATCTCTCATCCAAACTACTGCAGAGAGAAGATCCATTAATAATATGCCCAAGCAGACTAGAATACTGACCTGCCAGGCAAGATGTACCCACTAGTATAATATCGGTGTGAAGATCATGGGGGTGGCCAATCCGCTTTCTAGTTGGATTTAAGACAGCTTCACAGGAGCAAATTAGTGCCTGGTACTGTAAATGTGGTTAAATGCCCTTGACTAGGCAGGCAGGCTCGTGTGTGTGTGTGTGTGTGTGTGTGTGTGTGTGTGTGTAACTACTGTTGTTTTGCTAAATGGACATGTTGTCAAAGCTTCCTTCTAAATATTTATGTTTTTACAATATACAATATACAAGTTCTGCCCTTAACCTAGGCTAGAGAAGCTTCTCTCTGCAGCGGTCAGCAGTTAAAGAAGAGTCTATAAATGGATATAGTGCTAAGAATAAGCGACAATTAAGTATTCCGTCATACATGGGACAACTTTGACACCCTCCCACCAGGCTCAGGGAATGCTTGGAAGAAGAGACAGAAAGAATGTATGACATGGAGGGTGTAGAGTAATGCTATGAAGATCTATCTTCTAAACATGGCATGGTTGTTATACTTATGAACTCACAGCAACTGTAGTGACTCACACAAAACCTGTGCAGCAGAGAGGAACATATTGAGGGTACCTGGGAAGAGTGAGAGGAAAGAGTTGAGCTAAGTATGACCAAAGTATCCTGCTTAGACATATAAAAATATAAAAAATTAATAAAAGATATCCTATCAGTAAAAAATAGTAGTTGTAGAAAGTGTGCGTGGTGGTTTGAATAGATATGGCTCCATGAGTCTTCATGTGTTTGAATACTTGACCATAGGGAGTGACATTATTAGGAGGTGTGGCCTTGTTGGAGGAAGCGTGTCATTGGAGGAGGACTTTGATGTCATATATATGTTCAAGCTACAGCTAGTGCAGAGTTTAATCTCCTTCTGCCTTTGGACCAAGATGTAGGAGTCTGTCTCCAGCACCCTGTCTGTCTGCACACTGCCACACTTCCCACCATTGTGATAATGGACTGAACCTCTGAAACTGTAACCCAGCCCCAATGAAATATTTTCTTTTTAGAAGAGTTGCCATGGTCTAGTGTGATGTAGTGAAGCCTCCACACATGTGTGGTTGAGAAGAGTGGGAGACAGTCCTGCAGGCCAGGAATCCCACAGATGATAAGACTAGGACGGTTTTAGGAAAGGTATGTCTCTTTATATGTTGAGAAAGGAAGAGACAGAGAAGAAAATAAAATGTCCTTGGGTAAAGAAAGGGATTTCATCTAATAGAGAGCAAGTGCCTTCAAAGAAAGACAAGGCAAAAATATATATAGTTTACACCTCACAGTGTTTCTCTGCAACTCTAGTTTCTAGTCGTCTAGGACTTGAGGCCCTCAGGTAAGTAAGTTGCTTTTTTTTTTTTTTCTACCTCATCAATAATGTTTTGAATTTAAGTTTGTTCTTTAAAGCACAGTAGAAATTTTTCTGGACACCCTAACTCTGCAGAAATATTAAAATTTTACATCTCGGCCCTTGATACATGTCAGACATGTGACAACGTGAGCGCTCGAGGACTGGTAAAGGGCCAGAAGGTTGGCAACTGCATGGTTGAGAACTGACTGATGTGGCTCTGTAGCTCTTCCATGCTGCCTCTTAATGAACTTCAAAACCTCAGTAGGCTTCTGAGAGAATTAAAATCATTTACAGTCACAATATCACAGATGTGACGTGCTGCATTCATAATGCTGAAATTAAGCACTCTCCATAAGCCACCCAGTTTAAGTCTCACACCGACATTAAAACAAGGAACTCAGGATCCCTTTCTATTTCGTAGGGATCTTTGGTGTGTATGAGTGTGCACATATGTGTATGCATGTGTGTGGAGGCATGGTGCTGACAAAAGGAGCCTTGCCCCATCAAGCTTGACCTTATTCACTGAGGCAGGGTCTTTCAGTTGAACCCAGAGCTTGCCAATGTAGTTAGTTTGGCTAGCCAGTTTCTCCCAGCATGCCCTGTGCCTATCTTCTGAGCACTGGAATTCCACATGGGCTACCACACTCCTCTAGCAATTGAGTGAGTTTAGGCTATCAGAAGTATGTTCCTCACAGCTGCTGTTTGTGCAGTGGTGTGTGTGTGTGTGTGTGTGTGTGTGTGTGTGTATACATGATTGCATGAGTGTATACATGATTGCATGAGGAACTGGAGGTCCATGTCGGGCATGTTGAAAACCCTCTTGCTGAACTCTGCGCTTTCTGATAATGTTGGGTGAGCTCAGAAGTTTGTCCCAGGGATCCCGTGTCTGACTCTTGAGTTTAGGAAATTGGAGACTCAGAAAGGAGCTGGTCAGCCTTTTCCACAGGTGCCAGCCAGCACATGGGCTTTGGCTTCACGCCCTTATTTCAGGAGCAACATCAGCCAAAGCTTGTCCCTGGAGGGCAAAGCTTGAAGTTAGAAAACCTGACTTGGTTCTAGCATTTAATGATAGCGTGACTCAAAGCTGGGTGGGTGGCTGTCCTCTCTGAACTCCAGGCTATTCATCTATGAGGTGAGATGAGATGCTCTTGCTGTCTGACTCATAGGGATCTTTGCAAGGATCAAATGGGATGATGTATGTGCAGGCACTTTGAATACCGCAAGGCTTTCCAGAAGAGCAAGGTATGATTATTTGCTCATTAGCAGGCATATGTTTTGCCAGAAACTCAGTCGAGAGCAATAAAAATGAATAAGACAAGATCATTCAGGTTGCTTTCAGATAGTCATTGACTCACTAATTAAGTAGACAAGGTTAGTACTTACCAAATAGGTTACTTTTTCAATTTCCTTTCTTCTTACTTGCCTTTCACCTTTTTTCTTCCTGCAGCCCCACCACCCACAGGGTCTAACTTTGTTGCCCAAGCTGGATGTGAACTTGTGACAATCCTCTTGCCTCAGCTTCCATAGACATGAACCTTTATGCCTGGCCTCTGAGTTTTGTTTGATGCCATCTTCCATTTATCCATCATAGCACAGACCTAAGTCAAGCACTGTATTTGTCCAAATTGGTATGTTCAAGTCACACCTCATTCTAGTCAATAGAACAGAGGAAGAAATTGATCCTCCTGGGCATTTCTGAGGTGATTTTTACTTTATTTTTGCTACTATTATTGATTGTGGCATTTGGTGTGTGTGTGTGTGTGTGTTTTCTGATATAGCATCTACCATAAAGACCAGCTATCTTTAAACTCATGATCCTCTTACCACGGCCTTCCAAACGCTAGGATTAAAAGTGTGAGGTGTCATTTCTGGCAATCTCTGGCTTTACTAAAATCAGTGTTCAGGTATAACAGCATTCCTCATATTCTTCATTCTATTCCTTCCACAAATAAGTACTTGATGGTTAGGGCTGGCAACCAGGAGGCAACATGAGGCTGAAAGCCAACATGCTGAGAATATTGGGATGGGATGTTAGGAGCCTGGGCTTCTGTTACCACTGCTGAATACCTGCCTTAGCTTTCTCAGCTGCTGCCTCCAGACTCCTCTGCTTTGTACAGTTCTTCAGCCTTAGCTCTTCAGCTCTTCCAATTCCTCCATGTTATTAGCAACACCTCTGCCCTAAGGCCTGTTTACAATTGCTGGAAAGAGACAGAAGCTGTCTTTAGGAAACAGCTTGAAGGGACTGTCAGGTGGCTCTGCAGGTAGAAAACCTTGGTGTGCAATCCTAATAACCTGAGTTCAGTCCCTGGAATCCACAGTGAAAAAAAAAAAACAACTCTTGAAAGTCATGCTCTGATTCCACGCATATACTGAGGGACATGCATGCCTATGTGCATGTATATGCATGTGGGTATGTGTGTGCGCATGTGCGCGCATGCGCACGCATACACACACACACACACATATTCACACATTTGTACACACTGATACTATTAAGAATAAACCTCAAAATAGTAGTAGTCAAAGATCCTCATGATTTCATGACTGAAGAAGTGACTTTATCATATGTCCCAAAATTTTACAAAGGGAGACATAACCATATTTTACCACTTTTCCCATCTGTAATTCTTGCTTTTTAGTTTGATGTTATGGATTTTCTTCTTCATGTTATGTTGTGTGTGTGTGTGTGTGTGTGTTCTTGGGTGTGCAGCTGCCCATGGAGGCCTGAGAACAACCTTGGGTATTGTTTCTCTGGCACTGTCTACCATTTGGAAAAACAGCTGGGAGACGTGGTTTTCAGAGTCCTGAAACTCACCATTTAGCTTTGTCTGGCTGGTCCATGAGCCCTACAAGGGCTCTTACAAGTGATCTCACAAGGCCTCTGCAAAGATTTTGGGAAGCAAACTTGGCCCCTTGCTTGCTAGGTAAGCTCTCTGAATGAGTGATTTTCCCAGACCATGTTTATGTTCTCAAGTAGCTCAGGTTGACCCAGGATCTGCTATGTATCTGAAGATGGTCTTATACTCCTGATCTTCTTACCTTCATCTTCCAATTGTTGATAGTGTAGGCGTAGGCCATCAGACCAGACTTAATTCCTGCTTATAAGTGTCTTCATGCCATGGTCTCAGTGCTGTTGAGACAAATTCGTTCTTGATAACTATTTAATTCTTGAGGCCTCATATGATTTCTACCGAGTAGTAATTTCCAATCATATCTTAAAATTTATTTTATTTTTCTTATTTTATGTGTATGTGTATACAGATGTATATCTGTGCATCCATGGTTGTAGAGCCTATGGGAGCTAGAAGAGGATGCCAGATCCCCTGGAACTGGGGTTTCAGAGAGTTGTGAGCCACCATGGAGGTACTAGGGATCAAACCCAGGTCTTCCCCCGAGAGGAGCACTCAATGTACTTAACCACTGAACCATCATCACGTAGCCCTTCACTAATTTTTTTTGACTTGAAACAAAATAGTCCAGAACTACTGAAGTGAATCAGGTCTTTTGATGAGGTCAGTTAAAGCTTTGATGAAAAGTACCCCCAAGCAAAGCCCCTCAGACAAAATTCCATGAGATGTGGCCAGAAGCATCGGTCAGTGGCTGATTTCTCCACAGGAGTGGGTATTACAGGAGTCTGTATGAACAGCAGCAATTTGCAGATAATCTGGGTCAGAAGCTTGTAAATCTAGAAGTTGTGGCTTCTGCTGTTTGTGGGTATTCTATTTTAAAGACCTATGCCACTTCATTCACTCACTTGTCCACTCCTGTAGACAAATACCTCATACTCAGGCCACAGAACCAAAAACAGATGTCCTTAATTACAAATGGATTTTAACCAAACAGAAGTCAGGGTTCACCAGAGGAACATGGTGGGTGGGGGCCTGCTTTATTTTGCAAATGTTTTATTTTGGTATAAGTGGTCTTATTAATAGCAGTTCTTGGTTTAAAACCAAATAAACACCTAACGCAATAGAGTGCTGCTGTCAGTGTGAGAAGCCCCAAGACAGTCATGCTATTTTTAACGTCTTGTTTATCTCTCTTATGAAACCACAGTCTGAACATTATAACTCATGTCTGTCATATGTCTCCCATCACATATTAAATTAAAAATGATCATGCCAGGCATTTATTATCTTATTGTCTTTATAGCTGAGATATATAGATCATTAGGAGCCAGCTTTTATTTCTTAGCAATGTCTTGAAGAAAATAGGTCTCCAGTATCAATTGTAATTTTATTTGGAATGATTAACTTAAATCTCATCTATTCATTATGACTTAGGTTGGGGTTTTAGATGTGAGCTGAGATTTGGCCATTTGATTATGATAGCAATTCTCTATAATCTGGTCACAAGTAGACTGTCTCTTTTTATAATCTTATTTTAGCCAAGCCACACACAAGGAGAAAAACACATTTATAATAATTTGGGAACCAGAGTCTTTTGGATCACTAGTTTAAGGATTAGAGAATATAATATCAAAGAGACTTGATTTAGCCCAGACAACTACTATAAACTATATTTGCCTTCCAAACATTTCAAATTAAAAATGAGAGATTCTGGGAAAGCAAGTTGGCTCAGTGGGTACAGACACTTGCTACCCAAACCTGACAACATGAGTTTGATCCCTGGAACCTATAGTGGAAAAAGAGAACCAACTCTAAAAAGTTGTTCTCTGACCTCCAGGGCTGTACCATGGCACAAGTCTGTCCCTGTACAAACACACTGTATCTCTTATTGTAGAGGCACTAAATGGAAAATGTTAAACGGTGAGGTGAAGAGGGGAATAGGCCTGTGAATTCTCACTGTTAGGTAATTCTTTCATGACCTGGAATCCTACCAAAATACAAAAGGGTATAATAATAGTCAAATCCTGCACTGTAAGCAATGGTAGACAAGATATTCCAGGTTCATGAGCCATTTCACACTGCAGTGTTAGGACAGTGGTTTGTTCTTGATTTACATTTAATGAAGGAGAATTTAAAATTGATACCTTTGGGTAGTCCTTGGTTATCTGGGACACAGTACTAATACAGTCATCTGATACATCATATATACACATACACACATACACACATACATATACACACACACATGTAGTAGAATGTGTGTGTTTAAGCGATGCATGTGTGCATGTATGTACATGTCTGCGTGTGAGAGTGTCACTTATGCCATTTTAATTTGGTTTGCATCCACACTCTCTTGTTCTCATTCTGAATGAATAGCTGGGGACTATTGATTCTCCCTTTTCTTTTAGCACAACCTCCTCTCCCTATCCAACAACACTGCTGGCTACATCCCCCTTTAAATTCTCCACTGCCTAGCACTGTATATGCCCACTGTAAATCATACTGTGTTACATACAGACATTTCTAATATTACCAGTTAAGTGTATTCCTTCCAGTACCTCCCCAAATCAGTCCTCTTTATCACCCCTGACAGTTCCATTTCTACTTTTGTGTCAAATATGCATTCTTGATTTTTACATAAAGCTATAAAATCTAGAGCATCATTAGCAAGAAAACATGTCTTCCTGAAATCTAGATGCACCTAGTCTCATGCAAATGGTATAACCTTGTTCTGAAAGGCAGAAAAAGCTCCCTTTAGTATGTGTGTTGCATTTTCTTTACCTGTTCCTTAATAGTTGGGCTCTTAGGCTGATGTAATATAAAGGTTGTGAATAATTTATCAGTTAACACTGATATGCATGTGTCTTTGTGATATGTTGGCTTGGAGCCCTTTGAGTAAATCCCCAGGAGTCAGACACTGGGGCATATGATAGATCTATGTTTAGTCTTTTGAGGAACTTGCTTTCTGATCTTTGCAGTGTCTAGACTAGGTTCAATTCTGAACCAGCAATGTAGAATGGTTCCCCGTCTGCCCTCATCATAATCAACATTTGTATTCTTAGTGTCAGCTGTCCCAACTGAGGTGCGATGGAATGTCAATGTAGTATTAATTTGTATTGACTTGCATTTCTCACGTTTGATAGCCTTATTTTAAATATTAATGGGTCTGGAGGGTTGACTCAGCAACTATGAGTATGTATACTGTTCTTCCAGAGGATCCACTTTTGGTTCTTAGCACCCTCGCTGGACAGCTTACAACCACGTGTAAACTACAGCTCTAGGGGATATAATGTCCTCTTTGGGCATCCACTGACACCTGCACACATATACACACATACCTCCTCTCCATGTCTTAGTTAGGGTTACGGTTGCTATGATAAAACATCATAACCAAGGAAACTTGAAGGGGGGCATTATTCAGCTTATCTTTACATATCACAGTAGAGGAAGGGAGGATAGGAACTCAAGAAGGGCAGGGACCTAGAGGTAGGAACCGATGCAAAAGCCATGGAGGAATGTTACTTACTGTCTTGCTCCCTAAAGTTTGCTCAGTTAGCTTTCTTAGAGAACCTAGAACCACCAGTCTGGGGATGGCACCGCCCATAATGAGCTGAACTTGCATCTGTAAATCAGTAATCAAGAAAGTGTCCTAAAGGTTTGCCCACAGCCAAGTTTTATGGTGCCATTTTCTCAGTTGAGGTTCCCTCCCCTCTGATGACTCTAGTTTGTGTCATAAAATTAGCCAACACACCCCACATACACATTAATAAAAATAAAATGGATCTCTTTTTATTTATATATATATTCTTTGTTTTCATTTACATTGCCAGTGGTAAAACCTTTCCCGATATCCCCCCCAAGACCCCCAACACCTCCCCTTCCTCCTTCCCCTGCCTCCCATGTATATGTCTCTCCACCCAACACACTCCCTCCCTCAGAAGATGCTCCTATATGTAATAAGGACACATGTTCCACCATGTGCATAGCTGCCTTATTTATAATAGCCAGAAGATGCAAAGATGTCCCTCAACAGAGGAATGGATACAGAAACTATGGTATATATACACAATGGAGTATATTCAGCTATTAAAAACAATGAATTCATGAAATTCTTAGGCAAATGGATGGAACTAGAAAGTGTCATCCTGAGGCAACCTAATCACAAGAAAACACACATGGCATGCACTCACTAATAAGTGGATGTTAGCCCAAAAGCTCAAAATAAGTTACAATTTGCCAAGCTCAAGAAGAAGGAGGACTTAAGTGAGGGTGCTTTGGTTCCTCTAAGAAAGGAAACAAAATAGTCACAGGAACAATAAGGGAGACAATGTGTGGAGCAGAGACTGAAGTAAAAATGGATCTTATAAATGTATATAATCCTTATTTCTCTGTTCCGTACCCCCTCCCCAAGTATTCTCTTGTAAGCCCCTATGCCCATTGACTGCTGACCTCTACTCTACGGATGCTGAATGCTTTCCCACGCAAAGACACATTTAAGTGTTGTCCAAAGATGCTCTGTCTTAGCTTTTGCATCTGTGGTAATAAATCACATTGCATTTTAGTAGTGTTTTTACAAGGAAGAAGCATGGAGTCAAGGCTGAGCTAGATACCCTGCCATAATTTTTTTCTCCTATCAAATCACATTTCTTTGTATGTGGAAGGGGGAAGATGAAATTTGAGAGGAGATTAAAGTATGTTGTTTTTGGATCTTTCTTTTCTTCTCAACGGTTGGGAGAATAGAAGTCTATTTCATTTTAGATGTTTTCTTTATCAGATCAAATGCTCATCCCAATGTCTGAATCCCCCATATGTTTAATGAGTTTAGATGAAAGAACAACAGATGTATATGCGACTTTACAGAGAGGAAGCTCATGTAACACAACTTACGTATTAGCTATGTGCGCATGAAATAAAACATGTAGAGTAAAATCTATGAGTGACTTGAAATTCCATGCAGTTGCAGGGGCCTTGCATGTTGGAAAACCTCTTTCTGCCTCTAGCTACATGAAATCACTCAAACTCTTCCAAGAAATGGTAGGATATTTAATTTTACTTAGAAAATTTTCATCTATTTAAAACTACTTTATTGAGTTATAATACATATATAAGGAACTGAATTCTTTCATATACACGTTTATGATTTGTGCATGTACAAGCAATTCTGATACCATCACCACCACAATCATCAACATCTCTAAACTTTTTTTTATTCCATTAAACAACAGTTTTGTTGTTTGTTTATTTGATTTATTGGTTTAGACTTTAAGACAGAGTTTCTCCGGGTAGCCCTAGCTGTCCTGGAACTGACTCTGTAGTCCAGGCTAGACTTAAACTTAGAGACCCACCTGCCTCTGTGTCATGAGCCATTTCCCCTTTCTTCTGCCTGTCAGGCAGAGTCTAGTCAGGCCAGGGTCTACTGGCAGTGTCCTTGTTTGCTGATGCATGGAACAATAAGAGGGCATACACTTGAAGCTCAAGGTGAGGGGCTGAATGCTGTTAATCTCTGAGGAAGGAACAAGGAGGAATATGGAGGCCTCCACATAGTTACAGATATCAAATGTATGTCAGCCATTGTCTCTGCTGGCTTGTGACTTTGTTTCCTATAATACTGTAAAGTATGTAAAGTCCAAGAGAATTAAACTCAGGGTTGCCGTGGTACTGACTGGAGAGTCCCCCTGATTTCTAACCTTTGTCTCTGAGTCTTCTTTTCTGTCTTATAATCCTCACTCCCACCCCACCCCCCACCTCTTCAGAGGACTGTTTGACTTTGTACCTCTGCCTTCCAAGTGTTAGAACTATAGGCATACACCACCACTCCTGGTTGTTCCTAACAAGTTTGAAGCATACAGTATGATAATTATTATGTTATGTAGCTCTATAGAATTTTTTTGTTACGTAGCAGTTTCCTCCAAAAACTAATCTTCATTTTGGAAAGAACCCTGTTAAGATGCAGAGTGTTCTAAAGGGAAGTGAAACTTCATCCTGTGCAGAAAAGCAGCTTAAGCTCAGGAAGTAAGCAGCTCAAAAGCTTTAGGAAGTCCCTGAAACTGAACAGCACCACTAGTCCCCTTCCACACCAAGAGTATAGAAGTGGTAAAGACTGCTGAGAGATGCTCTGAGAAAGAGCTCTGACCAGCCCAGCTGCGAGGAAATGACAGATGCTACCAGAACTACCGGGAAGAGATGGAGACCAACTGATCTGCCTGCAAGAGATGAGGACCAGTAGACTTAGCTGGATGAGGTTCAGCCCTTCTGGGCTGCTTGAAAGAGATACTCTAAAATGTGTTGAGCTGCCTGCAAGTTGAACAGTGTGCCTCATGTTTTCAGCTGTTCCCATGCTGTGGAAGGCATCTGGTGATGTAATTGTCTCCTGTAAGTAACCTGTCATGCATATTCCAGTAACTCCAATAAAACTCATTGGTTCACTAACTTTGACTTTGATGGTATCCTTACTTTGGTTCTGCTTATTTATATATGTATAAATAGAAATTTATACATATCTTCCCAGAAACACTGTCACACAACTCTTTAACATAACTGAAAATTTATATCTATTGAACAATAAAAGTCCTCAAAGAAAAAGGAAGATGGTTATTGTAAGCAAAACATAATGGATATTGAAGGATTTCTACGACAGAATAAATGAAGCAGGTTAAGTTTATCAGGAAAAGGAATGTATTGGCTCACAAATCTGAGCATGATGCTAGCATAACTTGGCTATGGGATGGACTGCATGGGCTAGTGTGATTATGGAAACCCATATAGGAGGAAGAGATCAAACTACAGCCAGATGGTCAGGGAGAGATTTGGGGATCATACCTAGAAGTTTTCTGTTTGCTTATTTCTGTTTTTAAACATGGTCTTGGTGTCTAGTCCCAGCGTTGCATAGAACTTGCTGTGTAACCAGACTAATCCTGGACTCTTGGTTCCCTCCCCCCTTTTGAGGGGGGATTATCAAGTGCTAGGATGGTAGGTGTGTAATATCACAATTGGATAAGGCTTAGACTTTTATGAATTTTCCTAAAGGCCTTCCACTAGGCTCTTCTCTCTTAGATACCCCTCTATCTCTCACATCATAACACTAAAGACAAAATCTCCAGGACCATGTTGGTATCTTCATATGCTAAGGCAGAGACACCATGCTTGGCCATAGTTATACAATGTAGATACCACAGAGAGAGCACAAGCAACATTCATTAATCCAGCAGCCATGCCTTTCTATAATTACAATACTTTCAATACAGAAACCAAGACTAGTGACTCTTCTGACTCTAATATTTAGGGTAAGCATGGTAATTTATTTAAGATATGTACACACATGAAAACAACCAAGCATTTTAACTTTAAAGAATAGTAAAAAATATATTGTTACATCTTACTGTCTTGCACTATTAAGGCGAAATCATAGCAGATAATTAAATGTAACTTTCACACAGAAATGCTTTCATAGATCTGTGCCTTTATTTGGAATAACCTTTATTCATGTGAATGCAGAAAGTCATATCACAGCTCATGTGCTGTACATTCAGTAGGTGGAAGCTGACATTTTCACTTCGATTAGAATGATTTGAACATTCTAGATAGGTTGACTAAGGTCAGAGAACAACTCAGAGGCACAATTGCAGCACAAGGGTCTCCATTTCTAGCCCAGTGGTCCTCTTAGTTAAAATAAGGTGTGTCCCTTTCATAAACCACTGCCTTCAGGAATAAGTGTGGCTAAGATCAGAGCAATAATCAGACAGAAGGAAATGCCATCTTCTACTCTTTTGCAAATTTTGTAACATCACTGGTCCTGGTTACTTTTTCATTGCTGTGGAAGACACCATGACCAAGGCAACTTATAAGAGTTTATTTGGTGCTTGCAGTTTCAGAGGGAAAGTCCATGACCAGCATGGTAGAAAATATGGCAGCAGGCAGGCATTAATAGATGAGAGCTTGCATCTTGAGCCACAAGCACCAGGCAAAGAGTTAAACTAAGGTAGAAATGTGTGGGCGTTTGTAACCTCAAATCCATACCTCCCCCAACAAAGTCACACTTCCTAGCCCTTTCCAAATAGTTCCACCAACTGGGGACCAAGTATTCAAATATATGAGCCTTATAAATCTCTAGAGTTATGTATAATCACTGGGGTAAATGCTGGTGTTGGTGGTGTTTTATAATTTATTAATCTGTGGGTTTGCACTAGTACTTTAGTGCAAAGAATTCAACTTACTTTTTCAGGACTTTAAAAATGATTTACAAAGATTATAATCCTCTCAAATGTTCTTGACTTATGGACTTAAACCAGAAAATGATTTTCAGACCAGTTTCTTCCTTCCTACTTGCCTTCTTTTCAGGTATGTGACAGCAAACCAGAACATCATTGCTTTTAGATTTTATATTTCATTTTGGGTCTTTGGTGCTATGATATATAGAAAATTTTATATATTTTTATTCATCTTTATTTTTTTGCTTATATTACTCATGTTACTACATAAAATAATTTAAGAATCTTAAACATTCTAATGACCATTGGGTACTAGTATGCTTAATAACACCCAAGTGTTTTAACATAATACTGGACAATTCACACAGACTCAATAGAATTTTTTTTATGTTTGTTAAAACTGTGACCAGTGTGAGTCGTGAAATAAAAGAGGCTGAAGTCTTTCCCTGCAGGAGCAAATTTGGGGATTCATAATATGGAAGACACGGCCATTAAGATGGAGTGAAGACAAGCTGGAGAGATGGCTCAGCGGTTAAGATCACTGACTGCTCTTCCGAAGGTCCTGAGTTCAATTCCCAGTACCCACATGGTTGCTCACAACTGTCTAAAATTGGGTCCAATGCTCTCTTATTGTGTGTCTGAAGACAGCTATAGTGTACTCACATATATAAAAGAAAGACCTTTTTGTTTTTTTTAAAGGTCTATTTTCATAATTCCTATTTCTGCTGCCTCAGTATATTTCCCCCTCTATCCCTTTGATTTGAACTAATTGGAATGGAAAACTGAAAATAATTGGGGGGTGGGGTATCTGTATAAATGTTAGTTCACACCACCATTGCTGGTGATGGGATGCAATGATTTGAATCAAAATGTTTCTTGTAGATTCAGATATTTGGATTCTTAGTTGCCAGCTGGTAGTACTGTTTGGAGAGCATATTATTCAGTTATCTTTAAAAGAATGGAACTGATAGCATAAATATATGTATGATCTATTAGACTGAGTTACAGGGTATGGTCCAGGCAGTCTAACAATGGCTATCCTGCAAGGGAAAGGATGAGGGTCTGGAGGTTATGCTGTTCTTGAGGCTAGATGTCTTATCAGTCTGGCACTAGAGTCCCAAAGGATTCCTGAAGAGTGCTGCCCTTCGGTCTACAATGGAATTCACTGGAATTAGGTTCTAATGAGGGTGAAAAATGTCTCAGAAACAGGAAAGATTAACTTGCAGGAGAGAGTGAGGGCAAACAGGCAAAAAGCAACACATCCTTCTTTCAAGTTCTTTAATGTGGGCTGCCACCAGAAAGCATGGCTCAGATTTAAGATGGGTCTTCCTACTTCAAATAATCTGATTAAGAAAATGCATGGCATCAAAGTGACAATCAGGGAGCCTGCATGAGCTAGGTTCTTTGTATATATGCTATGGTTGTGTAGCTTGGTGGTTTTGTAGGACTCCCAACAGTGGGAGTGCAGTTGTCTCTGACTCTTTTGCCTGCTTTGGGACCCTTTTCCTCCTACTGGCTTCCTTTATTTAAGCATATGAAGATATGTGCTTAGTCTTACTGTATCTTGTCATGGCGTGTTTGGTTGATCTTCTTGGGAAGTCTGTTCTTTCTGAAGAGTAATAGAGGAGAAGTGGATCCAAAGGAGAAGGTAGGTGGTGGGGAAGAACTAGAGGAATGGAAAGGGGAGAAACTGAGTTTAGGATATAATATATAAGAGAAGAATAAATTAAAAATTAAAATTGTATCTACCAATGGGTACAATGAAGCTTTGATACATGTATATAATATATGCTGCTCATTAATACATATATATGATATATTCTGTTTATTGATACATGTATATGATATATGTTGTTCATTGATGCATGTATATAAACTATGTTGTTCATTGGTACATGTATATGGCATATGCTGTTTATTAATACATGTATATGATATAAGTTGTTCATTGATGATGTGCATATGATTAATATATGCTGTTCAAGTCAGGTTACACATTCACAGACATTTTTATTCATTCATAATAGCACTTTTAACATTCATTACTCTAATAGGCATTAGAATTTTTTAAACGGCTTCAATGAACATAAAGTGCATATGTCTCCCACATAAGCTTATGTTATTATATGACCAGCAGGAATATGACTGGATCATATGGAAGTTCTATTTTTTTAACTTTTCACTTATCCTTTCCCCCTGGTGTGAACTAAGATCACAGAAGACCTTCATCCTTAAAGAAATGAGCCATTAATGTTTGTACTATTGGGATCTCTTGATCTAACATTAAAGTCATAAGTTCTTTTTCCAATATACAACTCTGGAACAGGGTTGATCCAGGCAACTTGGACCGATACTCAAGGAAGATGTGTTTTGCAACCATGCATATCGTTCTGAGCTTTATCCTCAGCACTGAGAAAGTTATAAACTTTAAATTTTTGAGGTGTATCTATAAAGTTTTCCATAATACCCCTATCTAATACCCCTATTTACCTCTTCACAAATTATATGCAAGGGATTCTTTTCTGGCATGTGAAGTTCTCTTCTCAAAAATATTTGTCTCATAGCATATATCAATCATAATATATTTCCTTTACTTTTAAATGCCTTCCCCTGATTTCATATCTATTCTCAATATTTCATTTTCTTCACATATAAAATGTTTCATGTTTTTAAGAAAGTCTAATTTTTAAAATTAGATGTACCACAAATCAGTATACACATACACATTTTAACATTTTATCAATAAGTGAACATCCTTGTGTTTAAAAAAAAAAGAAGAAAGAAGTGAAAAATAAAAGAAAATGACTTCTCTGTGTGTCCAGGAGTCTACATTTTAGTTGATTCCAGACATAACCTAGTATCAACCAATATTAGTTAGCCATGACAGTGAGCTCCGGGGAGCATGGACTTGGAGGAAACACATCCTCAGGGACAGCTTTTGAGTGTTTGTTGCCTATCCCTACATACACTCTTCTTCCCTCTTAGCTCTTGTTCCTGTCACCATGCCTGGCACTTGCTGCTATGCTACCTGGTGAGGGTGGGCTCATCACTCTGGAAATATGAGCCCCAATAAACCCCTCCTTCTACAATTGCCTTTTTAATCTCAGCAATAGAAAAGTCACGGACACACTGGAAAAATTCCAGTGTGTAAAAATTCCAGTGTATAAAAAAGTAGAAATAATGAGATGCATTTTAAAAAAGGGAAAATTGGCACCATAGAGCAGGGACACTCCACATCCTTATGTGCATAGTCCACCAAGAGAGAGTGATCTCCCAGCAGCACTTTCACTTCTGATCTCCACCTTCTCTCTCTGGAGGGGACCAACTAGGAGCACACAGGGCATAAGAGCAGTGGAGCAGCTGGGATGGAAGTCTTCCCTCCTCCATTTGCCCCAGAGAGCCTGGAAAATCCACAGCCTTCTGTGCATAGCCTACCAGGAAAGAGAGATCTCCCAGCAGTGCTTTTACTTTTGAGCTCAGAGGAGTAAGAACACAGGCTTACAAGCCCACAGGGGGAACATTCTCATAGTCTTTAACCAGGGAATTTCTGTGAGTCTTTGGGACAGGCAACATTAGTCTTTAAAGAGCTCAAAGGATTTCTAAGGAGTTTTAGGAAAAGGGTCCTGGGCCATTCTGGAGTTTTCAGACCATTACAGAGATGGAGGGTTGGTGTTCTAAGAATAACCAGATAATTCTAGGCACAAAGTACAAATAATGTCTTGTACCAGTTCAATACATGGACCCAGCAGGACTTCTATATGCCCGTAGGTCATGGACTGGATGATTTCCCCTACAATTTATTCTAGACATCACTGCATTGGCCTTTAAAGAGAATTTGTTCTGTTTTAGGAAAGAGACAAGCCAAGTACCTGTAGCACCAGCTGCTCACCACATGCAGGGCTGTTCCTGAGTTTGATTGCTCTGTGCAGCCCACTTCTAACATTTCCTACATACCCAAGTATGTAGGCTTGTTATCTGGTTAGAATGTCTATCATCACGCCCTTCTCACTGTATGGCTCAATGTTGCCAACTAACCCAATTTTAAGTGGTTTCTTACATTCGATTTACCCTAAAGTCCCAGAGCCACAATAGGGCTTGGTACAATTTTATAATAACACTTGGTATGAAATTACTGCATTAGCCTGAGATCACAGTTCAACTAAAGTGTTTTTGTCTGCCTTCATTATGTGATACATATTTATGCATAGGTCTTCTGAGTTAGGTTTTATTTGGGAAAAAGGGAGTGGTTAGTGCTAAATAAAGGCTGAGAAATGGTCTCAGGCTTTTCTTGTTTCAGTCTTATTAAATATTCACATAAGCATCAGATTAAGACTCCACTCAAATTTATAATAATATAAAGTATGACTTTGAATTGGATTACTGTCAATTACCCAATCGAAACATTATGACAAATGTGTATTTTTGCTTTGTTTACAATGGCTCAGTTATAGGTAACTGGAAGAAAAGAATTATAGCCACTGTCACAACGAGCATACACAGAGACTATGCCAGCCTGGGTGGTGCTCTATATATCGAGTGCCAGATACTAAATCACTGCAAGTTATTTATAGTGTTTTATCTTCATAACCACATCTTAAAGCTAGGCACTATTTTACAGAGGAGGTAAAACTGAGGACCAGAAATACCAGAAATTTAAGACACTTCAGTTCATTCAGTGAAGCGGTGACAGAGGAGATACAAAGCAGTCTATTTGATCTCCAGAGCTGTTATTTTGAAATGAGGGGAAAAAAATCTTCATTTTGAAATGAGGATGCTGCTATTATTAGTTTCTGTATTAAATAATGCAGACGTTAGCTATCAAAGCTGGAATTTTGAACAAGTTAATCTGACCTAAATCCTGGTGGCTAAGAGCTACCACAGTAGTTAGAAATAGTCAAAACTTGTTAAAGTTAGGTTAGTTGTTTCTTGACAACCATATCAGTGAATTCTTAAGAAGGTTAGACACATGTCAAACCATGTTAGGGTGCCTGAGAAAATTATCAAATAACACCTGATAGCCAAATGTCTATCTAAAGAAAGATTATAGAAACTAAAGAGACATTTGGTGCCTTTTATCCAATATGTCATAAAATGTTTAATATTTTGGTGGTATTATAAAAGATATTTTAAAATGTCAGCCTTTCATTATTCATTGCTAGCAGTCATAAATACAGTTAATTGATAACAGCTTATGTTACCTAGTTTTAAAAGGTTTGAATCTGAACCCCTTGATATGATGTTGCTGGTGGAGTTTTGGGGAGGTGGAGCCTCATGTATAGCACTATATCTTCTTATAAGAGATCTAAAGAGTGTATTGGACCCTCTTGGGGTGTTAAGTTTCAATGGGAAGATATAGGTAATGTATGGGGAAGATGTGAATTTTGATAATTTTTCAAAGAATTCTTTAATCTAAGTTGTCAAATGAATGTGCATAAGGTTATTTGTTACTTTGTCTAGCATCATATACTATGATAATTGTCAAAAGGTGAGAGACTTGAAGACATAATTATTATCTCTGTTTTTGAGGATCAGGTGTGTTACATTATTAGGTTGTATTACATGATATCTTTTGCATAGTACAGAATTGGCAGTCCATTAAAGATTCTGAGAACCTAGTAGCTTAACATTCTATAAAATTGCGTGCTGGGGAAGTCTCAACATGCTACAGAAGGCCTGGAGGAATCATAGAGAGTAGGGGTTCTTCAGTTTAAATTGGAAAGGTGACGAAGCTGAGTACTAATATTAGCAAAGGATGGAAGCAGCAGCTGCAGCAAAGTGGATTCATTCATCAGCAAGGAATGAAGGTGAACAGGCAAAGGGTAGCTTCACTTTTCTCTGAGACCTCTTCATATCCACACTACCACCTTGAGATGATGCTGAGTGTCTTCTGAGGGAGCATCTTCTCCCCTCAGAAATATCCCTCAGACCTGCCCAGCTCAAGTGCCTTAATTGAATCTAGATGCAATCACATTTACAACCAAGAGTAACCATCAGAGCGTGTCAGAATTCTGCAGTCAAGGTGTTAGCTAAGTCTACACTCTCATCAGCGCCATGACTAGAAAGTATATTCTTCTAAGTGCTACTTGTTTGTGGCAAGAGTATGTTCCTCAAATTGTGGAGCTCATGTAAGCTTGCTTCTTTTGAAGGGCTGCAGTGGAGAGCATCAGACTTTAACTTATGTAACTAAAACTGATGTTTTAGTTATGCAACTGGACAGTCGCATAACTCTGATACAATCCTATGCACTTTAACATGGTCAGCTCATAATCACGTGGCACAACCCCAGACATCTTCAAGTATGCTCCTGTTCATCAGAAACTTGACTTAAAAAAGACACAAGGCTGAGAGCATCCCCCTCTGTATTTGTGAGGCACTGGCCTCTCTGGAAACAGCTATATCAAGCTCCTGCTAGCAAGCACTTGTGGGCATCCACAATGGTGTCTGGGTTTGGTAACTGTATATGGGATGGATCTCCTTGTGGGGCAGTTTCTGGATGCACAGGGTTCCCAATGGAGTAACTAGAGAAAGGATCCAAGGAACTGAAGGGGTTTGCAGCCCCATAGGAGGAACAACAATATAAACCAACCAGTAACCCCAGAGCTCCCAGGGACTTAACCACCAACCAAAGAGTACACATGGAGGGACCCATGGCTCCAGCCACATGGGTAGCAGAGGATGGCTTGGTCAGACATCAATGAGAGGAGAGGCCCTTGGACCTGTGAAGGCTCATTGCTCCAGGGTAGGGGAATGCCAGGTCAGGGAAGGAGGAGAGGGTGGGTTAGTGAGCAGGGGGAGGAGGGATGGGCTAAGGGGTTTTCAGAGGGTAAATAAGGAAAGGGGATAGCATTTGAAACGTAAATAAAGAAAATATCTGATTAAAAGTGTAAAAAAATAAAAAGGCACAAGGGAGCAGACATTGGAAATCCGTGTTCAGCAGCCTCACATTCTCCATAACCTGCAATGGCATAGGTGTTAGCAAAACGTCTGAATGTTCATTCTCATTAAAATTTCACATACACACTCACTTTTTGACCTTTACAGTGTGGTCTCATTGTCTATTATTTTCAAGAAGCTGAAGTGAATAGAGGCCTCATCGATGCTCTGCCCAAGCTCAGTAGCAATTCAGCTTCTGAGACTTTTTTTCCACTGGGGGTTGTACTGTCCCTTGCTGGTCACCCTAGTTCTTTGTATGAGTCTACACTACTTTCATTCAATGTCTTTACAGATAAATGCTTTTATAGCATGTAGCATGTGTTTGTTTATGGCACCTTGACCAATAAAATCTTAGGTCAGCCATGTGCTTCAAGTTTCACCATTCCTCGGTAAGAGGATAGCCAGGGGAGCCTCCCTCTTCTCAGAGGAAAAGAGGGGTACAGGGGAAGGGAGTAAGGGTGGAACCGGAGGAGGATGGGCTGCCATCCTGGATGAAAAGTGAATAAATTAATTAATTAATGAAAAAAGTTTCACCATCACCTTTGACTACAGGACTTTAATTGAGGTAAGGTCTTCTTGTGTAGCTCAGACTCACCATGAATTTACAATTCTTCTGCCTCAGCCCAATGATTCTGGGATTATAGGTTTCTTGGTGTGCGTCATTATAGCTTCTCTAGAACTATTTGGGACTTCAAGCCAAGATAAAAGACTTGCTTTCATTGTCCATGGCTGATGATTCAGATCATATTTATTCCTTCTGAAACTTCCAACCTTGGTTTAGGCAACAGGTAGATAGATTGGCTTTTGCTACTTCAAGTTCCTCTAGAGTAATCTGCTCTATTACATTCTACTCAAAACCTGGCTGGCCCTACTTACTAGCCGGAGAACACAAGCAGCCATCCATGGTGCCGTGCATGATCAGCATCTTTATTACATATGAGAAGTTTGTATAAACACCCAATTATAGTCACCTATTTATACATCACTGGTATTTTAATGACAGGATTTTTTAAAAAAATGAATAGCTATTAATACTGAATCTGAGCCTTACTGTATGATGTTGATTTTTGAAGTGTTACAGTGTAATGCATTCTCTGACAGTTTAGTAGTGTCTCTGCATTTTCGTCATAACATTGGAAAATTGTATTTAGACAACAGTCGTGAATATGCCCGAAGTTGCGTAGCTGGCTGAATCTCATCTTCCACTAGACTAGAGGAGTGTCTTTGTCCTGCTCTCTTACTCGGCTTTGATCACTTCTGGTCGGGCTGCACTGGATCCATGCCCTCTGTCTTTGACACATTCTTGGAATCCTGAACAGGTTTACAGCATGTAAGAAAGTATTTTCTCTTAGTGGTCCATCTGCCTAGTAGAACTGAAGCCTAAGGACCATGTTCCTGCCAAACAAGTTTTCTTGTTTGCTTGGCTTAAAGTCAAGGTTCTTCTTAGTAAAAATTGAACGCCTCTGTCATTTGTTAGATTTGACTTGATTCACTGAACTGCTAATCAGAACTTTCTATTTTTCAGATGCTCTTTAAGATGCTGGGTATTAAAAATTGAATATGAATAGGACATCAAGTCATTTGGCCGTATGACAAGCAATGGTCTGGCTGGATGACATGTGTGGTGGCTTGAATATGTTGTACATGGGAAGTCCTAATCTTAGGAGGTGTGGCCTTGTTGGAGTAGGTGTGGCCTTGTTGGAGGAAGTTCATCACTGGGGGGTTAGGCATTATGATCTATGCTCAAGCTCTGCCTGGTGCAGAAGAAAGCCTGTTCTTGGCTGCCAGAAGAAGGCATGTCACCTCCTGGCTACCTTCAGATCAAGATGTAGAACTCTCATCTCCTGCACTGAGCCATTCTTCCCATCATGATGATAATGGACTGAACATTTGAAACTGAAAGCCAGCCCCAATTAAATGTTTTCCTTTCTGAGGGTTGCCTTGGTCATAGTGTCTCTCACAGCAATGAAACTCTAACTAAGACAGTATGGCCCATCTATATTTACCTATTTAATAATTCTCCACACTGGTTTCCACAGTGACTAGAGCAGTTTGCAATTCTACCAACACCAAATGAAGGCTTCTTTCCCATATCCTACCATGGTTTTCAGCTGGCTTTAAAAAAAAATTTTAGCCACCCTGACAGAGGTAAAAGTAGTTCCTAATATCTCAAGAATGTTGACTATATTTCTTAGCAACTGTTGTTTCTTATGGAATCAATATAAGGTATAAAGACCCAGGCCCCTGACGGAGCTTCCAGAAATGACTAATAAATGCTAAGCCAGCTGTTTCTTAGGCTGCCATCCATCTAGAAGCTGCTGCCATGATTGTTAGCTCTGGGACCAGGTGATTCTCACCAGGGACATGGGGAGGCCTTTAAACTAGGGAGAAGTGTTGTTACCTATGCAGCTGATGCAGAATACCCAATACCAGCACAGCAGTGAGGAGCAGGGGGGAGTATGGGGCAGGGCAGGGTGGTGATGGCCAAGCCCAGAAGTGCAGTGGCTTATTTCCATCTGCCACATGTGTGTGTAGGTGCCCAAAGTTGTTGGGCTCCAGGGTGCACTTGAAAAGTCTGCTCAGTCGGCTTTCTTATCTTCAGTTTACCACACTCCAAAGTGCAGGATAACAGCTCAGCAATTAGAATGGCATTGCCACATGTTACACGGCCCACAGCTGATTTCAATCTCACCCTGTAAGATTCTGATAGTTTTTTAAGTTTTTAGCATGGGCCATACACACTTTATCTTTGAGATTAGGAAAAGTGGCCCTTTATTCTAGGTTGTTTTCAATATTATTATACATCTATTTTCTTAGCTCTCTAAATGTTCTCTACTTTCTCAAATCCCACAGAGTATTGCTGTGTTTCCATAAAGTTTATAAAAGTATTCAGTCCTAGCATGCCAGGGATCTCAGTGCTTAGGAACCTGAGGCAGGAGGATTATAAATCTGAGGACAGCCTGGGCTACATAGTGAAATACTATCTCAAAGTAACAACATCACAAACCAAACTAAACCAAGCCAAATGTGAAAAGCTACAGGTATAAAATGCAGAGGAATAAACCATATGTGTAAATGGACGTCTTAATTCATGTGGTGTGAGGAGACAGGACAAATGTTTAGAGAACAGGAAGAGAAAACAGTTATTTTCATCTTGATGTCAAGTGATAAAAAAACAAAACAAAACTATACTTCATCAAGCAACTGGCAATGTGGTAAAGAGGCTCCTTTCATAATGTCTGTAGGAATCTTGGAAGAAATGGACTTAGAAGTGAACTTATCGAGTCAGTCACACAAGACTCTATCTGCCAAGTGGCAGATTCAACGCGATGATGCGCAGGGACTGTCTTGCAAAGAACAGCTAGATAAAAATAGGTGCATGCCCTCTGCAGGAATGTTGTTTCCTCCTGGAGATGTGTCTGAAAAAAATTTCATCCTGTTTGATTTCCATCCAGTCTATGGTTTCCAGGAATCTGCCCTGCCTGGACACTAGGTCATAGAAATTCAACAGCTTTCTGGACAAAGATGAGTTGAGACACACACATTAAAAAAATATAGCAATAAGCTGCAAAGAACTAAAAGTCATAACAGATCTTGAGATGGAAAAATAATTTTATGGCATACTCCTCACACATTAAATAGAGCAACATTTCCAAGCCTGAAGAAATGAGTGTTAAAATAAGACAAAGGGCATCCTAGGTCACCTTCCAGTGCTTACCTCAGTAGATGGAGTAAATGTCACATGACTATATTCCAAAACCTTCCTGAAGGACTTCTGAGAAATACTGAATTATTGGCCATTGGGTCAAGATGAGGTAAAGGTGAACTGTTGTAATCTTCTTTCACACACACACACACACACACACACACACAGCATACAGTACCCCTTTTCTGTGTTTCTAGGGTATTTAGCTCTAGCTGGCCTGGTACTCTCTGTTGATCTAAGTTTCCTTTTCTCTGACAGCATTACTTTTATGGTTGGTATTCTGAAAGACTCCCAATTTGATCAGAGGTAAGGGAGGGAACATAAAATGGTTATTGCTATGAGTAGATTAAGTCAATTTGTCCCAGAAATAGCTCAAAATCCTTTATTGGCACTCCGTGACCATATGGCTTTCAGGACTACCACTTACATGCCTTTACCAGGAACATCAGTGCACACTCAACATCTCATCAGCCTGCTGGTGTCTTCTAGGTCCTTGGAGTTAGTGCTGTCATGGTGAGAAGCATATGACATAGGCTCACCAAAATTTGATTACCTTTCTACAGCAACAGAGAAAACAAGATGTTCCTGCTTCTCAATTGGGAGAGGAACTCCATGTGAAGCATTTACCTCAGTGTACACTCATCCTTGATAAGAGCCTAGAAAGCTCTGACCGGCCTGCATAGCTCTGCTCCTCGTTCTCACGCCATCCACTGATGCTAACCTTCCTACACCTGCTGCTTCAGATCAGCTGAGCCTCCAGTTCCTTAAAATCCTCTGGACACGTTGTTTTTCATCTCTAACCATCTTGTCTCCCTTTTCTTCCTTCTTCTAATCTGGATACACTTTTCACAGGTAGCTGATCTTGACTTCCTGCATTATTATCAGATGCCCTTTTCATAATAACTTGAATAGACTCTGTACTTATCGCCCATGAGGTAACTAATCCCAGAACATCTAACATTGTGCTCCTTTAGACTGTACAAAAGTGTGGGCAGATATCATACAGTTGTCCACTAACGTATTTCTAATGTTAATGGACTAGATGGAGGACAAATTCTCAGCAAATACTTCTGAAAGATCAAATGAACAGGGTGCTGGCTTGATGGTTCAGAGCATTAGCTTCTCTTCTAGAGGACCTGGGTTCTGTAGAGGAATTGCAATCCAGCAACATGGTCACTCTGGCTGGAAGCAGACACGCCCTTAGTACAAAACTTTCATCCCAGACAATGAAGGTAAAATTAGTTGGCAGAAGGAAACAGCCACGTTTAAAAGTGATGTCTAACCGAGGGGCAGACAAAGTGACAAATCAGAGATTTGACAGAATGAGTCAGAGATAGGCTACTCCTGACTCCCAGAAGAACAGCATGTGGGAAGGGATCTATTTAAGAGCAGCACAGGGGAGAGTCAGCCAGTTCAGCTCAATCAGTTCAGTTCATTGGTGGAGTTGAGTCTGGCCGGAGTCAGAGCAGTGAGTGCAGTGAAGTAGAGATGAGTTCCTTTGTGAGTTCAGGCAGATCAGTACAGGTCTGCAGAGGCAGCAGGAGCCGGAGATCAGCTTGGAGAGGAGTTTGAGCCAGAACAGCTGAGTTGAAGCACCCAGCTGTTCAGAATTCAGAAAGAGCTAGAAAGGGTGAGCTTATTCAGCAGTACGTCTCAGAGGCTGAAAACACTCTAGGCCTAGATTAGTTTGTACGCATGCTAGAAGCTTCCAGGACTAGGCCTAGGTGAGTAGACAGAGGCGGTAAGCCTCAGAGATAACAGTTATGGTCAGCGGAATCAAAGTTACATTTTACAGGGTTTGAATCCCAGCACCCACATGATTTCTTATAGCTGTTTCATAACTCAAGTCCCAGAAGATCTGATGCCCCTCATATGCTTTTCTTGCCACCAGGCACCATCATAGTATTGTGCAGATATACAGGCAAGCAGAATACCCATACACATAAAGTAAATACAATGAAAAAGTGGAAGGATGAGGATTCTCAAAGCTAGGTTAGGCGAGATTAAGTGGATGGAGCCAGGTGGGCACTGGATCTTGGTAAAGATTATCCTTAGCATGCAGAGGATACCTGTCCATCTTCATCCCCCTGTCCAGTTGGTTGCTGGGTCTCTTATGACCACTCACATTGTTCTCTCTACCTGTGGACGAGTAAAAGTTTGTAAAAGTTTGTTAGCATATATTAGTAAACATTTAAAGTAAAATCACTGGCTTCTGCGTAGAAAGTTGCATATGTTTACTATACGTGTGATAAAGATAGACAGCTCTTTTGGCAATATTTTGTCTCTATCCTACAGGAAAACAGATGTAAAATTTATTTTAGACATGCTCTATTACTGGTGTGCATCCATTTTTCATATATCATTTGCATTCAAAGTATTTTTTTTTCAATGTGAGTGCAGCATGTTCTAGATTAGAAGGGAAGAGAGTACTCCACAGAGTGTGTTTTTCCTTTGTTCTGTTTTGTACTGGCTTTTGCAATTCAGGAACACTATTATCTCTGGCTGAGTGATGCTTAGATTAAAAAAAAAAAGCCATTTGTGAAGGTATGTCACTGCTGAACTGTACTCTGTCTCCTGGTGGAAGTCACTCAGTGTCTGTCTGTCATCTTACCCCAGTCAAACCTCAGGTCTGATTCAAAAGCTCAAGGTAGACGACGTCTAAAAACTCAAGTAATATAGTAATTTCACACTTCCCTCTTCCATGTGAGGCCTCTTCTCTAATGATTACTCTCTTATATTTAAAATTCTGCCATGCTCGAATAAGAAGAAACCACATAATTACAAAAGAAATTAAAACGACGCAGTGGACAGCACTTGTGTAGCTGCTGCTGTTCCCTTCAGTGTGGAGGAGGTAGGGTGTAGAATATTGAATCCAGGCACTGTGGTTTCTAGGTGCCAGCGTTGGCAGCCGGAGGCTTTGCACATCAAAGTAATCTGCCAACTCCACAGGCTTGACACCAAGTAAATAGAATTATTGATTAAGGAAGCTGACGGTGGGGAACCATTTCGATTTTCAGTTTTCAGATGTATTTTTGGATGCTTGCCTGCCTTGCTGTCTGCTGAGAGCCTGAGGAGGAGTCTCTTCAGAAATGCTCTGTGGTCTGCTCCCAACAGTCAGCACCCCCCTGGGTAAGTTAATAAACAAGAAAGAAAAGAAAAAGAAGAGACCCGAACTCTGTGTTTGAGAAATGCCCAGTGTTTAGAAAGGCACAGCCTGCCTTCTAAGCATAGGCAGAAAACAGTTGGGCAGCAAAACACAGAGAGCATAATGTGTTTAAAACAGGATGTGGAGGAAGAGTGGTAGATCATAGAGACCACAGTGCCTAAAGCCTGGGATCTCATCATTGCTATATCTATTTAATTTATATTCAGTATGTGACTGTAGCAAATTTATTTAATCTCAAGGAAAGTGGGGGCAATACAATATTCACTTTGTTTTGGTCCTTTAGATTAAACTTCTAGTTACAATTTCTTTTTCTTAGTAATCTAAAAAAAAAAAAAAAAAAAAAAATCCCAGCTAGGTGATACTGGCACACATCTTGAACCACACATTAGGGAGGCAGAGACAGATCATTAAATTCAAGGCTAGCCTGGTCTGCAGAGCTACTTCTAAGACAGCCAGGGCTACACAGAGTAGCCTGTCTGTAGTGACAGAGTAGACACTAACCCTGTCTAGAAAACAGGAACATAAAAACAAAAACAAAGCCCCAAACCAACCAACCAAACAAATATCTCAGATTTTGCACAATATTTCCTTGAAGAAGACATTGGTGAGCCACAGAAAAATAAATATAATGTCTAGCCTATATGTAGGTCTTGTAATCAAGGCCACATGTGTTTTGTGACAGGCTTTTCCTGGAAGGATGAATCACACAGATACATTTACTCACCCCAACATTGAGTCAACAAAAAGCCAAATTAATGAAGGCTCCAACCTCTGAATTGATGAAGCAATGGTTTGTTTTTCTCTGGAGCTTACTATCAGAGCATGGGAGAGGGATTACTGACAAGGAGCAGGTATGACTCAAAAGCCACTCAGCTATATCACCACAAACTCTACCTCCACGTGGGGGCACTCTGAAAATGGGCCAACATGGAAGCAACCTACACAGCTTTCGGCGAGTTCCACAGTTTAGACATCTTTTCACACTTTGACTGGTCAGTCTCTGTCCCAGAGATCTTGTTCCCTTTTATACTGTTGTTAAGAGCCGACTTCTATTTTTTTTTTTTTTTCCTTAGACATGTGAACTTTTGGTCAGCTCCTGTTTGTCACCTGAAACTCATTAGCCTCCTCTTCCTTCCTGGGACAAATATTTCCAATTGAAGGTAATGTTGTAATTCAAAGGAACATACCATGCAACAACACGGCATACAATAATAGAAAATTGGGAGGTGGGGAGGGCAAGTCAAGGCATGTAGTCAGCTTTTGTAAATTGGCAGATTAAAGGAAAAGGATTTTCTTATAGTTTCCTTGTAGATCTAATTTGCACTTCTTGACATCCAGAACTGTAAGATAATAGCCTTGTATTATTTATAAACTACTAAATTTATGCTAATTTGTTTAGATACTAAATTAGGCACAATAGTAGAGTCTTTATTTGTTTGGATCATTTCTCTAAATTTGTATACTCTGATTAAAATATGGCTATGATTTCAACATGCATATTTTCTCCAGCCTAAAATAGACACCAGAACGCATTTAGGAACCAACATCTTACTGGTCAGGTGGCAAAGGTATTACATGGTGTTCCCCACTCTTTTTGAAGGTTCCAGACATTGAATTGAGTGTCATTTACTTGTAAGAACATGTCATAAAGACTGATATGGCGGCACATGCCTGCAATCCTGGCATTCTTGATGCAGAAACAGAAGGATGGTTGTGAGTTTGTGGCCAACTTAGTCTCCTTAGTGAGTTCCAGGTCAGAGCTACCTATTAAGACTGTCAAAAAACAATTCATATAATATATTAGCTTTATTTTCATAACAGTTAAATTTTTATACCACTGACTCAGGCTCATCACATCCCCCACTATTTGTGTGTGTGTGTGTGGACTCCTAGATAGAGAATCTATTCCTGCTGTGTGAAGACCATGTGTCCTGTGCACTTGACCCATCTACTTTCCCCATGCAGTGCTGTCCAGGCCCACAGCAAACCCAAGCCCTGCCACCTAAGTAACACTGGTGGAGACTTGTGAGCTTACCACAGATTTCTGAGGATCTTCACTAAGAACCTTACTACAGAAGGTTTGTTCCAGCTCTCAGAAGCTGCACCTAATTCTTGCTTAGCTGGGGCCGCTTTTGATATCTTATTCCTGCATAAATGCTGGTTCTCCACCAGAAAGAATTCCCCAAGCATTGTTTGACTGACCCATAACCTGACATGTTGGTTTAGTAGCAAACAGAGATTCAAATGTCCTGTCAACAAAAGTTTGATACATACACATACAAGAAAATCTACTAACGGCCCAACTCCAGATGATTCAGTCCCATTGCAAAAACACAAACAATGTGAATGACCAAGGCAATAGGTTACCACCTATTCTGTCTAATTTTATGTTAACTTGACCTATAATCATCTGAGAGAATGGAATTTCAATAGAGAAAATGCCTTTGTAAGATCTGGTTAGAGGGTGTTTTCTTAGTGATTGGTAAGAAAGAGCCCAGACCATTGTGGCTGCTGCTATTCCTGGGCTGGTGGTCTGGGATTCTATAAGAAGTAGGTTTAACAAGCCAGGGAGAGCAAGCCAATAAGCAGCACCCCTCCACGGCCTCTGCATCAGCTTCCTCCTCTGTGTTCTAGCCCTGCTTGAGCTCCTGTCCTTACTTTCTTAGATGAGGAACAGTGATATAGAAGCTTAAGTCATATAAACTCTTTTCTTCCCAACTTGCTTTTTGGTCAAGGTGTTCCATTGAAGAAATAGAAACCCCAATACACTGCCCAAAGTTACCATTCCTATAGTATTGCCCCCTAGAACAATACTTATATGATTAAAGTTATTTAAAGATAATTAAAGAACAATTAACTTATATGATTTACAAGGCAGTGATTTCAGGATAGCCATTATAAATATGTTCAAGGAACTCAAAAAGGATATGAATGATTGCCAGAATAAGCACCAAAGAACACTGTCAGTTCCGGGAAATAAGGGAAACAATTCTAGATACAAAAGTAGAATTTGATTAAGAGAGAATTTCTGAGGAAAAGTCAAATTGAATTTAACTCTATGTGAGAAATTCGTTGAATCAAATAAAAAGCTCAACAGCAATAGAATAGGTCAAGTGGAAGAAAGGACATCAATGCTGATGACAAGGTAGAGAAAATGGGTCACTCAGTCAAAGAAAATGTTAAATAAAAAAAAAATACCCATGAGAGGAATATGCAGGAACTTTCGAATGTTCTTAAAGGCAAAGTCTAGAAACAATAGGCACAGGAGTAGAATAAACCCAAATCCAAGGCACAGAAAATATTTTCAACCATACCATAGAAGAAAACTTTCCAAATCTAAAGACAGAGGTGTCCTTGGCCATGTAAAAGGCAATCAGAGTACCAGATTGACAGAACCAAAAGAAATACCCACGGCACAAAATAGTCAAAGCACTAATGCTTTGTTTACAGAACAAGGAACCAATATCAAAAGCTATAAGAGAGGCAGGCCCATCAGAATGACAGTCACTTTGTCAATGGAGACTTTCAAAGCCAGTGTGGCTTGAATTACCATTCTTCACATTCTGAAAGATCATAGACACTAACCAAGATAGCTGTTACCAAACAACAGCACCATCAATACCAACAACACCAACAAATGCCAACAAAATAAAAACAAAACAAAACCTACCAGATATAACTGAAAAGAGAAGAAAAAATTTAAATTATAGAAGCATCTTATGGGAATTTATGATCACTAACCTGGAATTCTTTAGTATGAAGAGAGAGATAAGAACTCCAGAAAGAACCAAGGAATAAACAATTCTATAAAAGTCAATCAAAAGGACTAAAAAAATCACCACAGAACAACTGACAGAAATTAATACACATCTTTCAATGATAACTCTATTAAAAGTCTCAAGTCCCCTGTAAAGGGCCATAAACTAACAGATTGGTTTAGAAACAGGATCTGAATTTTGTTATTTTGTCATCAAAGATAGACACCATCTCAGGATAACAGGGTGGAAAGAGGAACTCTAAGCAAATTGGACTAAGTAGCAAGCAGGCATGGTTATTCTAATATCTGACAAAATAGACTTCAAACCAAAACTAGTCAGAAAGGGCACCTTTAAATTGATAATGTACTTTAAAGACACTCCACTGTGTTAGGTGTTTCCTCATGTCATTGACAGCAAAATGGCTGTTCTGGCACAGGATTAAAAAATGACATATCTCATCATTGTCTTGTTAGTCTTCTTTAGTTGAATAGCATTTAGCATTACAGGCTTAATATTTAGCATTACAGCCTAGTTATGCTGCAAAAATGTAATTTAGGTTGGTTCTGATATTCCTTCACAATAAAATAGTCTTTGCAGATACCACTGTCCCCTGTACTGGCTTGCTGTCAGGCTTGGTTGGCTTCTGCATGTTCTTTGTCTCCATAAGCTCTTGAGTACTGTCTCCACTGAGCTGTTTGCAGAAAAGTCCCAAAGCCAGCAGAAAACTTCAGTGCTCTGATCGCCAGAGAAGAGAAGAAAAGTAATAGGGATTATTCTTTTCAGAGAATTATTCCAGCACTCATGTGCCAGAGTGTCTTTGTTACATCATAATAATAATTGTTGTAAGTTCATATATAGAGAGAAATTTGATAGATTTTCACCTTGTAGTATGCAGTCCTCCTAGCTTATCCAAGGCAAACACTGGACCAGGAACAGTTTTTTTTTTTTTTTTTTTTTAACCTGAACTGAGTGGATGGATGGCAAGTGTGGGGTGTTTGGGTTGAAGGAAAGTGGAACATCATGAAAGTCATGGTGTGTTTTAGGCTCAGGAACTGTAAGACCAGGGAAAAGATTAACATTGTTGTAGTAGCTATTCCTGGTTGTCAATTTGACTGTATCTGGAATGAGCTACAGTCCAGAATTGGAAGGCTCATCTGTGATCCTAATCTAAAGGCCAGGAGATACAAGTTTCTGATCTGGATCTTGGCTTGGAGATCTTGAGGCATAGTGGCTATGAATCCCAGAAAACACAGGGAGCTCTCTGAGTTCAAGGTTATCTGGGACAAAGCAAGTCCCAGATCCAGGCATGGTGGTACACACCTTTAATCTGGGCCACACCTTTTTCTGGAGACCTACATAAGGACATTGGAAGAAGGAGGTCTCACTCTCTTCTTTGCCTGTTTGCCTTGTGAGACTGAGCAATTGCTAGATCCTTGGACTTCCATCCATAGCTGCTGCTGACCACTTTGGGAGTTGGACTACAGACTGTAAATCTTCAATAAATTCCCTTACTATATAGAGACTACTCATACTTTCTGTGACTCTCGAGAACCCTGACTAACACAACTGTCAACTGTGGACAACAGCAATGCGTTTGATTGTTGTTACCATCTGTAGTCCCAGAGTACTTATGGTGAGATGGCAGGCCTAGACAGAAATACCCCAGAAGCTTACAAGTCAGAACAACTGTCACTCAAGTCAGAGACCCTGCCTCCCACAAGGACAATGACTTGAGTTTATCCTCTGATCTCTACATGTATGCTGTGTCACATGGATACATGCTATACACACATATTAAACACATGCCAGTTGATCATGCCAGCTCAGTCAGTCAACAGGGTCTCGAGGGATGGAGTGAAGATTGAAAAAGAAGAACAATTAGACAAAATTATAACATGATTCCAGCCTGCACCAATGCTGAAGCTGCTTTATTTCTCTCTAGCCTGCTTTTATGTCATTCTAGGCATATCCAAAACCCATGGTCAGTTCGTAGATCAAAGACAAAGTAATCAAGCAAAGTAGTAAACAAGGAGATCAATCACACAAGATAGTGATTAAGTAGTAAGCAAAAAGATCACACAAGGTAATAAGTAGTAAGCAAAGAAAGCACATAAAGAAGTATTTTAGCAAAGTAGTAAAGTCTCATGGTTACTATTTCTAATATTCTTATCTGAGCCTACATCCTTGTCTGTGCCCAGTGACAAATGCCAAATTCCTAGAAGCGGCACCAAAAGCTCTCAACAACTGGTTTAAAAAAATTATGTAAGGAAAATAAAATCATTCCTTTTTTTTTTTTTTTTTTTTTGAGGAAGGGATCAGAAAACGAGAGCTTGCTCTTTCCACTGTGCCTCATTCAGACCCACTGCTCTCTTATTACTGCTGTCACGTGATGATTACAAGCTTCATCTACTCTACGTGCTATTCTTCCCCATGAACAAGATGTACCGCGCGGGAATAAACTTTGTGATCACTTACATGTTAGTTTTTCATCATAATCTCTCAACAGCATTTTCAAACGGTACAAACAAAATGGCTGGGGTGAGAAGGAATGAGAGGGTCAGCTTTCCATAGCCTTTGTCCTTGCTGAGCCTCGAGCAGAGGTTCTTGGTCGAATGTTTCATGAAGTGTCTCTGGTGTATTAATGGGGCGAGGCAAACAGGGTAGGCATAAGGTTAATAGATTGTTACCACTGTTTTCTAAATTGCATTTTGTTGTTCTTAAGAGAAACACGGTGAAGGTAGTTTATGCATCGTCATCAGCATGAAGAGACCTCAGGAAAACCATGACATAGGACAAGTTACTTCTTGTTTTCAGTTTGAATTTTGAAAATCCCCTTAGGTGTGACTTACTCCTGTTCTTACCCCTCTTCCTATTTCTCTCTTGCCCACACTAACGATAAAGACACTCTTAAGGAAAAGAAATCGAATCAATGTACTAAAAGTGAACTAAGACAGACAGAGTATCATCTTCCAATACATTTTAGTTTATTTGGATGTTTTGGGGCACAGAGCTCCAGGTCAGTCTGACCAAAGAAACTGTGCTTCCCTGAGCATCCTCACACTCCTGGGTTCTCAGTAAGTGTTAAGTTCTGATTTCTGGGAAGAGCTTCCCAATCTTACCACAAAGTCAACTATCTGCTGTACCTAGGACAAAACTGTCCACCTGTTGTCTCAAGGAAATGGTGGTCCCGGGGAGTTTGTTTTTATTAATTCTGTCTCTCTTGTACCATAAATAAAATAGGTTATATAGTCATAAAAACTTAACCTCTACCTACAGGAGTTAACCCGAATATAATTCTTAAAGTCAACAGCTTAAGAAAGATGCGGATTAGAGGAGGTGTTGCTGTTAGTGACAATAAGCATTGAGGAAAAAGTTAGACTCAAAGGTTTTATCATGAAGAATATGTAGAAACACAATATTTATTCTACAATAGACAGAACACAGGGACACAGTACATTGACTCTTGGAAAAAGAAGGCATTCTGTAACAAGTCTGCTTTGTCCACCCCCCCACCCCCACCTCCATTTTCATCCCGGAGCTGAGAAATCACATTATCTGATTCAAGAAAGATTAGATGCCCCGCAGCCATTAGGATTAACTATGACAAAATCAGTCATTCCCTTCTGGCCCTTCAGCCATTGCATTAATAAAACCTGGTCTGCTCGAAATGCTGGTTCCCATTTGTAGGTAAAAACGAAAACAAACATCGATGACTACTTCAGCAGCTGCAAAGAAAAGAATTATTGTTTCCTTCCTTTTGAGTTCTCAGGAGGTGCTGAAGAAATATCAGCACCAGATGGCTCTCCAAAGCGATGCTCCAGTTTAAATGTATGGCCCATTTCTGGGAGACAATCTGAAGGTAGCTTGAGTTTCAAATCACTTCCAGAACACTTCCAGAGGCACTGGGGAGTGCCTCTCCTCTGGTTTAAGAAGCTGGTCTCATGGTTCACCAGTTTGCTAGTGCTGTTCCATTGTAGCATGAGGAGACTGTGACTGGAACTGTCACAATGGGGACCCACTTTGGCTCCAGACCTGTAGGCAGACATTGCCAAGTTACTTTGGAAATAGTCTCTTTCTGTGTGTTAGTAGCAACAGAGAGGAGCTTCTGTGGCCTTGGTGTCATTGTCTGTCAGCAGACCAGCAAGCAACAAGTCAGACAATCCAGTGCTTTCTACAACTAAGGGCAGGACTGTGTGCTCTGAATGGGGAGAACAAGGGGGAGAGAATTCTAGAAGCAAGAGGAGAGCTAGGGTTTGGAGATGGAGCTGTTTCAGAGTTGTGGAGTGTCAGGAGGGTGGACGTGTAATTTGACTACACTTTTAAACCCGGGGACTCTGGTATCTGATTAGGGTTAGAAGAGGCCATCCGAGGGCAGCTGGCATTGTGACAGTGTGTGCAGAGGAGTGGGGGAGGGGTGAAGCTGCGAACTAAACTGCTAAAGCTGATGCTGCACAAGCTAATGTAGCCTCCAGGGCACTGAGACAGGAACTTCTTTGTCAGGTAAATACTTGGGTGGGGAACTCTCTTGACAGGTTCTCTTCCTACCTTGGCTCCTTGTTGGCTTGTCTACTCTTCCCAAAGTATCTTCCGTTTCCAAAACAGAGGGCAAGAAAAAGCAGTGCTTGCCAGTCTTCCCATCCTTTGGGAGGTGGAGGCAGGAGGATCACAAATTCAAGGTTGCTCATGGCCTTGAGTTTGAAGCCTGTCTAGGCTACATGAAACCATGCCTTTAAGAGAAATACTAGGCTTTGTTCTTTGCTATATTCTCACCAGTTAACACGTATGGACCTGGTGTTAGCATTCCTTCTACGCTCCACCCAACAGTTACCTAGCAACAGCCAGGTAGGCCTGGCTTGCTATAAAAGGGGCTGTTTGGCCCCTCCTAGCTCTCTCTCTCTCTCTGTCCCTTTTCTCTTTCTCTGACTCTTTTCTTTCCTGACCCCTTTTTCCCTCTCTCCCCTTCCCCTCCTCCTTTCTCTCATCTCCTTCCTCCCTCCATTCTTCTCTCCCTCCTTCCTTCCATTCTTCCCTCCCTCCCTCCATTCTTCCCTCCCTCCCTCCTTCCTTCCTCCCCTCTCTCTTCCCTCCCTTCTCAACTCCCCTCCTTATGTCCCAAATAAACGCTACCCTATACCCTCAAGGGGAAGGGATGTCTCTGCATGGACCCACCAAGACACCCCTCCCACCTCACCGCACTTATCCTTAGCTCTTTTTATAAAACACAACACCTGGAGGGGGGAGGGGGGGTGGGGAGCTGGGAAGATGGCACAGCTGTTAAGAGAAAGAGCAGTTCTTACACAACCACCTGTAGTTCTAACTCCAGTAGATCCGTGGTCCCCATTCGGTCTCCCCAAGCACACAGTATTCACAACACAAAAATTCACATGTTGATATACTAGCATTCATATGTATGTATGTATGTATGTATGTATGGGTGCTCATGTGCAAGCAAGCACACAGCTTAAGATAACAGATCCTTAAAAACAGTACACGTGGCATACAGAGATTGCAAACTGCTTATTTAGTTCTGGAATGACACGTGTTTACAGTTAGCATTCCTTTGCTCTTCCTATAGCCAAGCAAGAATCAACTATGTATTCAAAGTTAGGGGGGATGATCTGGTCTTGTCATTATTCATAGTCTTTCCTAATCATAAAATTATTCTAGAGAGTGAAAAAGCAGCTATAGTACAGTCAGGGCTCTTAAAATCCTACCTGCTGCCCTTAAGTTACCAGGTCGCGTCTCTTCACCTTGGCTGTCTTAGACCTGCCAACTGACCTATAAGTTTTAGCTTGTTTACTTATTTCTTCTCTGTCTGCCATCATAGCTCCAAGCTTTACAAAGAAAGAGGCATGAAACTTGTTTATGTCTATATCTCAGTATTCAGAACAGTGCATAACACTCAGTGAATATTTATTAAAAGAATGTAGTGGTAAATATACATATATCTACATTATATGAATAACTTATTTCATGTATTCGAGTGCTCTATCTGGATGTGCACCTGTGTGCAGAAGAGGGCATCAGACCCCGTTATAGATGGCTGTGAGCCACCCTGTGGTTGCTGGGATTTGAACTCAGGATATCTGAAAGAACAGCCAGTGCTCGTGGCCACTGAGCCATGTCTCCAGAGGTGACTATTTTATTTTTCCAATTTAAAAATAATTTGTTCCCTTTTGAAGAAAAAAAAAGTCTAGTGGTCACTGAAGTAGGACACATTTTCAACAATATAAAAGTCTATTCTTACTTTATAATTCTTTATTTTATGATCCATTATGGTCCTTTAAAAAGTACTTTATATTTAGGAACTACTTGGTAGGAAGAGTCTTATGCCTCCCTGATCATGTCCTAAAAGCATCATTGCCAGGGGTTTAGAGGCTCTGCTGGTTACTGAGGACTGTTTGTGTGCAGGGTGAATTGTATGTGTGTATGTCTTCAGGTTTATACAGTTTGGGGTGTGTTTGGTATGTTTGTGTGGTGTATATATAGTGTGTGTATAGTGTATGTGGTATGTGTATGTTTACTTTTAAGTGTGTGTGTTTGTATATGTATATGTGTGGTATAAATATATAATGTATGCAACATATATATATATATATATGTATATATATTGTGTATGCAGTGTGTGCATAGCTTATGGTGTATTTATAGTATGTATGTGGTATATATACCATATGTGTATGTGCCTTGTGTGTATGTTATGTGTGCATATGTGCGTATATGTGTGATACGTGTATATGTGGTATGTGTGTGCACATGTGTGTGGTACATATGTGCATGTATGTGTAGTATATGTATGTGTATATGTATATATAGTATGTATAAGGTGTGTATTTATGCATGGGGTGTGTGTGTGGTGTATTTATGTATGTGTGTACATGTGTATGTATATATGAGTTGCATGTGCATGTGTAGTATGTGTGTTTATGTGTGTTACAAAGTTGCTGCTCATTTCTTTTCTGTTGACAGAGGTGTCTGGAGAGACAGCCCTCTTGCAGATTGCTTTGTCCTTTCTCTTTGTGTTGCTGACCTCTGCTGTTCAAGAGGTGCACCTGTGTATCTATGCAGTGAGGAATGACAGAGTCCAGGCTGCAGAGACTTTGCCTTTTATTTCCTCACAGGCCTCTTAGGTGTGGAGTCTCGCCTGTGAGAACTGCACAGGATCACAGTTTTCAGTGTACCAGAGAGCAGAGTGGGTTGCTGTGTTCATAGAAGAAACAGCCCGTCTCCAGATGGACCCTCTGCCAGTGACTGTGAAATACACGAGTTGACGTGATGCAGTGGCTCTTTATTTTTTAATACCTCCTCACTCCTCAAAACAAAACAAAAAAAAGCTCACCCTGAAGCCTTGTTTCTTTTCTTTCTTTTTTTCTTCTTTTGCCTGTGGGCTTTGGATGCTGGGAATCAGAAAGCAGTATTCCATATTAACCACTGAGGCTCCTCTTCAACCTCCTGTAAAGAATCATTTTTGTTCATGTTATTCACTTTATTATTGTTACTACTACGACTACCACCACTACTGTGTGTGGTCTACTCTACTGTTCATTTATCCTAGGATGTATTTTATAAGGAAAATAATCCCCAGGGTTCCCAGGGACGCAAGCATATCTGCTAGCGAATTTATGAATTCATTTCTTAATGCATTGAATTATAGTCTAGATTTTAAGGACTCCTGTACCCTTGATTCTGTGAATTCTGAACTCCACCTAATTCAGTGACCAACCCACGTGAAGGGAGAAATTTTGTGTCTTCCATTAGGAGTTACAGGGACAAGCTAATGTGAGTCATTAGGATTAATGATTCTAGTGCAGTTCTCTGATAAGACACAAGCATGATATCCTAAAATAGAAAGAATACAATCAAGGAATGTACTCTCACTTAAACATCAGTTCTGATAAGGGAATTATGGAAAGTCCCGTACTTGGTGACTCATTAGCTCCCGGGACTGGTAATCATCTCATGGGGCTGGTGACAGGGACTGGTGACAGGAATAGAGACTGGGCAGATGTTGCCACCTGCTGTTTGCTTGCTGCCATTATTCCCTTATGTAACAATCCCCAAAGCTGCGTTTCTTTTACCAGAGAAAAGGTCTTCCTTGCCTTGATCCTGTTCTCTTTTAAAAATCACTTTCGTTTTAATTAACTTACTTTTAAGTACAATGCCAACTCGTTTGTGGAGAGTGATTCTTCTTTTATAGATTAGGAAATCTCTTGAAATCTCCTTTAGCATGTGGAAACAAACAAACAAAACCAACTTTGGGTTTGGGCAGGCTACAGTTTATGTAAGTGAAATCTCACTGAAAAGCATATCACTATCCAACTGAGTCTAAAGCAATCAAGGTCACGGGGTTGCCATTGAGTTTTATTCTGTGGAAATTGATTTGGCTTTTATTTTCTTAGTCTTTTCAGGCTGTTATCACAAAATGTCATAAGTTATATCGCAGAAGAAGAAATATTTATCTCCATTCCGTAGGAGGAGGAGAACAAGAGAGAAGTGATATAGGATTTGGGGTCAGTGAGACTATTCCTGGCTACTTCGCTTGTAGACGGATCAGCCATCTCTCTGACCCTCATGTAGCTATTTAGCTTGCCACCCTCTGGATCTAATCACCTTAAGAAGACAAGAGTTTAGGATGTGAATGCAGGCCTCTGGGAGTGAAACTGGAACTGGAGTCCCAAATTCTATTGGGCAATGACACTGTAAACATTGGATAAGAGTGACTGGTCAATTCTTTTTTATTAGACTGAAAACCAATTTCCTTTCTTGCTAATTAGTTTTCTGAATTGTACTCGATGGTTCTACAATATGCATCGAACACAGCTTTCAGTATGTCATTCATTAAATCCAGACACAAAGGAAACCTCAAGAAACTCTTAGCTTAATTTCAGGTTTACAGTGAATGCTCTGAGATAACATTATAGACTGATGGTTATGGTAGAATGAAGGCTAAGGTTAAATAAAATATATTAAATGTTTTCTTGTCTGTAATACTTTGAATGTACTAGTAGATTTGGTCTGGCTAACTAGTTTGTAAAGTAATTAATAAAGTAATTGGTTCCATATTACAGATACGGAAAGTTGGACATAAGGAAATTGAAGTACTTGTGTTTGTGCATAAATGTCCCTCATCTAGCAAAAATAACCTTGTGTTAATTCTCTTAATTCCAAAGTTGACTCACTTTTACTATCTCTTATGAGCTTAGCTTAATTAATTTGTGTCTTAAGTACTCATTTTTTTCTACTTTCACTTCCTGAATGAGTCTGGAAATACAGCAATCTACAGAGTCTCCAAGTAAAACTGACCTTCACTAGGTACCATATTCAATATCATAAAGTCCTTAGTACAGAATTTATCAGTGTCACACTCCAAGATATCAGACCTACAGGATCAGAGGAAGCACCGATGGATGTAACCAAAAGTGTGACCGAAGTCCTTCCCTGGTTTTTGGCCTCAGCAGCTAAGATCCCAAAAGCTACTTTCACTTAGCCTGTGATAGTTTCATCTAAGATGTGCAATTCTTTCATGATTTGGTCCTCTCTGACTTCTCCTGTTGTACATCTCTAGACAGTCTGGGAGTCACGATTATGACAGGTTCTCCCAGATAATTTTTCTACCTTAATGGATCTGAGACCTAAGTACATAACAAAATTTATAGGATAACTTCAGTTAGGGTATGACTAAATAATCTATAGGATGTCTAGGCTTGGGGAGACTGCTCAGTAGGCTTAAAAAGCCCATGCTGAAGGATAAGTCTGATGAATGAGATCTTGCCAAGAACCCAAAGAGGAAGAGGAGAATGCTTGACCTCCACACAGCCACCATAGCACCTGGACCAATCTCCCCATTCCCTGACTCTCATCCTATGACCACCATAAACCCATCAAGGCATTTGTACACCTCTCCCAACATATACATAAAAACAGAGTTGTCTGAACCCTGGAACTCTGTGTAGAATTTTGCTGACCACATCTCTTATGTACAGTTGCATGAAATCTGTAACTTGGCCCCATTCTCCAGTCCCTGCTAGCACACTCCCATTTCCCATTTCACTGGGGCACCTCAAGGAATCCTTTCAAAGCACAGTTCTGATTAAGTGCTTCAGTAAAGATCAAGGATTGAAGGCTTTCCTGGCAGGTAAATGAGGTCTTAGAAACCAGTCTGAGTCACTCCTGTTCTTTGTCTTCTTTAATGCACCGTTGAGTGCTCTCCTTGTTTGTTCCCGCACTGAGCCTCAAACTTTGGCTTCTCTCACATGGCCTTATCTCCACAAGTACAAACAGCACTTGTCTCAAGTCTGCATAGCAACACAAACTATGCCCCCAAAGAGCTTTGCATTAACCTCTGCCCTTTGAAAGTCATTTGTTTTTAAAACAAAATCTTTGCTTCTACAGTCTATAGATTTGTTCTCTGCCTTGGGTGAAGTTAATGATAAAGGAGGTGCCTCTGCTCCATCTAAGGGTTTATTCCTCTAGGTGAAATTGCATGGTTTATCTTTGTCTCTCTACAAGCATTATAGAGATGAGATGTTCTAGATTGTTTTTATGGACTAAAAAATTAGAATAAAAACAAGAATGATATATAAGCCAAGAGTTCATGGACATTCCATCATCATTTGCAAATGGCTGACAGCCATCGTTCTTTCTCTTGCTGCGACTGTTTTCTTTTAAGCTCATCATTTTCCTGAACTCCCACTCTTATATTTGATTAAGTTCCTTAGTTCTCATCTAATACTGAATGTCTGAGTCGTTTGTTATCTTCTATTCTGAACAAATGGTTTTGTTTGACTTTTGGTAGCTGCAGGAAAAGGGTTGGAGTCAGTGTTTGGAGGTGTCAAGAACTAGAGGCAGGCTTAGTCTTCCATCTTGTTTTGCATTCCCACAGTTAACATTTTTCTAATACTAGGAATAGCTCTTCACAAGGCATTCCTGACTAATGGACTATGCCATGAGTCACATATGACTCGGCAAGTAGCTCAGATTCTTAATGAGTTACCATTTATCGAAGAGGCTTCCAAACACCATTAGTCATGCAGCTTCTACATTTTCAGCTGATGACTAATTGAACATAAGAACACAAATTTATTTAGTAACTTTCCAAATTTTTAAAGGACATTAGTGTCCGTTATCTCATTTAATTTCATCAATCACGTGTCACCCACTGTAGAAAAACATTCCCTTATCTAGAGACCTTCCTTGACTTTATATCCCATTGGAAAAATCCATCCATGAAAAAAAAAAGAATGAATGAATGAAGTAGGACACAAACCATGGAATGATGGAGTAGAAATTAAATGGAAGCAGAAAAAATTACTTTAAGGTTTGTTTTATTTACTGTGTGTATGTGTGTGTGTGTGTGTGTGTGTGTTTGTACACGGGCTGGTGGGTGGTGGATGGGAACATAAATATCAAGTGTATGTGTCAGAGGACAACTTTTCAGGAGATGTTTTTCTCCTTCTCCTTCATTTTTGAGGCAGGGTCACTCTTGCTACTGCTTCTGTCCAAGTTTCTAGTTTCTGTTTCACATCTTACCACGTGAATAAAAGGGCTGAGATTACAAACAGGAACCACAGCCTCTGGCTATTTTACATCAGTTCTTCCTTTGAATCAAATCAAGGTTGTTGGGGTTGTAAGGTAGGTACTTTGACCTACTGAGCCATCTCATCAATTTTAGAAAAGACCTCAAAATTGTTTATCTGATCAATGAATAAAACCACTCAACTATAAGGAACACAGGGAGCTCAAACAAATGGGAGCACAGTGATGTTATAATAGCACTACAAATTAGAAGTCAGTTTCTTCCAGGTGTTCTACAAATTGGTGGACGTTCAAAATGACAACATTGTTTTGGTGCTTATTTCTTTTAAAAATGCTGGCATCAAAATTCCTGAATAAAGGAGTTTTGAAAAGGGAGTCTGAAGGCAGATCAGCTCTATAAAAGTCCTCTTCCTTTTATAACTCTGTCAGCACTCTGAATTCCTCATGTTCATACCAGACGTTAGAATCTTTTCCCCCCTGTCACACATCAATGCTGTTGACCTTCAACTATCTGTTAGAAGTGGCTCCTAGATTATAGGAAGACCTTTTACTCAGGCTTATCAGTTTATTAGAAGGATGTAGCAGAGGACGCCAGAAAGCATGTAGCTGCTTACTAAGGCAAGTTACAGAAAGGGGTTTAGAGTCTTCTCCAAGGAAATCCTAAACAACTCACACATTGACTTTTGATAAGGCCCTATTGTTGAAAACCGTATCTAGCTAATTAAACATGGAAAAGTAGAACTGGTGCAGAACGAGAACCTTCACTCCTACAGTTCATGGTAGGAGAAGGTACTTTGTGTGCTACCAGAGGAGAAAGGTAAATAAGAATACAGCTACAAACCTTCTGACCTACAATGGCAACCTGCTACATTATACAATCATGTAATGGTGACTCTATCAGTTCTTAACTCAATCTTCAGATTCTCCCTGCTGTAGGAGGTTTTGAATTAACTCTGAACATTCTCATCATGGCTTGGTCTTTTTTGTGATAAACTCCTATATTATTGATGTAGTAAAGAAGACAATCTTATCAACCAGGAAACCACAAGGGCCTGGGCACTCCTTTAACAACCAGGGTCAAGGTGAAATATGAGGACCAAAGATTCCTTTAGTACACTTGTTGCTTAGAAAATTGTTCAAGTATGAGGAACACTGTTTCAGGATCAGGCAGAGAATAAATACACATTTCTGGTTAAATTGCAGTGTCATAATATATACTCTAAAATAGTGGCAATAAAATGACATGGAGCTAGCAGAATAATTAGCATTCTATTAATAGGATTAAGAAGAAGTAGCCTTCTCCCAGTCTTGAGCAGGTTAATCAGACCTTGTTTTGCCACAGTTGCCTAGCCCACTTGGAGTGGAGTCTCCTGTTTATCACATCCACAGTATTCCTTCAAAAACAAGACTGCCTGCTGAAGCTTGTTTTGCTGAACCTAAGGTTGGGTCTTTACATATATAAACTCAGAACTGAAAATAAAACTTTGAGCCTTGACCAGAACTTTTGTCTTGGCTCCAGTCTTCTCTCACTCCCTACCTTAATTCCAGCCTCCCTTTCAGGTAAACCCAATTTGCCCATGATGACTGCTGGGTGGTTATAAGATGATGAAATAATGGATTCCAGAAACAAACCATTTCATTTTGTAAACTTAGTTTAAGGAAGCAATCTTCTTTCATTAAACAGGGAAACCTGTTCAGGAAAAGGCACTGTGCCTGAGAGACTGTTATTCAGACTCATCCTTGCTGCCTTCTGAATTATGGAACTCAGAAGAATTCCCATAAGATGCATGGCTGACCACAATAGAGACAAGTACTTCCAGCATCCCTTGCAACTAGGTGGCTACATGGCTAATTCCAGATCAATGGGCTACTGGGTCTCTGGACCATCACTGCCTAGCTTCAGTCTTATGTAGTAGTTGCAGGAGATGGTTTTAGGTTTACCATTGCTTTCGTTCTAGATTTTACATTTTCTGGTGAGATGTTGAAGTCATGTCACCATTTGTATGCCTTTATAATTATGTTTCCTACCTGGAGTGAGAAATTGCCAGTAATCTAGCAAACTAAAACTATACCTATTTATTATTTCATTATCTCATTTTTGAGGGGGTGGCAAGAGGGCTCAGAGATGAAGTTCTTGCTCTGTCCCAGGATCACAGAAGCTGTGTTTGTTTGAGACTACATAAAGGTGGAAGGAGAAAATTAACTACACAAAAGTTGTTCTTTGACCTCCACATACACACAATTGCACCCTACATTACAGACTCATTTACACACGTGCACACACACACACACACACACACACACACATGCACACACACACTCCACAACACAGAACTTGATATATATTTGCTATATCTTCTGGGTTCTCTTTTATGGTCAAAACTGAAGTTTTGATTTTGGATTGGGGTATCATATAAAGACTTTAAGAATAAAAAAGCACCCCTAACCTTTCAGGATTTAGGGAAAATATGGCATTCTATCTTAGGACTGAGTCTGTCTCCTTGCTTGTGGTCACATGGGGGCCCACTATCATCCATAGTCTGCTCTCATTACCTATCCTGTGGCCTCCTCTTTCTTCAGGTAGCACTTGTTCCTTCTGATGGCTTTCAGCCTCTCTGAGCTTCTGTCTTGCTGCTGATAGTCAAAGGAAACTGATTTCAAGTGGCTCTTGCAGTTGGGTTAGGCCACCTAGATTATCTCCATATAGTAAAACCATGGGATTTTAATTGCATTAGCACATTCTCTTTCATCAGTATGTGAAAGAGAGTTTTGAAGTGGAAACTTAAGCATTCTTTGGAAAGTCAGTTGTGTTGGATAGTGTTTTGCTGGGTCAAACACATGAAGGCACATTTCTCTGAAGCAGACATAGGTAAACGGCTAAGGCAAACTCATGAAGGAACATTTCACTGAAGCAGACAGAGGTGAAAGGACATTTTGCTAAAGCAAGTACGTGAAAGGAAACATGATGAAGGATTCTTTACTGGTAACACACATGTATTGGTCTGCCTTACTGTGTAGTTGAACTGCATTTGTTGGGAATCCATAGAGAAAAGCATCAAAAAATTTCTGGTGGTGTGCCGTGGCTTCTTGCCATTTCTGTGGACTTGGTTCAATCCCAGAGTGGTGCCAGCTGAGACAGACTCACATGCTGAGGCAAGACAGGTGGTGAGTCAAGACCTGTGGAAGGCAAGTCATGTTTGGAGAGAGTATAAGCAGGACTCAGCAGAGCGTGAGAGGGGCTTGCTGGTAGAGCTAGCTCTGCAATGCTTGTTGGTCTCAAGTCTTCCTGATCTTCATCGTATTGAGAGAGGCACAGCCAACAACTCCTGTTGTCCCTGCTGGTCCTAATCTCTCCTCCAGACTCATACTGATTCAGCTGAGGACTGGCTGTCTCTGTTAGGTTGTGCTACTCCTGCTGCTATACTGAACTAGATTGTTGGTATGTTTGGGAAGTGTTTGCGAGTGGATAGAGCTGCCGCTGCTAACCTGTGAACTGAACTGCTGATTTCCTGACAACAGATGGGATTTGCTTCAAAGAACCATTTCTAAACAGGTCCACTTGCTCAGTATCCTTTCTTTTGTACTACCTATCACGGGTGATGGGCTAGAAGGGAGATTAAAATGTTTAAGAACCATCATTAGAAGTAAGCTTTGAAAAAAATTAAAGTTACAGAGTTTAATGAAATAAGCAGAGGAGTATGTCTTATGAGTTCTGTTGTGTGACATTAGTGTCATGACAACTCAGGGAGAGAAAGGTTTATGTGATCTTATAATGTTCTGGTCATACTCCATTACTAAGGAGAGTTGGAGCAGGAACTGGAAAGCAAAAACTGAAGCAGAGGCCATGGAGAAATGCTTCTTTCTGGCTTCTACCTCCTGATTTGCTCAGCTTGCTTTATTGTACAACTCAGGACCATCTGTTCAGGGTTGGCACCACCTATTGTGAGGTGGATCTTTCCACATCAATTGTCAATCAAGAAAATGCCCCACAGGTTTGCCTACAGGCCAGTCTCATGGGGGATATTTTCTTAATTGAAGTTCTCTTTTTCCCAAAGAACTCAAATTTGTATCAAGTTGACATAAAACTAACAGGCACAGATATCATCTGGTTCTAGGATTCTTCCTGCCATTACAGCTGTTCAAACTTTGCAGAAGAGCAATTCCCTCATTCAGGGAGGCTCAGCTCTTCCTCTTTGCATCATTAGAAGTAGGCTTTGAAAAAATTAAAGTTACAGAGTTTAATGGAATAAGCAGAGGAGTATGTCTTATGAGTTCTGTTGGGTGACATTAGTGTCATGACAACTCAGGTAAGGGATATTACCATCATCCCATCTGGGTCCTTTGTCAGCTGGGGTTTTCATCACAAATTCCATGTGATCTGGAGAAGCAGAGACAGGCTTTCTTGTAAATGGGAATTGGGATCTAGGTGATTTCCTTCTTGAGACACACATTTATTCAAGTAACATGTTTTGACGTCTCTGTTTCATAGACGAGATGGTAAATGATGAGTTCTTGAATGCCATGTCATGTCTCAGGCTGATGAAAAGAACTAGAAAAGAATCAATATGTGACTCAATGGACGCCTATTCTTTTATAGTGAGAAGGGTTAACATGTGACTAAGACTTTATTTAAAAATGTTGTAAGCATATGTAATGAGTTAGCTTATAGACTTATTTTTTTTACTCATTCTGTTGGCATGGAATCATAGTTAGCAGTTTATTTTCTAGCTATTCTATTAACGGGCAAGGGATTATTATAAGAAATTTGACATTATGTTTAAATATAACATACATTTCCTGTTTTTATTTATGTGTATGTAAATGTATGCCACATATGTGCAGGGGCCATGGAGGGAAGAAGCTGTCATATTCTCCTGGACCTAGGATTATAGATGACTGTGAGCCACCTAATGTGGGTGTCAAATCTAGGTCCTCTAGAAGAAAAGGTCTCTCAACAGTAGAACTGTTTCTCCAGTCCTTCCTCTTTGCTTTGTTCTTTGAGACAGAATTTCATGGAGTTCAGATTAGCCTCAAACTAACTATATAGCTGAGGATGAGCTAGGGTTTCTGATCTTTCTGCTCCCATCTTTCAAATGTTAGACTTACAAGCATATGCCACAACTCCGAGGTTTCTGAGATTCTGAGAAACTGGAACTGGGACTTTTGGGCATGATAGTCAAATACTTTATTAACTGAACTACATCCCCAGCCATGGAAACTTTATTAAACACATCTTGTTGGTGCCACAGTTTGTAAAGGTATCTGTTGTCAATCATGAAAGCCTAAGCTTCATCTCTGGAGACTGTGGTAAAAGGAATAAAAACAATGCACTAAGGTTGTGCTAGAGTCCTGCAAGGTGTCCTGGGACCTTCACTCTCCTGCCATGGCAAGTGTAATGTCCCCATAAAACAAGTAAACAAATACACATTAAAAAAAAATCCAAACTCACTATGTGATTGCAAGTGAGGTATGAATCTAAAAGTGCTAACCAGTTTGGTTAGGTTGCCTGGCCAGTGAGCCTCCCCTTCAATGCATTTACAAGTTACCAGTTACCACACCTGAATGTGGGTGATAGGGATCAAAACTGGGTCCTAATGCTCACACGACAGGCTCTTTCCTCCCTGAGCCGGACAGAGGTCTCTAGGCCTCTTAATCTAATTCTTATGTAGACTTCCAGTTGTCTCTTCAAAGAAAGAGATGTGTAACCCATTTTCCACCCAGATGGGTGGGAATTAGTGTGATGAATAGCTTGTTGACCTCAGGGCTATGTGTGTGGCCAGGCCACACCAGTTCCCCAGATCCTTATGTCCCCGGGCAATCTATAATGCTATCTTTCAAGAGATGGGAGATGTCACTTGTACTTTACAAGAGTTTCCTTGTCATTATGTGTTACACTGACTATGCACACAGGATTAAATTAATTGTGACCAAGAAACTTTTTCCAACTGTGCTATGCTTAAATATGGCTGAAATAAACTACCCGGAGTCCAGAATCAACACTGGCTGCTGAGTCCTTTGGAACTGGATGGAATTCCTTCTTCCCTCACCTGGATTAACACTTTGGTAACCGTGGTGTTTAGAGAGACACTTCGACTCACTGAAATGAATCCCACTTGTCTTTTTTTTCAAAATCTACTATTATAACACATTAAAATGTTCATCATTTTATTTGCAACAAGGTATTAAAGATTATTATTTTTTTCTTAAAGATTATTGTAAAGTAATCCTGTTTTAATAACTTTTCTTAGTTCTTCATAGTAACATCATCTAAATTATATGACAAAAAATATTAGGCATGTACAATTTTCAGATCCTTCTAAGACATTGAGCTTAGTTTTGAAGAAATAATATCATTTGAAAAATTGTGCGGATTAAGAGGACTAGTGATTAACTCTGAGTCACCAATAATAAATTATATTAAGGAACAAAATCAAAGTACTTCCCCCTTCCTGTCATTTAACCAAGAGTGAGTTCAGATTTGAATTCTTTGCTTTCTGATCCCTGTGTCTTCCATCCGCCCATCTTCCATCTGACTGTCTGTTGTATGAGTCTGAGACTGTGTCTGCCTGAGGCTGGCTTGAGAGTCTGTCGCTGCATCTGTGTCTATCCCCGGATGTCTACGTGTGTCTGTTCCAAACATAGGGCTTTGCTTTGTCCTTATTCAACATCACAGAAAGCATCACACAAAGGAAGGAATGGGCTACTTTACAGAAAACTTTAATAGAGTTTTAAAAGGAATTGAGCCATTGGCTCCAACTGACTCCAAGTGACTGAGACGACAACTAATACTACAAATATTATTGTTTATAAAGTGACATCCTAGTGTTGTGTTCAATATTTATGGAGGATATTAATTTTAGAAGATTGATTTCTATCTCTAGTTTTTGCTGTTTTCAGCAAATAATCACTAGATCATGCCTTTGCTAGTCTGGTTCAGGAGCTTGGAAGAGTATGTAACAAGATTACAGATATTCATTAGCTTAGATTGTAAAAGCTAATTACACAGGAAATTCAAGGTAGGTAAGATTGATCGTTATACTACTTCTTTAAAGGTGGGTTAAGCAAATAGGCTGAATACACCATAGGATATCAGTCTTTGATTTTAAGTGATCTCAAGGTGTATTATTAACTCTGCCTGTGAAGTCCAGCAAAAGCTGTTGTTTCTTAGAATGGAAGAGATATTTTTATCATGATGCATTGCCACAAAAGTTTTCATTAAACTGCACATTAGAACAACTGGTACAATTGAGATGAACAATTTTGAAAAATGCAATTTACTTTTGTCAGTTTTAGAGCTTAACTAGTGGGGAAAGACATGGAAGGGCTGTTAATGAAATAATCTGCAGTGCATAGTGAGGGCAAAGTATGTATACAGCACGGAGTAGACCAAAGACAGAAGTGAAGTCCACAGCCGACGAGCATAATCAAGTCAATGCCAGACCACGGAGGACGTGAGGATGTTGTAACTGGCTATGGGAAACCTGAGCAAAGGCTGCTCTAACATTTGATATGTTATTGTGGCATCACATGTACAGAAACAGAGGCTCTGCATGTGACCTGAAAACTCTTGCAAGGAATAAATAAGCAGTTTAATGAAATCTGACTGCTTACATGATTCATCTTTCAGGATATACAAGCTCCATGTCTTATTAGTTCTATTATCTTGAATATTAGAAATAAGATTAATTTTTGTTTGGACGATGAAAGAAAGAGGTGTGGCTCTGGATGGAAATAGAGACATTTAGACTGTGGTGTTTTACATGAATAATGAATATATCTAGAAGCATCACATATGATTTTTTTATTTGATCTCAATTCTATAAACTAAATAAGTTATTAAACTCTACGAGACAGACTGGGCAGATAGTCAGTCAGTAAAGGCATTTACTGCCAAGCCTTCAACTCTATGCTTAATCCCTAGAATCCATATTGTAAGAAAACAAATGATCTCAAGTTGCCTTTTGACTTCCATACACACTCACACACAGTGAATATACAAATACCATGTTAAAACATAAAATTTAAGTGAAATAAAAATGCAAGCCAATAGTAAACAAGAACAACTTAGTTCTTTAAGCTTTAAGAAAGAAATTAAAAGTGTTTCCCATATCTAGATTTGAAATTTTTCTTCAACATTTTAGACATTCTCCAGGCCCAGTGTACCTCAGCTCTAAGTGGTTAGCGTCCATGAAACCATTGTTTGTTTCAATTGCAATCCAGTATTCAATACATTCATGACAAATTTAACACTTCATAAAATATGCTTAGTGATAGGTGGCAGTTTATAAATTGATGTAAGGGTGATGAGAATATCCAAAGTAGGCTGGGATAACCTATGATTAAATATATTTTTTATTGGAAATATTCTTTATTTACATTTCAAATGTTGTCTCCTTTCCTGGTTTCCACCCCGAAAACTCTCTACCCCACCCCCCTCCCCCTGCTCACCAATCCACCTACTTCCACTCTCCTGTCCTGGCATTCCCTTATACTGGGGCATCTAGCCTTCTCAGGACCATATCCTCTGCTGCACATGCATCTGAAGGGATGGGTCCCTCCATGTATACTCTTCAGTTGGTGGTTTAGTCCCTGGGAGTTCTGGGGGTACTGGGTGGTTCATATTGCTGTTCCTCCTATGGTGTTGCAAGCCCCTTCAGCTCCTTGGGTCCTTTCTCTCCTCCATTGGGGACCCTGTGCTCAGTTCAGTGTGTGCTCAGAGTGTCTCCCCTCTGTATTTGTCATGCACTGGCAGAGCCTCCCAAATGACAGCTATATCAGGCTCCTGTTAGCAAGCACTTGTTGGCATCCACAATAGTGTCTAGGTTTTGTAACTGTATATGAGATTGATCCCTAGCTGGGGCAGTCCCTGGATGGTCTTTCCCTCAGTATCTGCTCTACACTTTGTCTCTGTATCTCCTCCTGGGGATATTTTGTTCCTCCTTCTATGAAGGACCAGAGTATCCATACTTTGTTCATCCTTCTTCATGAGCATCATTTGGTTTGTGGATTGTATCTTGGGCATTCTAAGCTTCTGGGCTAATATCCACTTATCAGTGAGTGAATATCGTGTGTGTTCTTTTGTGATTGGGTTACATCACTCAGGATGATATTTTCTAGTCCATCCATTTGCCTAAGAATTTGATGAATTCATTGTTTTTAATAGCTGATAGTATTCCATTGTGTAAATGTACCACATTTTCTGTATCCATTCCTCTGCTGAGGGACATATAGGTTCTTTCGAGCTATGGCTATTATAAATAGGGATGCTATGAAGATAGTGGAGCATGTTTCCTTATTACATGCTGAAGAATCCTCTGGGTATACGCCCAGGGGTGGTATAGCAGGATCCTTCGGTAGTACTATGCCCAATTTTCTGAGGAACCGCCAAACTGATTTCCAGAGTGGTTGTAGCAGCTTGCAATCCTACCAGCAGTGGAGGAATGTTCCTCTTTCTCCACATCCTTGCCAGCACCTGCTGTCTCCTGAGTTTTTGAACTTAGTCATTATGACTAGTGTGAGGTGGAATCTCAGGGTTGTTTTGATTTGCATTTCTCTGATGACTAAGAATGTTGAATATTTCTTTAGATGCTTCTCAGCCATTCAACATTCCTCAGGTGAAAATTCTTTGATTAGATCTATACCTCATTTCTTAATAGGGTTATTTGGCTCTCTGGAGTCTAACTTCTTGAGTTCTTTGTATATATTGGATATTAGCCCTCTGTCAGATGTAGGGTTGGTGAAGATCTTTCCCCAGTTTGTTGGTTGCTGTTTTGTCCTATTGAGAGTGTCCTTTGACTTACAGAATCTTTGTAAATTTGAGTTCCCATTTGTCAATTCTTGTTCTTAGAGCATAAGCTTTTGGTGTTCTGTTTAGGAAAATTTCCCCTGTGCCCATGTGCTCAAGGCTCTTCCTCACTTTCTTTTCTACTAGTTTCAATGTGTCTGGTTTTATGTGGAGGTTCTTGATTCACTTAGAGTTGAGCTTTGTACAAGGAGATAAGAATGGCTCGGATTTGCATTCTTCTGCATACTAACTGCCAGTTGAACCAGCACCATTTGTTGAAAAGGCTATCTTTTTTCCACTGTATGGTTTTAGTTCCTTTATCAAAGATCAAGGGACCATAGGTATGTGGGTTCATTTCTGGGTCTTCAATTTTATTCCATTGATCTACCTGCCTGTCACTGTGCCAATACCATGAAGTTTTAATCACTATTGCTCTGTAGTACTGCTTGAGGTCCGGGATACTGATTCCTCCAGAAGTTCTTTTATTGTTGAGAATAGTTTTATCTATCCTGGGTGTACTGGCTAGTTTTGTGTGTCAACTTGACACAGGCTGGGGTTATCACAGAGAAAGGAGCTTCAGTTGGTCAAGTGCCTCCATGAGATCCAGCTGTGGGGCATTTTCTCAATTAGTGATCAAGTGGGGAGGGCCCCTTATGGGTGGTACCACCTTTGTGCTGGTGATCTTGGGTTCTATAAGAGAGCAGGCTGAGAAAGCCAGGGGAAGCAAGCCAGTAAGAAACATCCCTCCAGGCTTCTGCATCAGCTCCTGCTTCCTAACCTGCTTGGGTTCCAGTCCTGACTTCCTTTAGTGATGAACAGCAATGCAGAAGTGTAAGCTGAATAAAGCCTCTCTTCCCCAACTTGTTTCTTGCTCATGATGTTTGTGCAGGAATAGAAACCCTGACTAAGACACTGGGTGTTTTGTTATTGCAGATGATTTTGACAATTGCTTTTTCTAACTGTATGAAGAATTGAGTTGGGACTGGAGCAGCTGGGATAGAAGTCTTCCTGCTGCCATTTGTAGCAGGGAGCATGGTAACTCCACAACATATTCACAGCCTCCCAGGAGAAAGTGATCTCCCAGCAGCACTGAATGATCTCCCAACAGCACATTCACTTCTGAGAGCAGAGGTGAAATCTCCACCTCCTCTCTGGAGGGGAATAGCTAGGAGCGAACAGGGCATATGATCAGTGGAGCAGCTGGGACAGAGGTCTTCAGAGTGCCATTTGCACCAGGAAGCCAGTTGCCTCCACAGCCTTCTGTGCATAGACCCTGACAGAAGAGAGTTGGTCTCCCAGGAGTACAGACACAGGCTTACAGGCCCACAGGAGGCACAAGCTCCAATCAGAGAAAGCAAGAGCAGCTAGCACCAGAGATAACCAGATGGCAAAATGCAAGCATTAAAAACCCTACCAACAGAAACCAAGGCCACATGGCAACATTGGAACCCAGTTCTCCCATCACAGCAAGTCCTGGATACCCCAACATTTAGGAAAAGCAAGAGTTGGATTTAAAATTGTATCTCATGATGCTGATAGAGAGCTTCAAGAAGGACTTAAATAACTCCCTTAAAGAAATACAGGAGAATATCAGTCAACAGGAAAAAGCCCTTAAAGATAAAACGCAAAAATCCCTTAAAGAAAGGAGATCATGGGTCAATAGCCAGAAGCCCTTAAAGAAGAAACACAAAAATCCCTTAAAGAATTACAGGAAAACACAAACAATCAAGTGAAGGAACTGAAGAAAACCATCTAGGAACTAAAAGTAGAAGTAGAAACAATAAAGAAATCACAAAGTGAGACATCTCTGGAGATAGGAAACCTTGAAATGAATTCATTAGTCATAGATGCAAGCATCAGCAACAGAATATAAGAGATAGAAGAAATAATTTCAGGTGCTGAAAATACCATAGAAAACATTGACTCAACAGTCAGAAAATACAAAATGCATAAAATTTGTAACCCAAAACATCCAGGAAATCCAGTACAGAATGAGAAGACCAAACCAAAGGTATATAGGTATAGAAGAGACAGAAGATTTCCAACTTAAAGGGCCAGTAAATATCTTCAACAAAATTATAGAAGAAAACTTCCCTAATCTAAAGAAAGAGATACCCATGAACGTACAAGAAGCCTTCAGAAGTCCAAACAGACCAGACCAGACCTGAAAGTCCTCCTGTCACATAATAATCAAAACACTAAATGCACTAAACAAAGAAATAATATTAAAAGCAATAAGAGAAAAAGGTCAAGTAACTTATAAAGGCAGACCTCTTAGAATTACACCAGACTTCTCACCAGAGATGATGAAAGCTATAAGATCCTGGGCAGATCTCATACAGACCCTAAGAGAACACAAATGCGAGCCCAGGCTACTATACCCAGCAAAACTCTCAATCACCATAGGTGGAGAAACCAGGATATTCCATGATAAAAACCAATTTTTCACAATATCTGTCCACAAGTCCAGCCCTACAAAGGATAAGAGATGGAAAATGCCAACACAAGGAGCAAAACTACACCCTAGAAAAAGCAATAAAATAATCTTCTTCCAACAAACTTAAAAGGAGATACTCACACAAACATAAAAATAACATAAAAAATAACAGGAAGAAACAATCACTATTCCTTAATATCTCTTAACATCTATGCACTCAATTCCCCAATAAAAAGACATAGACTAACAGAAATATTTTTCATATAAATCTTCAATTTTATCAGAAAATGTTTGTAATTCCTCTTTCAATTAATTTAGCAATGTTTTTTATGCCTACCATTTTATATGCATTATTTTTCATGATAATTTTCAATTTTAACATGTTTTCTATATATTTCTTCTATTTTGTCAGAAATGTTTTCCATGTAAATCTCTGATTTTATCACAAAATGTTTTTAATTTCACATTCAATTAATTTAGGAAGATTTTTTATGTCTACCAATTTATCTGTATAGTTTTCCACGAAATAGTCAATTTTAACGTCTTTTTCTATATATTTCTCAAATTTTATCAGAAATATTTTCCATGTAAATCTTAAATTTTACCTGAAAATGTTTATAATTCCACTTTCAATCAACTTAGAATTATTTTTATGCATACCATTTTATCTGTATAATTTTCCATGATAATCTTCAATATTAACATGTTTTTCTACATATTTAATTTTATCAGATATATTTTCCATATAAATCTTCAACTTTATCAGAAAATGTCTATAATTCTACTTTCAATCAACTTAGGAATACTTTTATGCCTAACATTATATTTTTATAAAAATTTCCATAATAATCTTCAGTTTTAACATGTTTTCTACATTTTTCTACAGTTTTATCAGAAATATTTTCCATGCAAATCTTAAATTCTATCATAAAATATTTCTACTTCCTTTTTCAATTAATTTCGCAATGTTTTATGTCTACCACTTTACTCTTTAATTTTCCATGAAAAATTTCAATTTTAATGTGTTTTTCTATATATCTCTTCTATTTTATCAGAAATATTCTCCATGTAAATCTTCAATTTTATCATAAAATGTTTTTACTTCCTTTTTCAAGAAAAGAACATGCTTTTCAAAAAAAGATACAAAAATGTTCAAAATAAAAAAATAAAAATTGAGTTGGAATTTTGATGGGGATTGCATTGAATCTGTAGATTGCTTTTAGCAAGATGGCTATTTTTACTATATTAGTCCTGCCAATGCATGAGCATAGGAGATCTTTCCATCTTCTGAGGTTTTCTTTGATTTCTTTCTTCAGAGACTTGAAGTTCTTATCATACAGATCTTTCATTTATTTGGTTAGTGTTTCACCAAGATACTTTATATTGTTTGTGACTATTGTGAAGGATGTCATTTCCTTAATTTCTTTCTCAGCGAGTTTATCCTGTGAGTATAGGAATGCTACTGATTTATTTGAGTTAATTTTATATCCAGCCATTTTTTAAACTTGAGATATGTCCAACTTAGATTTGTGAGGAAAACCCACCATAAGCTAAGGATTACTATTGAAAAGTATCTACTGATTATTCAACGTTTCATATATTTTGTATGCATACTACATTGAAAATTTTCCAACCAATTATTTCATTTCTTATAAACCCTAGTAAGCATAGTTTAATAACTTCCCATTCACTATGATAAGAAAAGAGGATGGCTAAAACTTTTAACTTCAAGTTAACCTGATAGCCAGGATAGTTATAATGTCTCCCGAAACATTTTTGCCAAAGGTCTACCAGATCAAAGAAAGGCAAAAGAGAAAATTTTAGTATGAAACTCAGAATCATAGGAGGCCCTGTGGTTTGAATGAGTGCATATATCTTAGACAAACATGTGTTATAGGCATGGTTGCTAGCCTGAAGATGCTGTTGCTGGAATTTCCTCTATCGCTGCTGTGAAATTTTTAAGAAAGGGCGGTTTAGTTCAAAGATATGTGATTGGTAACTTGTAATTGAAGGCAATATTTGTACCTTAGCCCCTTCAAAGGAAGTAGAGCCAAGGAACCATGGTCCAAAGCTAAAATGTCTTAATTTTTTTAAAGGACAAATCTATTATAAACTGTATATTTGAGTTTTAAATTATGGTTTGATTAAATTTTTAAAATTTTATTAATCATTTTATTCATTTACATTTCAAACGATATCCCCGTCCCTTTCATAAACTTGCCATCCCATTTCCCCTCTTCTCCCTCCCCTGCGCCTCTATGAGGGTGTTCCTCCACCTCCCATTCCTGCCTCACTCCTCTAGCATTTCCCTACACTGGGGCATCTTTTCAGAATGTGTGTGTGTGTGTGTGTGTGTGTGTGTGTGTGTGTGTGTGTGCGCGCGCACGCGTGCGCACATGATTATTCTTGTGGCGGTCAGAGGACAACTTGTGGGAGTTCATTCTCTCCTCCCACCATCTGGGTCTCAGGGTTCAAACTCATGCTTGGTGACAACTGTTTTTATTACTGAGTCGTCTCACAGCCCCTTACTGTTTGATTAGAGACTTAGGAAAAGGAAAAAGGAAAGTGAGAGTAAAATGAGAAGATACTGAAATTCATAGAATTGAAAACAAAGACACACTTGGGAGGCAGAGGCAGTCGGATTTCTGGGTTTGAGGCCAGCCTGGTCTACAGAGTGAGTTCCAGGACAGCAGGATTGTACAGAGAAACCCTGTCTTGAACCTTCCCACTTCCCTCCCCCTCAAAAGAAAACAAAGACAAAGAAAACCCAGTGGAAAGACAAAGAAATAAAAGAAAATGAAGAGTTGATTATACAAACATAAAATCGTAGATTGTACATTGTAGAAAAATGTAGAAAAATTGTAGAAAAATGCTTTCAAATAATGAATAATCTCACATTGCATCTCCATAAAATACTACTTGAAAATCTGTTTAAAGCAAGATTTAAGTTGTAAAAATGGACATAAATGATATTAGTTAATTGATCTTAGAATCAAGAGCTTAGATCAAGAGCTTGGGTCCATATTGTGGTGATCTGATTCCTGAAATATGGTAAAGATGATTAAAAAAGCTTAACAGATTCCCAGGAGAAATGGCACACTGCTCTAAAAAAGGGATTTGACTCTTAAAATACCCTAATAGGGAGATGTGTGAAGTGGAAGCTTAATGGAAATCAGTCTGGCGGTTCCTCAGAAGACTGGACATGACACTTCCAGAGAACCCTGCTATATCCCTCCTGGGCATATACCCAGAGGATTCCCCGGCATGCAACAAGGACACATGCTCCACTATGCTCATAGCAGCCTTATTTATAATAGCCAGAAGCTGGAAAGAACCCAGTTGTCCCTCAATGGAGGAATGGGTACAGAAAATGTGGTATATTTACACAATGGGATATTGCTCAGCAATTAAAAACAATGAATTCATGAAATTCTTAGGCAAATGGTTGGAACTGGAAAATATCATCCTAAGTGAGATGACCCAGTCACAAAAGAACACACATGGAATGCAGTCACTGATAAGTGGATATTAGCCCAGAAGCTCTGAATAGACACAATTCACATATCAAATCATTCCCAAGAAGAAGGAAGGAAAGAACCCTGGTCCTGGAAAGGCTTGATCCAGCATTGTAGGGGAGTACCAGAACAGAGAAGTGGGAGGGGGTGGTTGGGGGAATGGGCGGAGGGTAGAGGGCTTATAGGACTTATGGGGAGGGGGTATCTAGGAAAGGGAAAATCATTTGGAATGCAAACAAACAATGTAGGAAAAAAATGATTCCTTAAACAGGCCACCTGACATAGGAACTGTAGGTTTATAAAATACACGGTAATTTGAAGAGTTTTTGAGAAAAGTCTTGCTGTGTTAGCCAAGCTGGTGTGGCGGCTCAGATGGCAAGGAGAGAGAAGATGGGCAGACTCCTAGGACTTGTGGCTAGCCAACCTGGCCTGCTCAGGGGTTCACCTGTCTCCATCTTCCCAGGCTAGTATTACTTATATTTGTGGTAGGTTCTAGAACTGAATTCAGGGCCTTGTGTTTGCAAAGCAAGCATTTTACTAACTGAGCAGTCTACCTAGCCCATTGTTTTTAAAATGTAATCCCTAAAGGTATTTTCACCTTTTGTATGATAATCATATTTTGACAATGCTACCACCTTTTGGTTATAAACTTACATGCTTTTCAGGGATAATTTGTTTAAAATGTTGATATTTTAAAAATGGGCTTTTTGTTCATACAATTTTCTGTGATTGAAATATTTTACTAAATAGACAAACTGTCAAGAGTAAAAAAAAAAAAAGGACTGTTAAGGCAACACTATTACAGCCCATGGAATGGGGGATGCTTTTTGTGGGGAGATCTGTTAGGGGAGCACCAGTTTCAAAGCTGGGTCTAAATGAAGACCAAATGCAGAGCACCCAGCACAGAACACAAGCACTGGCAGCAGGCCGATGGTACAAACCAGAAAAATGGCCATTGTTCTCATGAAATGGGGCCTTTGAAGCCAGATTTTGGCCCGACTGAATGGCAGAGGCTTTGCCCTCCTGGAAGACCTGGAGAGCAGTACCCAGCTGTGGGTTCTGCATGCTCGCTGGTGCCTTTGGCTTGATTCAGAAGAAACTATGTTTGTTCTAGCCACCAGTAGTTGCAGTTGGGGTGTGGAGGAAATGGGCTTTCTATCCTCTTGAGTCTGGTAGAGAAAGTGCTCCCCATTGATTCTGGGGGAGTTAGGGTTGCTTCAGACTTCCTGTTCAATGAGGATAATGAGGACAGCCTAGGATGTGTTAGAAAGGCTGAAGAAAGCTAGCCTTAGTGTAGCGATAGAATGAAGGGCCAGCAAAACATGGAGGCAGAAAGGTTCCCGCCATGGAATGCAAGTGTGTGAATTTCAATCACGGCTTTGCCATTGGTACCAGTCTACATCATTCATAGCCCTGTTTTTCCCATTTGTTTTTTGTCTGTGGGCTTTGATAACACAGCTGTCTAAAAAAATGTTTCTCCATCTGATTATTACAATAGATTTAATTCCAGAATACGACTGTTATGTAACAAAGAGTCAATAGGTTGGAGGGGAAATAAAAAAGCCACCCAGTTTTAAGCTCTGAGTCCTTTTGTTTGCAGGGAGTCAGGCATAAGTGAGCATTGGTTGCTGGGCTATTCTAGGGCATTGCTCATACCCTGTGTCCTGGGCGTGGCAGTCGGTGCTTAGCTTTTATTACCTGCTGGATCCCCCTGGAACGAACCTCCTGGAATTCATCATTCACTGCCTTTGTAAGAAGTCTACATATAAATGCACTCTGAGACCATCGCTGAAGGGAGTGTGGATGCCACGACTGATTTATGTAAGAAACGGTTGACATGACCGATGAAGGGGACCTTGCACAGGAGGTATGAAGCTAAGAATCAAAGTAGTATTTCCCCAAATAATGACAGTGAAGGTTTTGATGACTGTAACTTTTCTGAGCATCAGTGGGAATGAGGGCACTGTGAGTTGATTTGTATGTGTGCTTTCAGGAAATTTGTGAAGAAACGCCCTTCTGTTCCGCATGGTCAGTTTTTAAGAACTGGACAACTTGGAGTTTGCATCTAGCAAAATGTGCTTTGTTTGAACAATCCCTTATAGTAACTTCATTAGGTACCAGATTTTAGAAGAATAAAAACACCATAAAATTTTATTCTAATCTTGGCTACTATTGAGAGAATAGTCTTTGTGTTTCTCAAAGCTTATTTGGTCATATTCTTAGTCTTCGTAAGAATGGCTTTGGGTTAAATGATTAAAGGTGAGAAGTAACTCTCTCTGTGTGTGTGTGTGTGTGTGTGTTTATCTGGATTTTGTTGGAATACATTACATGTTAGGCAGTGATAGAACTTGATGAATCAGGAACATAGTAAGGAAACTAGTAGCTTCATTTAGGACCCTTTCTTTATGTGGCCTTATCTTTAGCACTGTATTTCCAACAAAACATTTTTGGAAGACAACAGTGTGGCCTTGGAAGTAAGTTATGGTTAAGTTCAGAAGAATGAAGCTTTTCTATAAACTAAGAAAATCTAATTTGAGAAACAGACCTACTATGTGTAAAGTGCCTGAGAAGATGACATACAGTGAACAGACATGATCTGTGTGTGCTTTTCTGTCTAGTGAAAGAAGAGATAACGTCTGTGTGAGAATTGGGTGTGTTCTACACATGATGAATATGAGCAGTGGGCTTTGGGAGGGAGATGGGGAGGAATCCACTTTCTACACAGAAGCCTGCAAAAGCTGTGCAAGGAGGGGCCGTGGCTTACCTTGCAGTGTCGTGCTATGGGAAGAAATGGCTGAGTCTGGGTATGCAATTGTAGGGAACAATTCAGGAGAAAAGATGAATGGGATGGGCACTGGTAGCATCAGTTTCTGGACACATTCATTTTGACACTTCACTTCTTCTAGGAAGAGGCTTCACATTCTGCTGCTGAGTCTGGAGAGGCACCATGTTTCCTACCCTAGCTCTGGCTATTTCAGTTTAGGATTCTAGTCTCAGCTCCTCTGGGAAGTATTCTGATCTATACACTAGAAGGTGTCTAGAACACACGTTGATTGTTTAATCTTAGGAAGTCGAAACCAGCAACACAATTTTATTGCTTGGATTTCAAGAGAGGGTTTCTCTGTGTAGCCCTGGCTGTCCTGGAACTCATAGACCAGGCTGGCCCTGAACTCAGAGAGATTCACCTGTCTCTGCCTCTTGAGTGCTGGCATAAAAGGCATATGACACCACTGATTGGCTGCAATGTGATTTTAAAGCACAGTTTTTAAGAGACAATCTCTCTTTGTGAAATTACACGCACTCCATTTTTCCTTTCTCTTTCTCTGAGAAAGCTATGTAGTTCAGGCTAGTCTCATATTTTGCACGATTCTTCTTACAGTGTCTCAGTGGTGGGATTACAGGCATGCATCACTATGCTGGACTTTGAAAAAATCCTTGGCTACTTGGATAGGTCATATTTAATAAACACAATAAAGCACATATATTTCCATAGCAGAACATCTACTTGGCTCTTCGCTGAAAAACCTCTGTTCATTGTCTCAGAAGTAGAATTACAATCTGAGGAAGAGAAAGAAATCTGAGAAGGGGACAAAAGATAGAGGATGGCACTCTTCTTTCTGTTAAGTAAGGGTTAGAGCAGGGCAGGACTTTGCTTCCCCACCAGACACTTGACACAAGCGGAAGCGTGAAGTCAAATCAAAGTGCAGCCGCTGAACAAAGCCTCCACCGGTTCGGATGGGCAGATGGCGTGTGTGCAGGAATCCCTCAGGGTGGATTCTTCCCCAACCCAAACACACTCTGCCAGGATCGTCAGTGACACAAACTGTTATTAGTCTTAGTTTTGGGTGCCAAGAAGCCACACATTCAGCCAAATTCTTAACAGCATTGATCAGAAAAAACATCAAAAACATGTTTTTGTTTCTTTGACGTTTGCACAACTGCACATGTCTGTTTTTAATCATTAAAGACAATACTTCAGTTGTGGTTAGTATGCTATCTCTCTGTCTGTCTGTCTGTCTGTCTGCCCATCTGTCCGTCCATCCATCATGCATCCATAAATCCAACTATCATCTATTACAGGCTGGAATGCCTTCTCTTGTAACATTTTAAGAGTTCCTGTTGATTAGGTCTCATGTTTTTATTTGCAATAGTTTTTACAATGATATCTTCCTGACAGTTCTATTGCAGTCTTAGCTTTTTCTTCATCATATGTCATCTAGCCCAGTATCATATGATGCACATATATTTAATTTTTTATCTGTTATTTTTTTACTTTTTTCCTGCATGTATGTTTGTATGCTGTATGTGCTCCTGGTGTCCCAGGAAATCAGAAGAGAGGGTTGGATCCCCTGGAACTGGATTTGCAGATGGTTGTGAGCCAAACCTGAGGCCCCTAGAACAGAGCAGCCAATGCTCTTAACCACTGATCTATCTCTCCAGATCCCATTTTTCCTTTTGGAAATGTAGTTTTTAAAAACATATCTGGTGTCTTTCTGCTCATACACCAAACCTTTACCTTCACTTTATTTATGCAGATGCATGCATTTTTAGTTATAATACCTTAATTTTCCTGGTTTTACTTTACTCATGAAAACATTAAATAAAATCAGCATAAGTGTAGGAATCAGTTGAATTTCTTGCTGTCTGTATTAAATTACTATAATTATTAATGTATATTATGTATTATATTCATATATTATATAACATATATCATATATTATATATACATATATAATATTATGTTATTATATTATTATGACTTTATTCCCTTTCTTTACCATTAGCCTTCATATAATGAGAAAACACAAGAGAGTTCAGGTTTTTGGAAATTTTTCTTTTCTTTGTTGAAGCTGTTATTTAGAGGTAATTTCCTAGTACAGAATTTTCTGTTGCAGATTTTATTTGCACTATTTTCAGAGAAGCCATAATGTGCTCACCAGCTTGTTGGACTGGACATGTCATTGTCTCCGTACCCTAAGTCCATTCCAGGCATGGACAGTGCTTGGGCAGAATGGACTAATTATTGTCATGGTCATTGAATCTGAGTAGAAAAGCATGTAGATTAAAGAAAGCTGCTTCAGTGACACTGAAAGTTAGTTAACAAAACTAGCTAAGAATTTCCAAAGGGTAGAATACAGTTTATTAATCGAAATGTAGGCGTTAGGAGTTGTTTGTTTTATGAGCAGGTCACAGAGCTAATGACAGTCTGTAGCTTCCTATTAAAAATGGGGCTGTTCCCATGACATAGTGATTCCACCACAGGGTTTTATGGTCAAATGCATGGCATCTATGTAGAAGGATGTGTGAACTCCTGTGTTCATCTATAGTTTTCTTAGTTGTTTTTTTTTATTGCCATGACAAAACACCAAGACAAAGACAACTTATAAGAAAAAGTATGTAAGTTGTGGACTCATGGTAACAGGTTAGATTCCACCACCATCACAGGAGGGATCCTGGCAGCAGGTAGGCAGGCAAGCAGGCAGACATTATTGGAGTAGCAGCTGAGAGCTTGCATCCTGGTCCATAGATATGAGACAGAGAGAAAATTAATTGGAAATGGCTTGTGCTTTTGAAACCTCAAAGTCCACCCAAGTGACACACCTCCTCCAGAAAGACCACAGCTCCCAATCCTTCCCAAACAGTTTCACCTACTGTGGACCAACATTTAAGTATATGAGTCTCTGGGGGCTATTCTCATTCAAACCACCACAGTGACATTATTATTATTATTTTATTGTTGTTGTTGTTGTTGTTGTTCTGTTCATATGGCACATACTGCAGCATTGTTAATCATAGCCAAGATGTGGAATCAACTTAAGAATTATCAATAAATAAAGAAAATGTATATATACATATGTATTTATATTTTATGTTATATAATACATATATATATATAAATATGTATGTATATGTATGTATATGTTATATTTATATATATATATATATATGGACATAAAATACACATACATATACACACACATGCACACACACACACACACACACATACACACACACACAGGGAATCCTACTTAGCCTTAAAAAAATAAATTATGTTTCTTGTTAAAACACAGATAGACCTGAAGGATATCATAGTACATGTAAGAAGCCAAGTATAGAAAGACAAATGGCCTTTATACGTGAGTGTAGGACTTTGAACTCATACTAATGGAGATTAAACTGGTAGGTACCTGAATCCGGTACCCAGAAACTTCTGTCAGAAGATGCAACAGTTTAGCTGGACAAGTAGGAATAAGGTCAAGATGCCTACTGTACATTGTAATGGCTACAGTTAATAAAAGCAATTGTATGTTTGGAGACTGCTAATGGAGTAGATTTTCAACTGTTCTAAAAGTATATGTGAGATATGCAAATGTTAAATGGCTTGATTTAGCCATTCTCCAATGTATACATATATCAAAGGATTATGTTTTAGATGGTGACAACATACAATTTTACTTATTATTTTAACTGAAGACTCAGAAGACTCAGAAGAAGATATATAAAACATCTTTTGTAACCCCTTCCCTTTCAAATAAGCACATTAATCATCCTTGAGGGGTCCTGGCACCAGGGAGAAGAAGGTTCTTAGTCTTATAGCTATTTTACTTTTAATAATTTAAGTATTTTAATTTAAATGTGGGCCCAGAAGGAAACTTGGATACAGTTTCATTGGAGTTTGATTGCAAACAATCTTAAAAAAAAAAAAAAAAAAAAAAAAAGCAGCAAGACAGTTAAGCTGGGGATTTGCCAGAAGGAGAGATGGATAGAGGGGAAAATGGTGATTTTCCTGAGTCGGAAGTCAAGAAAGCAGGCAGGGTTGGAGATGGCAGAAGATGTACAGGGAGAGGGGATACCAGAGAAAGGGAGAGCGTTTGGAGGTCAGGGCGAGCAGGCTGGAGGTTGGGGCTGCTGTCTGGGAATGGGAGATATGAATAAGGTAAAAGGTGTCATTTCACGTCTGCTGTCTCTAGCTAGCTACCTCCCAGAGGGGCCTTAGCAAAGCACATACAAGATCAGTGTTTAGATATGCACGGAATAGCTCACATTTCTCACTGGGGCTGGCTAGTTAATTCACAGTAGGAAGAACACACAGGCATCAGGAATGAGGAAACCAGTTGGAATAGATACAGGTGGGGTTTATATGAGAAAGGACCAGATGGAGAAGCTGGAAAACCTGATGAGGCTGCTTTATTCCAGACCTCAGAGAATGGGGATGTGAGTTTTTCTAAAAGTGATGGAGAATCACACAGGATGCTTCAGCAGAGCAGCAGTGTGATTGCCGTTGTGATTTATGGAGGTACAGGGATAGCAGCCAAAGGAAAGGGGCAATGTTACAAAGACCGTGAGGAAAGACTGTGAGAACTCAGGTGACAAAGAATGAGTGGTGGGGGCACTTCTTATTTACAAATTTAATAATGATAATAATAATAATAATAATAATAATAATAATAATAATAATGTATGGGGTCTCTTTAAGATCATTGTGAGACTTACATGAATTAAGATGAATTATGCTTGTCTATTTTCTGCCATTTAATCAACACAGAATTGCACACCGTGCTTACGCTCACATCCTTACAATGTGTTTTTTTTCTTTTTCATACTTTCTTCAACTCAAGTGTCCTCTGGTTGTTTACAGACCCAAATAGATAAGTAGTTCCTGCTCATTTCATTTTTTGATGACAAGAACTGAACCGGAAGCCTTTTGTCATGCTAGAAAAATGTAAAAGGTTTGAATACTGGGCTGTGTCTTCAGTCCCTACCTACTTAATGACAAAAAGTATTGTAGAAGTGTGCGCTGGCTTTCTCACTCCCCCTGAGCATCCTAGCATTGCTTTAATGCCTGTATCTCCCCAACATGGTGCGCTAGCTTATCGTGTTGAGAGGCTAGAGAGGCTCAAATAGGACACTGAAGTCCATGCTGAGGCTGCCCCATGATGTAACATAGAATGAGGCCCATCTCTAAGGAAGAGCCTTGGAGACACATAGCACCTGGGTAGTGACAACCATGGCTGCCGCCTCTTCAATAGTTAATGCGCACCAGTCAATGATTGTCTAACACATGTCACAACCAGAAAAGCTATCAAGCTGCCTACTTGATAAATAAATAAAGTATGATACTTCTAAATGGATTGGGCAGAGAACACCTGAGAGGAGTTTCTTTGTGCCCCCCTTCCAAGGAAAAGAAAAGAAAATCGAAAACCTTCTTTAGCTGTTCCCCTGCTCCCGTGGGCCCTTTGCAACCTCTGCATCTTGAGTAACATTGCAGCAGACCTTCTAGAACTGAGCTTCAGTTTCTCAGCACCCTGGACTGCAGCAGCGATGATGGGTGTTCTCAATGGCTGCGTCATAACTGCCAGTTAAATACTTGGTTCTTTGCATTCGGTGAGTTGGCTCCACATCTTAGTTCCTGCACTTGAGAGGAGTGATTTAGGGCCAATCTCATCTTCTTTTGGTACAGTTTTCCTCAGCTGTAATGCACTCACTGCAAGGGGTTTTTTGAGAACCAATAAGTTAACATATGCAAAGCATTTAAGAATGAACTGGCATAGAGTTCTTTTGTTTTTCATCATGCCTTTTAAGTATTTTTTCTCTCATCTATTACATCCTGACCACGATTTCCCCTCCCTCCTCTCCTCTAGCCTCTCCTCTTACCTTCCCTGTCTACCAGATCCACCCCACCCTCTTCCCCCCCTTCATAAAAGAAGAGGCCTCTGAGGAACATCAAGACATACAACACCAAACAAGACATAACAGGCCGCAATAAAAGCATGCACACACCATCTCATCAAGGTCGGGCAAGGCAACCCAGTAGGAGAAAAATGGTCCTACAAGTAGGCAGGAGTCAGGGACAGCCCCTCATCCCACTGTTAGGACTTCCACAAGAACACCAAGTAGAGGACTTATATCAGACCCCTACAGGCTCCCTGATATTTGTGAGTTCCCATGAGTCCCAATCAATTGATTTTGTGGGCTACGTTCTGTGGTATATCCCTGACTCTTCTGGTCCATCTTGTCTAAAGATTTTATTTTTATTTAAGTGTATGTGTACATGTATATGTGTATGTATAGGTGTATATATGTGTGTATGTGCATATATATGCATATGTGTTTGTGGTTCTATACCTCTGGAGGCCAAAAGCAAGTGTCAGATTACCTGGAACTAGAGTTACATGTGATTGTGAGCCATCTGAAGTGGCTGCTGAGAATTGAACTCAAGTCTTCTGCAAGAACAGCTCTTCATCCCTGGAATGTTTTTAAATTGTTATCACTTATGTGATGACAAAATATTCTGAATATCACTGAATATTCAGTGTCATACTAGGTACTGGGGAAAAACAGGGCTACTACCATCCAGTGTGCCTAGAGAACCTGCATAGTCATATATTCTACAGTTTTGAGAGAGCCGAGAAACTTTTCTTCTTTATCCCTTATCTTTTATACTAAATTTGCTCCCAACATTTAAAAAAACATGAAAAGTGAAATTGAAAGAAACCTGTTTTTCACCAAGATGTGGGCCAGGAAAGATGAGGGAGGCAATTGAGGTGAATATGAACAAAGAACAAGGATTCTATCTATCTATCTATCTATCTATCTATCTATCTATCTATCTATCTATCATCTATCTATCTATCTATCTATCTCCTTTCTTTCTTTCTTTCTTTCTTTCTTTCTATCATCTATCTATCTATCTTTCTATCTATCTTTCTTCCTTTCTATCATCTATGATTTATCATTTATCAATCTATCACTTATCATCTATGTATATATATATATATATATTCATCTATCTACATATATTCTATAAAACAATAGGATAAAGCTGCATTTTTCTATACTAGATAAAAATACTAACTGAATCCTTGTTTCTAGAATCCTTTGGCAATGTGTAGAATTGACAGTTCTGGGGCGATGCTTTGACAGGCTTTTGGCAGTTGGAACCACTGTCAGGTGCTCCCTAGAGGGAGCACCTGCCTTTGTTCAGCCTCGGTCCACTGGCTCTGTCTGTTCTCTGTGGCACTAGATTTTGCTGTCTCTGACCTAGGGTGACCTATGAGTATTTCATTATTCATATTATGAAAGACTTCAACTGCTTTGAAGATACTTTAATGCCTGCACTACATTGCAAGGGTCTGTCTGGATCATGTTTTATTTTTACATCTTTGATTTTGCCTTATCCATAGCAGGTATCCCCACTCTTTAGAGCTTCCAGTGACATGAACTAAGACAGTTTTAACTGTTACACAAGAAAAAATATTACTGAAAGGGAGTATGTAAGTATGTGTATGTGTAGATATACATATACATGTATATATATATATATACATGTATATATATACATATACATGTGTATATATATATACATGTATATATACATACACACATACCGAGGAAATGAAGCATATTTTATGAGTTTAGTAGCTGACATTATGTAATAGGAATGGAATTTGATTTAGATCAAGTGTTTGGCTGGGACAATGTGGGAAATATCCCCCAAAAGTGGTTTAGGTTTGAATTTTTACTTGCCCATCAAAATGACCTTGAGCAAATCACCTAATCCTTGTGTGCCTGTGATGGAGGTAACAATAAACATTCACCTGGTAATATCATAAGAACTATATATTAGAAAGATTTTCACCAAGACATCATTTATACTGTAGCTGAGTACAAATTCAAGATTAAGAAAAAAGTTTTCTACTGTTATGGGACAGCCCAGGGTCCAGTAAATTTGTTTCCGTTATTAGAGCAAGGTCTCTCGTTTGATCACCACAGTATAGGAGAGAAAAACTCAAAAGATAGAATAAAACTTATTCTTTTGTTGTTGTTCAAGACAGAGTTTTTCTCTATATCCCTAGCTGTCCTAGAGTATACTACGTAGATCAGGCTGGCCTTAAACTCAGAGATCTGCATGCCCCTGCCTTCTGAGTGCTGGGACCAAAGGTCTGTGTCATCACACCCAGGTAAAATGTATTCCTTTAAAAAAGCATTGTTTGTATTTTATGAGCATTGGTGTTTTACTTGCAAATGTCTGTATGAGGGTGTCAGCTCTCCCAGAAGTAATGCTACAGACAGTTGTGAGCTGCCATTTGGGTGCTGGGAATCGAGCCTGGACCTTCTGGTGGAGTAGCCAGTGCTCTTACCCTTTGAGCAACCTCTCCAGCTCTAAAATATATTCTTTATCAGAAACAATTCCTCTCTGTTGAGAGAAGCATCTTGTTGGGTACGATGCATGAACCCCAGCGTTCCTGGGACTCATATGGGTGGAGTTTTCAGGTTGGTACCTCAGCCAATGACTTCTGCTTTTGTCACACACACAAAGATTCTCTTGGGCATTTGGCTTTTGGGGAGGAGAGTGGAACCTGGGATGCTCAGGGGAACTTCACATTCCATGCATTATTGTGGCTTTGAACTTTCCTCATTTGAAAACCAGAGAATCCTTACCTCAAGCTTTATGCCAGGAAATTTGCATGGCAATGTTCTCAATTTGGCATGTTGTAACTCTCTTGTTTATTCCCTTGATGTTGGAATTTGAAGCTGGAGGTGTCTTAACCTTTGTCTCACATGATTCAACTTATACATCGAGAAGAATTCCTGAGGGGCTCAGACTAAGACCAGCTTCAGCCAGCTCAGAGACCAGTGAATCTTTCTAAATAGTACTTCTGTACAATATCCACAATATGCCCATGTAAAGGCAATCAAAAATAAAATTATATACTCCTGGACATATAATTTTGGAAGTCAGTCCATGTCCAATATCACTGCTTGTCCTTATCAAAAGCATATGAAAAATTTATGCAAATATTTGAATGAAGTCCTAAACTATTAGGAAAAATAAAGTATCATATAGTAGTCTATACAATCAAATGTAAGATTATCAGAAGTGAAATGATTACAGTTTTTGGATAAGTCATAAAATTCCAAGAAGGAACTATCAATAAAACATATTACTTTGTGTGCTAAAGTAAGAATTGATAAAATAAAAAGACGGTATCATGAAATATATACTCATCTAGTAACAATAATCACAATTCATCAAACTTACATATTACCATGCCCTCTTTCATCTTCACAGACTGGATTGCTTTAATGATAAATCAGTATAGCTCTGCCTGCAGCTGCTCTGGATATGTATTTGTATGACTTGCCTATATATGGGACCTTTCAGAACCTCCTCTTTAAAAATATAACACCTTAAAACATTTAGAACAGGCTTTGTCTTCACTTTCTCACTTTTCTCTCACTTAAAGTCAAAATTTGCTGCTTGCAAACAAACACACACATATACACATAACATACATATACACACGTACATATATACAAAAACATACACATATATACATATATACATGCACAAATAAGTACACACATATAGAAACATACATATACATATACACATAATGCACATACAAACACAAACATACATATACACATAATGCACATACAAACACAAACATACATATACATACACACATACATACAAATACACCCCCCCACACAAACATATACATACACACACAAACATATATATACATACATATACATATATACATACACGTATGCATACATACATACACACAACATACACATACATATACATGCAAACATACATACATACATATACACATACATACACATATGCATACATACACACATATGCATACACGCGCACACACACACACCCTAAAAACACCAACACTAGGTTAAATTTTTCTTCCAGTGACCAGTGCTTGCACAGGTGACTGTTTCTACTGCCAGCAATGGGGTACCCTTGCCATCCTCCTCAATGACTAACTCCCTGCTTGAAAATTCTTAACAACTACAAGTAAATTTTTTTGCTTTGAATGTATTTTAGATTTTATCAAGCCATAAAACAACTCGAGTAAGGTATTTCAAATCACTGGCACGAGCAGAGGAAGGTAGACCATGATGGGCAGCAGGGGGTGAGGCTGGTCAAGGGCCATGATGGGCAGCAGGGGGTGAGGCTGGTCAAGAGCCATGATGGGCATCAGAAGGCAAGGCTGGTCAAGGGCCATGATGTACATGCATGGAAATGCCACAGTGATGTTCATTCCCATATCCTAATAAATATTCTTTTAAAGTCTAGTTTCAAAGAAGGTACAAGTGAATGAAACTTCTTTTTGAATCAAAGTTAATACTGATGTAAAAAGGGCAAAGGAGGGTGAGGGAAGGTGAGGGAGGTATGAGGGAGAGGGGGAGAATCCAAAATTTCAGGTGCTTGTGCTTTTGGTCAAGACGATAAGAAAGCATAAAATTCATAAAAATAAAACTTTTTACAGGAAATGGTTTTATCAGTTATTCAGGACTAAGCCACTTAAAACATTCTGAGGTAAAAAGAAATTAGCATTGAATAGGTAGATATGAGCTTTTATTTATTTATCTTTCTTAGTCAATCATTTTATTTGTGTACATTTCAAATGATAACCCCCTTCCGGATACTCTTCCACAACACCCCCATCCCATTCTCCCTCTCCCCCTTCCCCTGCTTCTATGGTGCTCCTCTACCCACTCACTCTCTCCTGCCTCACCACCCTAGTATTCCCTACACTGGGGCATCAAGCGTTCACAGCACCAAGGGCCTCTCCTCCCATTGATGCCAGACAAGGCCGTCCTCTGCTACATATGTAGCTGGTACCATGGGTCCCTCCATGTGTACTCTTTGGTTGGTGGTTTAGTCCCTGGGAGCTCTGTGTGGTCCAGTTAGTTGATCCTGTTCTTCATATGGGGCTGAAATCCCCTTCAGCTCCTTCAGTCCTTCCCCTAGCTCTTCCATTGGGGTCCCTGGGCTCAGTCCGATGGTTGGCTGTGAGTATCTGCATCTGTATTGGTCAGGTGCTGGCAGAACCTCTCAGAGAACCGCCATATCATGCTCCTGCTGGTAGAGCTTAATTTATTTAATAGTTTTCTGTAACATATATCAAAGAGGTAGAGAAAATTTAGCCTCTGAGTCATCGAAAGGGACAAGGAAGTGACTTCCTTTAGAGAAGGTCCTGTGCTCAACTTAAATCCAAATCTATCTGGGTCCATGGTGTGTTACGTGGGTTTTTGTTTACTAATTATGACAGGACACAACAAAAGAGGAAGACAATGCCACTGAAGGCGACAGGATGAGCAAACTGAGACGGCCAAGGAGAAAAGTCACCAAACCACGTCTTTGCTCAATGGATGGGGACGAAGTCGCCGTGGCCAATTCCAGTGGTATGTGGCTACCATGACTTTTTGCCATGGGTTTGGACAGAGGCACTTTCTATCATGTTCTTTCCCATAAAACATCTACGTCTGGAGGAGCAAAAGGACGGAAAGATGCAGAGTATTGCTGCATGAAAGATGGCAGATAATAAGCTCGTGTCAACTGTAGAGAAACAGCCAATCAAAATATTTAGGATCCAATGGGAGGGAGTTGGCTGCTGCTGTGGGGTGGGGGATGGGAAGCAGAGTGGGAGAGATGCTTCCTTCTGTGCTGAGAATGAACGTGACCTGTATGGCTAAGGGCCTGGGAGGCCACAGGAAAGTTCTGCAGGGAGTTTTTAATCCACTTGCTGAAACTCTAATGGTGCTCTAATAGATCTGAAATAGTGCTGAGTAGAAATAGGGTGACTTTTGGTGTTTCAAAGAGCGGGCAAAAGGAATGGCTAGCCCATGCTAACAATGAAGGCATACCTTAATGGCTTTTTATTTTATTTCCCTATTACTTTTTTTTACAGTTCAGTCATTACCCACCCCACCCTGTCTGTCCTCCCACAGTTCCACATCCCATTCCTTCTCCCACCCCCCATCTCCAAGAGGATGCTGCCACCCCCAATCCCCAGGCCTCACTACTACCTGGGGCCTCAAGCCTCTCCAGGGTTAGATGCTTCTTCTCTGAGGCCAGACCAGGCAGTCCTGTGCTGTATGTGTGTGTGTATGTGTGTGTGTGTGTGTGTGTGTGTGTGTGTGTGTGTGTGTGTGTGGTGGGGTTAATGGCTTTTATTTTTTATTATATATTTTTATTTTCTATACTGTTTACATTCCAAATGATTTCCCCTTTCCCAGTTCCCCCCCTCCTCATATGTCCCATAAACCTTCTTCTCTCCACCCATTCTCCAATCACCTCTCTCCTTCTTCTCTGTCCTGGTACTCCCCTCCAATGCTAGATCAAGCCTTTCCAAGATCAGGACCCTCTCCTTACTTCTTCATGGGAGTCATTTCTTATGCTAATTGTGCCTTAGGTATTCAGAGCTTCTGGACTAATTAATATCCACTTATCAGAGATTGCATTCCATGTGTATTCTTTTGTGACTGGGTTACCTCACTTAGGATGATATTTGCCTAAAAATTTCATGAATTCATTGTTTTTAATTGCTGAATAGTATTCCATTGTGTAAATATACCACATTTTCTGTATCCATTCCTCCATTGAGGGACATCTGGGTTCTTTCCAGCTTCTGGCTATTATAAATAAGGCTGCTATGAACATAATGGAGCATGTGTCTTTGTTGCATGCCGGGCAATCCTTTGGGTATATGCCCAGGAGAGGTATAGCAGGGTCCTCCGGAAGTGTTATGTCCAGTTTTCTGAGGAACCACCAGACTGATTTCCAAAGTGGTTGTACCATCTTACACTCCCACCAGCAGTGGAGGAGTGTTGTTCTTTCTCCACATCCTCGCCAACACCTGCTGTCTCCTGAGTTTTTGACCTTAGCCATTCTGACTGGTGTGAGGTGAAATCTCAGGGTTGTTTTAATTTGCATTTCCCTAATGACTAATGATGTTGAGCATTTCTTAAAGTGTTTCTTGGCCATACGAATTTCTTCAGGTGAAAATTCTTTGTTTAGATCTGTACCCCATTTTTTAATAGGGTTATTTGGTTTTTCTGGGGTCTAATTTCTTGAGTTCTTTGTATATATTGGATATTAGCCCTCTATCAGATGTAGGGTTGGTGAAGATTTTTTCCCAATTCGTTGGTTGAATGGCTTTTATTTTTATTTTTTATTATTATTACAGACAATATATTTCTGTACAGCCTGCATCTAGGGCAGGCAAAACCCGCTGTCCCTGTTTGGTGTGTCACTTTATGGGAAGGGGATCTTTTCAAGTAGTCTCCTCTAGGCTGTGTTAAAGATAGTTGAAAGCAACTCTTACAGGTTTTGATTTTTTTTCCCATTATTAATGCAGAGATATCCAGAAACCAAACAGCAGATCTGCGCAAACCTGGCTCTGCCGAGTCTTGGTCTTCGCGCAATGCCCATGACCAGACGTCAGTGGTAAAACCCTCGCTTCCCAGTGCCTCAGCCGGTGCTCCTGATGCTGAATTCCACCCAAATATTGGTAAGCAATTACCTGGAAAGATTCTGGAGGAAAAAGGAGAGTGTTTCTAGCCACTGTTTCCAAGTTGATCTTTGAACTGGAGATCATCTGATGATGGTTAGGATCCCAGGGCCCCAAGCAAAGATGGAGGAAACTTCTACATCTGTGTCTGGATTGTTGAATAATTATCCTGGTGCTGAATGTGTTGGTTAACATCCTCTTGGATACAAGTGATAGAAACTGGTTAAAAAGGAGGCATTTTCTATTTGAGGAAATCTATAAAAAATAGATTAAATAAATAGGGTTTGGAAAAGTGGAAAAATTTACGGTGGTCTATGAAATTAGAGAAATGGGGTATAACCCATATCCTTCCTTCTGACGATAATTACCGACTAAAGAGGTTTTTCATGACTAATTTTAGGATTCTCTAAGCCTATCTACTAAGAGGAAAGGCAGAAACTCTGAAAACTGTTACAGTCCAGGCCACAGTTTATTGGAACATAATTTTTATAACATAAAAGGCTAAAATAATCTGTGGTGTAAACTCTAGGAAAACACTAAACATGAGTGTTCACTAGTTCTCTCTTAGGGGGACCACAGATAACAGCATCATCTGTTGGTGTATTTTGCTGGCTTAGGATGCTCACTTTAATATTGGTATCCAGGGACCTTACTTGAACATGTTGCATTGGTCATGGGACTTAACTCTGTCTCCAGCCCTTGTGGGGGACAAGTTTGAATGTGTTCAAAGTTACCATGACAAATGACATTGTCTGGCTGCCTGGATTGATACACAGAGCCAAGGTAAATATAGACATTCTTGACAGGTGACACTTAGGAACTGGGAGGTGAACCCCAGGGAGCAAGTTCAGACCCCTCTTTGCCCTTTTCTCCTCTCCCTTTTTATTACACCCAGGCCCTGAGGAAATGGGCACCATGAGGCTCCATCTGTATCAGCTTCCTTCGGGTGGCACAACTCATGGTCACCAATAGAATTATAAAATCCACAGATTCACATCCAAGTTCATTTAGAATGAAGAGAGAGCCCAGTCCGTTAGATTGCTTCCTTTTAAAATTGGGTGGTTCCTTTGTCTCAGAATCATTTCTCTGGCTTTATGTCTGAGGGCCAGCAATGCTCAGATGAGGCTTCTGTCTGGAATCAATCTGAATTTCCCTAATTCTGCACCTCTAGTAGGAAAACCAAAACCAAAACCAAACCAAACCAAAAACAAAACAAAAAGTCCCCAAGTTCCTAAGATCTTGCCTTGACACTGCAAGACATATGTCCTATTTTAAGGACTGTAGCCTGTTTCTCTGGCAACGCTCATCCCCCAAGATCTTTGTGTCTTGCTTTGTGCTCTCCATGGAGAGAAGAGCAGCCGTTCTGACATCTGTGTGTAACCAGGAACAGACAATACAAATGGCAGGGTAGCTGGAGCTTCTACTGAGAAACCAGGAGAACAAAGGATGGCCCAGATTCAGACTGAAGGATGCCTTTTGCAAATATGAGTCTGCTTTTATTTGTGACCCCATGAGGTAGAAGATCGGGTGTGTCACGGTCACGTAGGCTACCCCAGGGCTCCAGCCAATGACGTGGAGAACTGTCCATCCAGTATTACCACATTGTTGAGGGAAAGACTGAACTCAGAATTTTATTATGTAAAATTTCTTAATAGTCAAATATTTCGAATAAATTCAAACAGGGTTGTAAACATTGGGAGGGCTAAAAGAGTATGCTGGCTATAATACCTTTATGGTATACGTTTTGCATGTTTTTGTGTGTTTTGTTTTATATGTTCTAGTTTCAGACAGAAAAAAAAGATGGAATTTGGGTATCTTAATCTTAAATAAAAAGTCCCAGTGCTTTGCCCCATCTTTGCACCACCAGTCATGACTAGGGGTGTGGGCACCATTATTGATCAGCCTGGAGTAAGCTCTTATAACCTATAATTCCAAAGAAACCACCAATGTACCATACAACAATACATATGAAAACTGATACCTCCCCTAAGTAGAAGCAATTTCGGTAAGTATTTTCAACTATATTGAGTTTTTTTTTTCCAAAAATAAGTTTTTTCAAGATCAGTTCCTTTGTCCTTAGAGTATTTTATTTATTTATTTATTTATTTATTTATTCATTCATTCACAATTTTAATGGCTTGCACCTTGCTTTCGTGCCAACTGGACTTGGCAGCACTATCTAGGGCTGACACACCCTGGCTGGAAGCCAGGGCCTCATTGCACTAAGTGGGTGTTCACACTGCATGCATGTAAGGCAGCCATGCACACTGCAGACCCATGAGTGAAGGCCCAGGGCGTCCAGAGAGGGAAGGCAGGATCCCAGGAACAAGGGCATGTGTTACAGAGTACACATCACAGGCAGTTGTCGCCATCTTAAAATTTCTATTTCTTTCTTCTTTAAATAAGACTACTAACTACTATTATTAAAGCAATAAATGATACAATGCCATTATAATATTTATTACTAATAATATAATCATAAGTAACTTACTTTTATTTATTATATTTATTATAGAAAATGATTATGAATAAATAAAACTTAATAAATGACAAAATAATGTTTAAAGTTAGATGATGATGATGATGAATGTGATGATGATGTATTGTGTGTTATAATGGGTGTGTAATTGCCAGTTCACATGAGTCATGAGATCAGATGAGAACTTTTGGGAGTCCTCTTTCCATTCTAGGGTAAAGAGCTCAAACTCGCATCACCAAGCTGTGCTGGCAGCACCTTTATTCACTGCGCCAGCCCTGGATTTGGAATATCTGTAAGCTCGCATTCCTGTTCAATCCATCTTTTACAAGCAGCGGTGGCTTTCTTGGGAACTTAATATGTTCTTGTTGTCTCAGAATACAGATGGGATTTCTCTAAGGCATTCTAGATGCTCATGAGCTGTGAGGTTTCCTTTCTTTAATATTTCCTTCTTTTTCTCCCTAAACAGAGCAGTAAAACTTGCCCTATAAAAAGCACATTGGTTTAATTTATTCATCCTCTGAGGGGGTGGGATAGGAGAGTGCCTCCCAGGAATTACACCAGAAGAAAAACAAATGAGCCCCTGAGCTGGAAATTACCTGCCTGCTATCCATCATGTACAGCTGGGAAAGATGGATCGAAAGGGTTAATTGGAAGTTAAGAAATATGATTTATTTGAGGGGAAGAAATTCAGACTATGATGTAGCAAGATGAATTGATACTTTGAAAATGAATTTAGGCTAGAAAGGATTCTCTTATTTGGTGAAAGATCTAATCTTTAAATGAAAAATTTGACATTAAAGGTATTCTAAAAAGTATGATGGAAATTGTTATTTAATAATCAGACAAGAGACAAATATAAGATATATTAATTTATTAACTAACATACAAACTTAGTCACTAAAGGCCTGTGATGGCCAACATCTCTATAGGTATTGATGCTATGACAGCAGGCAGAACTGAGTCCCACTTACATGGATCAGCATGCAAGAGAAAGAATAACAGATAAATGGTCACCAAACAGGTGCCTCTGAAACAGGGCCAGCATGTTTCATGGAAATAAAGGACACTGAAGAATATGGGTAAGGGAGAGTCTAGTTAGCTGAAATAGGTTGCTCCTAAATTCTCATAGTTCTAACTCTCTGCACCTCAGATTGCATTTTGGGGGCAAGATCTGTTGATAGGTTATTAAGGTTAAAGATTCCCAGTAGGTGGGGTCCTAATCCAGGGTAACTCACAGGAGACTAATCCATGGACTCAAATGGAAAGAAGATCTGTGTAGATCATCAACTCTAAGTTCAAGAGAGATGCCTCAGAAGAAACATCCCTGCTGATACCTTCGATCGTTAACTCTGGTCTTCAATAAAAAAGGATACAAGTTTCCACTAAGCCCCCTCCTCTTCAGGAGCAGTTGCTGTGCCTGTCCCTAGAAAGCGAATGCATGTGCTCACTGCTCAGCCTCAGCTCAGGGTGGGCATATTTACACTACAGGCATGTTTCATGGATGTTTCACATGACTGTGGTCAACGTCACCAGTCCCTCACCTTACGGAATCATCCCACCTTTTCACTGGATGCCACGTTTTAATGACTATAGTTTCCCCATGTGGTAACAAGATATTTTGAGGGCAGGGCTTTTTCTGACTGCTTCTTAGGTTTACAACCAGTTTGATAATTAGGTGGTGATAAAAATATTGACCTTGAGCAGTTGACTATCCATGGGTGACTATTTCTTTTTCTCATTGTAAAATAAAACAGAGGGGACTTTTAGAGGTGGGAAAGAGGACTGGGCAGACTGAGGAAGAAGTTACTGGATCGAGCAAAGGACAATGATGCATATGATTAAATATGTCATGATGAAACCGGTTAATCTGTATGCTTAGAAATTTAAAAAAAAGAAAGTCAAGAAAAACATAAAACAATAGATATTTATCGTAGGAACTTTAGAAGATACAGATAAGACAAATGGCTAATAAGGTAACCTGCCTTCTCATCACCAGGGAGGCAATAGAATGACCTCTTTTTTTCTTGAAGGATAAAAGAGTCTGCTTGACATCATATACAGAATCGTTTATGATGTCTGAAATACTGTTTATATGAAGGCTTCTATATTTAAAACTGCTTATGGGTTTTATTTTATATAAGCTGCTTTATTCTGCTTTATTCTGCTTGGGCCTAGCACCCAATGTTTCAGAATAAGGTGGGAATGCACCAACTATTGGTTTAGCACGTAACATTCTAATTGCTATTGTGTAATTGTTTGTGTTAAATGGAAGGTTATATGGTAGTTATAAAGCCTCAGGAGTCTTGGGGTAGCCAGACATATCAGTGATGGGACATTATATTTAACATATGTGCAGAGGTGGCACCAGTCATTTGTTTCCCTCATGTATTTAAAATCTGCTTAATCTGTGTTTTTAGACTGTCAATCTTTATTCCTCATTTTAAAGCCTAATTATATCTTGAAAACTGATACCCAGTTATCACTTAAAAATTATAGCCGTTTGATGTTAGTGGTGAGACAGATTGATGGGTGTTCAAATGCGGGCGAGATTGCTGTACCATTTACTGGAGTTAGAGTAATTGGGCTCACATTTTGCATTTAAGTAGCACTTACATAGTGCTTATTGACTCCTGGCACTGTTAAATACCTTGTTTAATCCTCATAACAATTGAGTAACATTTTAACAACAAAGAAGGAGAGACAGAGAGAGTGGGAGGGTTGCCAGGTATGAAAGGAAGAATATGGGCGTCTTGATTTGTGCTGACTCTCTGTGTTCTGTCACTGTCCCTAAAAGTTCTGACAGTGGCATTTATAATGTGTACTTTGGGCCTGACCATTTAAACTTTGTACCTAGTAATAACCTAGTAATAAGTCACCTACCCTGAATCCAGAAAACTAGATTCTAGATTCCATTTTGACAGTGATATGTGTGAGTGTGAGTGTGTGAGTGTGTGTGTGTGGGGGGGGGCTTGGGTTCCTGTGATGTGTTTCTCTCTGGGACTCAGGCGAATGAACTGACTAGATGAACTTTGTATCAAAAGTCTTTCTGAGCTCAAAAGTTTTAGAATGTTCAGACTCTCTTAACATACTGGAAATGGACATTTTATCATATTTCTGACTTAAAAAATTGGTCACAGAGTCCCAAGTTTTCATCTCCACTCCCATTCTTGATATCTTTCTTAAATATTTGTAAAATCTTATGTAGAGGTGCACTTTCTAAGACTCAGATGCCATCACAAAGATGGAAGGTAACTTTCAGGAAGACCAGTGCTGTCAGGTTATCCATTGTCTTCCTGAGCAAAGGTTTTCTCTTTTTTCCTTTATCTGATTATTTTTACGAACAAGTGTTTCAGTAAGCATCCTTTTAGGCTGAAAAGTCCTGACTGATGACCAGTCCCTGAGGGTGTTAACAGGGCTCTTGGGATGATTGTAAAGGCATATGAGAGATAGGTGGGATCTCTGTGTGACGTTATAACCATGTGATGGGCATGTATTGCTCTTGTTTGTAACCCTAGTGACTAATTTGATATGTCTACCTTAGTGCCTTTTGGTTCATCCTCATCTAGTGACCTCAAATTACTACTCTACAGATCCCACCTGGGAAAATGCTCAGAGTTTGACCCCGCCTCAACTCTCCGCCAGAATGAAACACATTAAACAAGAAATGGCCAGAAACCACCTCCAGTTTGTACGATTTGAAGCAACAGACTTGCATGGTGTCTCCAGATCTAAGAGCATCCCTGCACAATTTTTTCAAGTGAGTTTTACAATTACACTGAGTGTGGCTCCATAGCCGTTAAAAAGCAGATGTTGTTTAGTACTCATCTGCATCATCTTATAATCCATACAGTAATTTGAGTGGAAACACAATAATTTGTTTTGCCATTTTCCTTGTCCCTCCCCATATGCATCATTGCTCCCCAAGGAGATGAACATGCAATAGCAATCCCTCTACCTAATAGAAATAGGAAGCTCATTAACGCAGTTTATTTCAGTCCTTCTGCCTCGAATAATTACACTCTACAGAGCTATCATCTCTTTTCATACTATAATTATAAAGATTATATTTTATTTGACATGAGAAAATTGCAACCCAAGACCCAAGAGCAAACACAAAAGCAAAAGGTAGAAATGATTAAATGGAGATGCTTTGCTAGATAAAAAAAGGCATATCCTTTCAGCTGTAATTCACATATGAATATACGCAACTGTTATTAGATGACTTAATAGTAAAATTTGAAAATAGTGGTATCAAAAAACATTGCATCTCTGGACACAGCCTTAGGATTTTCTAGGGCCATTTTGTTTACTTCGAGCCAACACGAACCCTTTTCATTGGTGTGCTTATTCTTACTCTCCCATTTTCACATAATTCTCCTTCCCGTAGCTGGAGTTCATCATTCTTTTATTCTAACTTTATAATCAGAGAGCATGTATTGTTTAACAAAATACCTCAAATTTATTTTGGAATTTTTGAAGGTATAATATTCATTAGTATTTTCATCACAGGAATTAATGATTTAAGACTAAATAATTTTGACACTTTATGGTGAACATATAAGTTCATTAGTGAAAGCTAATCTGAATAATATATACATATATTTAAACATTTAAATATATATTGATTATATGAAAAATACATCTTGAATATATATATTGAGTATGTGAAAATTTCCTTAGGCAAACATGTGAAATTAATAGTCTGTTGTTTTGTAAAAGACGTCACTTAGATTTTTTTTTATAGAAAAGAACTTTCATACAACATAGTCTTACCATGCTTTACCCCTTCCCCAACTCCTTCCAGATCGCCCACCTCCACACAATCCATACCCTTTCTTTCTCTCTTTAAAGAAGGGAACAAAGAAGCACACAAGCAACACCAGAAAAGAAAACAAGAACTCTCTGATTCTGACACTTTGTTTCTGTCTGTGTCTCTTCTCTCTCTCTCCCCCTTCCCTCCCTCCTTTTCACCCTCCTTCCCTCTCTCCTCCCTCCCTCTCCCTCCCCCCCCTCTCACACACACACCCTCACACACACTGCATAAGTGGAACCCAAAATAAAATAAATGAAGCAATTTGAGACAACAAATCTACAAAAATATCAAGTTTGTTTTGTATTGGGCATCGACTGCTAGCGAAGGGGTCTTACCTGTGTGTGGCTCCACAGGAGGAGGAAACAAGTTTTTCCTTTACACATGCATGGGTGCTAGTTGCACACAAGTCCTTGGTTATGGGTGGGAGCCCATGTAAACTTCTTCTTAGCACTGGGGTTACAAGAATCATTTAAAAACACTTTTTAAGGTTTATTTATTTATTATATGTAAGTACACTGTAGCTGATTTCAGACACACCAGAAGAGGGCATCAGATCTCATTATGGATTATTGTGAGCCACCATGTGGTTGGTTTGCTAGGGTTTGAACGCAAGACCTTCGGAAGAGCAGTCAGTGCTCTTAATCACTGAGCCATCTCTACAGCCCATTTTTTATTTATTCGATATATTTTTTATTTACATTTCAAATGATTTTCTCTTTTCTGGTCCCCCACTCCCCGAAAGTCACATAAGCCCCCTTCCCTCCCCCTGTTATCCCACCCACCCTTTTCCACTTCCCTGTTCTGGTTTTGCCTTATACTGCTACACGGAGTCTTTCCAGAACCAGGGGCCACTCCTCCGTTCTTCTTGTACCTCATTTGATGTGTGGATTATATTTTGGGTATTCCAGTTTTTCAGGGTAAGATCCACTTATTAATGAGTGCATACCATGAGTGATCTTTTGAGACTGGGTTACCTCACTTAGTATGATGTTCTCCAGCTCCATCCATTTGCCTAAGAATTTCATGAATTCATTGTTTCTAATGGCTGAATAGTACTCCATTGTGTATATATACCACATTTTTTGCCTCCATTCTTCTGTTGAGGGATACCTGAGTTCTTTCCAGCTTCTGGCTATTATAAATAGGGATGCTATGAACATAGTGGACCATATATCCTTATTACATGGTGGGGAATCCTCTGGGTATATGCCCAGGAGTGGTATAGCAAGATCTTTCGGAAGTGACATGCCCAGTTTTCTAAGGAATCGCCAGACTGATTTCCAGAGTGGTTGTACCAATTTGCAACCCCACCAGCAGTGGAGGAGTGTTCCTCTTTCTCCACATCCTCGCCAACACCTGCTGTCTCCTGAATTTTTAATCTTAGCCATTCTGACTGGTGTAAGGTGAAATCTCAGGGTTGTTTTGATTTGCATTTCCCTGATGACTAATGAAGTTGAGCATTTTTTAAGATATTTCTCCACCATCCGAAGTTCTTCAGGTGAGAATTCTTTGTTTAACTCTGTACCCCATTTTTAATAGGGTTCTGGGGTCTAACTTCTTGAGTTCTTTGTATATATTGGATATTAGCCCTCTATCTGATGTAGGGTTGGTGAAGATCTTTTCCCAATTTGTTGGTTGCTGATTTGTCCTTTTGATGGTGTCCTTTGCATTACAGAAACTTTGTAATTTTATGAGGTCCCATTTGTCAATTCTTGATCTTAGAGCATAAGCTATTGGTGTTCTGTTCAGGAACTTTCCCCTGTACCAATGTCCTCAAGGGTCTTCCCCAGTTTCTTTTCTATTAGCTTCAGAGTGTCCGGCTTTATGTGGAGGTCCTTGATCCATTTGGAGTTGAGCTTAGTACAAGGAGACAAGGATGGATCAATTCGAATTCCTCTGCATGCTGACCTCCAGTTGAACCAGTACCATTTGTTGAAAAGGCTATCATTTTTCCATTGGATGTTTTCAGCCCCTTTGTCGAGGATCAAGTAGCCATAGGTCTGTGGGTTCATTTCTGGATCTTCAATCCTGTTCCACTGATCTGCCTGCCTGTCACTGTACCAATACCATGCAGTTTTTAAGACTATTGCTCTGTAGTATCAGAGATACTGATTCCGCCAGAAATTCTTTTCTTGTTGAGAATAGTTTTAGCTATCCTGGGTTTTTTGTTATTCCAGATGAATTTGAGAATTGCTCTTTCTAGCTCTATGAAGAATTGAGTTGGGATTTCATGGGTATTACCTTAAATTTGTATATTGCTTTTGGCAAAATGGCCATTTTAACTATATTAATCCTGCTGATCCATAAGCATGGGAGGTTTTTCCATTTTTTGAGGTCTTCTTCCATTTCCTTCTTCAGAGTCTTGAAGTTCTTGTCATACAGATCTTTCACATGTTTGGTAAGAGTCACACCAAGGTACTTTATACTGTTTGTGGCTATTGTGAAGGGTGTCACTTCCCTAATTTCTTTCTCAGCCTGCTTATCCTTTGAGTATAGGAAGGCTACTGATTTGCTTGAGTTGATTTTATAACCAGCCACTTTGCTGAAGTTGTTTATCAGCTGTAGGAGTTGTCTAGTGGAGTTTTTTGGGTCACTTAGGTAGCCTATCATATCATCTGCAAATAATGATAGTTTGACTTCTTCCTTTCCAATTTGTATCCCTTTGACCTTTTTATGTTGCCTAATTGCCCGAGCTAGTACCTCAAGTACAATCTCTAAAAGATAAGGAGAAAGGGGGCACCACTGTCTAGTCCCTGATTTTAGTGGGATTGCTTCAAGTTTCTCTCCATTTAGTTTGATGCTGGCTACTGGTTTGCTGTATATTGCTTTAACTATGTTTAGGTATGGGCCTTGTATTCCTGTTCTTTCCAAGACTTTAAGCATGCTGAATTTTGTCAAATGATTTTTTAGCATCCAATGAAATGGCCATGTGTTTTTTTTTTTTTGAGTTTGTTTATGTAGTAGATTGCATTGATGGATTTCCGTATATTGAACCAACCCGGCATCCCTGGAATAAAGCCTACTTGATCATGGTGGATGATCGTTTTTATGTGTTCTTGGATTCCGTTGGCAAGAATTTTATTGAGTATTTTTGCATTGATGTACTTAAGGGAAATTGGTCTGAGGTTCTCTTTCTTTGTTGGATATTTGTGTGGTTTTGATATCAGTGTAATTGTGGCTTCGTAGAAGGAACTGGGTAGTGTTCCTTCTGTTTCTATTTTGTGGAATAATTTGAAGAGTATTGGTGTTAGGTCTTCTTTGAAGGTCTGATAGAATTCTGCACTGAAATCATCTGATACTGTGCTTTTTTGGTTGGAAAACTTTCTATGACCCCTTCTATTTCTTTAGGGGTTATGGGACTGTTTAGATGATCTATTTGGTCCTGATTTAATTTTGGTATTTGGTATCTGTCTAGGAAATTGTCCATTTCCTCCAGATTCTCCAGTTGTGTTGAGTATAGGCTTTTGTAGTAGGATCTGATGATTTTTTGAATTTCCTCAGTTTCTGTTGTTATATCCCCCTTTTCATTTCTAATTTTGTTAATTTGGATACTTTCTCTCTGCCCTTTGGTCAGTCTGGCTAAGGGTTTATCTATCTTGTTTATTTTCTCAAAGAACCAGCTCCTGGATTTGTTGATTCTTTGTATGGTTCTCTTTGTTTCCACCTGACTGATTTCAGCCCTGATTTGATGATTTCCTGTCTTCAACTCCTCCTGAGTGAATTGGCTTCTTTTTGTTCCAGGGCTGTACTGACTGGTTTTGAGTGTCAACTTGACACAGGCTGGAGTTATCACAGAGAAAGGAGTTTCAGTTGGGGAAGTGCCTCCATGAGATCCAACTGTGAGGCATTTTCTCAATTAGTGATCAGGAGGGAGGGCCCCTTGTAGGTGGTACCATCTCTGGGCTGCATTATTGGGTTCTATAAGAGAGCAGGCTGAGCAAGCCAGGGGAAGCAAGCCAGTAAGAAACATTCCTCCATGGCCTCTGCATCAGCTCCTTCTTCCTGACCTGCTTGAGTTCCAGTCCTGACTTCCTTTAGTGATGAACAGCAGGGTGGAAGTGTAAGCTCAATAAACCCTTTTCTCCCCAACTTGCTTCTTGGTCATGATGTTTGTGCAGGAATAGAAAGACAAATTGGTACCAGCGTAGTGGGGTATTCCTGTGACAACCTGACCATATTTTGGGGAGGACTGTGAAAGGATTTTGGAACTTTGAGATGGAAAAGCCATTAGAATATTAAGAGCTCCGTGGAAAGTTCTGTAGGAGCTTGGAAGACAATGTTAAGAACAGTGCAAAAGATGGAGGTCTGGCTTGTGAAATTTCAGAGGGAAGATTAAACTCTTACAGTGGCCATGTTTTGATTGTGAAGATTCTGTAGTTTTGGTTAGCTGGGGCTGAAAAATCAGCTGTGAGTAACAAGATACCAGAACCACTAAAGCAAACCTTTGTGTTACTGGGACTATTGATGCTGGTTAGCTGGAGCTAAGAAATCAGTGGTGATTAAGAAGAGACCAGCATCACTGAGATGAAATCTTCTGGGAAGTGTTTTCTGAGAGCACAGAGAGTGTGTTTCAGAGATAGCCACAGTTGTATTTTGTGCTGTGGCTGGACTTGGTACTGTGTAAGAGTCACCCAGATGGTACTGGTTTTGAAGGCATGAAGAGGTCATGAAGAGCAGATGAGGCTCTTGGCACAGTGAGAGGCCACGGAAGGCCATTGGTGAAGGTGCAGCCTCAGTTGCAATTGATGGCCCAGGACTTGAAGGGGTTATGAATAGGAGCAGAAGCTTGTCACCATGAAGAGAGCCTATGAGAGGCTATTGGTGAAGCCTAATTACAGTGGAAAATAGTGGCATTTTGGAGATGCCAGTACCATGTGATAACCACCAAGAACAGCAGCAGCAGTGGAGTACAGGCAGCTGGAGCCTAGAAGACAAGCTGTGTGCTACAAAGGGCAGAGCTGGAGAAGTGACGCAAGCCCTTGGAGGAGCCCGGAAGATTGTGAGTTGGATCCCAGACATTGAATCATTGGAGTTTTGAGGTTTGCTTTTGGTTGTGACTGTGCCCTGATATGTTTCCCTCTTGAAGGAAGAAAGTATTTTAGTGGAGCCCACAGAGACTTTGAATTTTTAAAAGACTTTGAATTTTAAAGATATTGGACATTTTAAAGTGATTGAACTTTTAATATGCAAAGACTGTGGGATTTTTAAAGTAATTTAGATCTTGGGTATGAATAAGAAAGTAAGGGTTGAGACTTAATAGTGATGTGTTTGTGTGTCAAGTTGACAAGGGGTCAATTGTACTGGCTGGTTTTGAGTGTCAACTTGACACAGGCTGGAGTTATCACAGAGAAAGGAGTTTCAGTTGGGGAAGTGCCTCTATGAGATCCAACTGTGAGGCATTTTCTCAATTAGTGATCATGGGGGAGGGCCCTTTGTGGGTGGTACCATCTCTGGGCTGCATTATTGGGTTCTATAAGAGAGCAGGCTGAGCAAGCCAGGGGAAGCAAGCCAGTAAGAAACATCCCTCCATGGCTTCTGCATCAGCTCCTGCTTCCTGACCTGCTTGAGTTCCAGTCCTGACTTCCTTTAGTGATGAACTGCAACATGGAAGTGTAAGCTCAATAAACCCTTTTCTCCCCAGCTTGCTTCTTGGTCATGATGTTTGTGCAGGAATAGAAACCCTGACTAAGACAAGGGCTTTCAGGTGTGTCATTAAGCTGCTAATGTATGCACTCTCTATTTTCTTTTTGGAGGCACTTAGGGCTATGAGTTTTCCTCTTAGCACTGCTTTCATTGTGTCCCAAAGATTTGGTTATGTTGTGCCTTCATTTTCATTAAATTCTAAAAAGTATCTGATTTCTTTCTTTATTTCCTCTTTGGCCAAGGTGTCATTGAGTGGAGTATTGTTCAGCCTCCCTGTGTGTGTGGGCTTTCTGTTGTTTTTTGTTGCTATTGAAGACCACTCTTACTCCATAGTGATCTGATAGGAGGCATGGGATTAGTTCGATCTTTTTATATTTGTTGAGGTCTGTCTTGTGACCAATCATATGGTCGATTTTGGAGAAGGTACCATGAGGTGCTGAGAAAAGGGTATATTCTTTTGTTTTAGGGTGAAATGTTCTATAAATATCAGTCAAGTCCAATTGGTCCAAAGCTTCAATTAGTTTTATTGTGTCCCTGTTTAGTTTCTGTTTTCCTGATTGGTCCATTGAGGAGAGTGGAGTGTTGAAGTCCCCCACAATTATTGTGTTAGGTGCAATGTGTGCTTTGAGCTTTAGTAAAGTTTCTTTTACGAATGAGGGTGCCCTTGCATTTGGCGCATAGATGTTCAGAATTGAAAGTTCTTCTTGGTGGATTTTTCCTTTGACCAGCAAGAAGTGTTCTTCCGTGTCTCTTTTGATGACTTTAGGTTTAAAGTCAATTTTATCTGGTCTTAGAATGGCTACTCTGGCTCGTTTCCTGAGACCATTGGCTTGTAAAATTGTCTTCCAGCCTTTTACTCTAAGGTAGTTTTTGTCTTTGACATTGAGGTGTGTTTCCTGTATGCAGCAAAATGTAGGGTCCTGTTTCCTTGTCCAGTATGTTAGTCTATGTCTTTTTATTGGGGAGTTAAGTCCATTGATGTTAAGAGATATTAAGGAATAGTGATTATTACTTCCTGTCATTTTCGATGTTATTTTTATATTTGAGTGGTTATCTTCTTTTGGGTTTGATGAAAGACGGTAACTATCTTGCTTTTTCCAGGGTGTCGTTTCCCTCCTTGTATTGGAGTTTTCCTCCTATTATTCTTTGTAGAGGTGGTTTTGTAGAAAGATATTGTGTAAATTTGGTTTTGTCATGGAATATCTTGGTTTCTCCATTGAGAGTTTTGCTGGGTATAGTAGTCTTGGCTGACATTTGTGTTCTCTTAGAGTCTGCATGAGATCTGCCCAGGATCTTCTAGCTTTCATGGTCTCTGGTGAGAAGTCTGATGTGATTCTGATAGGTCTTCCTTTGTATGTTACTTGGCCTTTTTCTCTTGCTGCCTTTAATAGTTTTCTTTTTTTAGTACATTTGGGGTTTTGATTATCATGTGACAAGAGGTATTTCTGCTCAGGTCCAGTCTGTTTGGAGTTCTGTAGGCTTCTTGTATATTTATTGGCATCTCTCTCTTTAAGTTGGGAAAGTTTTCTTCCATAATTTTGTTGAAGATAGTTGCTGGCCCTTTCAGATGTAAATCTTCACTCTCATCTATACCTACAATACTTAGGTTTGGTCTTCTCATTGTGTCCTGGATTTCCTGGATGTTCTGGGAGCTTTTTGCATTTTGCATTTTCTTTGACTGTTGAGTCAATGGTTTCTACGGTATCTTTGGCATCTGAGATTCTTTCTTCCATCTCTTGTATTCTGTTGTTGATATTTGCATCTATGGCTCCTGATTTCTTCTCAAGGTTTTCTATCTCCAAAGTTGTCTACCTTTGTGATTTCTTAGTTGTTTCTACTTCTGATTTTAGATCCTGGATGGTTTTGCTTAGCTACTTCACTTGCTTGTTTGTGTTTTCCTGTAATTCTTTAAGATATTTTTGGGTTTCCTCTTTGATGACTTCTGCTGTTTGACTCACTTTCTCCTGCATTTCTTTCAGTTTTGTGTGTGTGTGTGTGTGTGTGTGTGTGTGTGTTTCTTCTTTATTGGCTTCTATCTCTTGAGCCTTATTCTCCTGAATTTCTTTAAGTGATTTTTTTGTGTTTCCATTATAAGGGTTTCTAGCTTATTCATGTTCCCCTGTATTTCTTTAAGAGATTCATTTATGTCCATTTTGTGTTCTTCTATTAGCATCATGAACAATGATTTTAAATCCAAATCTTGTTTTTCTGGTGTGTTTGTGTAACCAGGACTTGCTGATGTTGGAGAGTTTGGTTCAGACGCTGCCATATTTTCTAGATTTCTGTTAGTAGCATTCCTATGTTTGCCCTTTGCCATCTTGTTATTTCTGGCGTTAGTTGGTCTTGTCTCTGGCTGGTATTTGTGCCTCCTGTGAGGCTGTAGGGCTATTTCTGCAACACTGGATGGCTGGGTTTCCCCTCTTACAGATTGCTGATGTGCTGTCCTCCTATTGGGTGCCCTTGGAGCCCTAGTGTGCCTTGCCCCAGATTGTCTTTGTGAACCAGGCAGTGCCCGTTTGCTCCTTCAGTTAGTGCTGATGGTCTATGCTGTGGGACCATTTCAGAGTTCTGGTCACTCTGCTGGGCAGCCGATCTCCCAACCGGGTTGGTGCACACAAAACTAGCCTAGCCACTGAGGCCCTGAGTCTAGGCAAAAGCCTGGCAGGCTAAGGCCTGAGCAAAGTTCCCCTTGGGCTATGACTGTTAATTGGTTCTGTCAGGTGGCCAGGATGGAGGCATGCACAAGCTCTCTGAAAGTGCCCAGAGAGTCTGCTAGGCTAACAACCTCCTGGCCGGGTTGGCACACAGATGGCCCACCGAGCAGCCCAGGGCCTGGGATCAGTCCAAGACCCCCGCTATGTTAGCCTCGGGCTATGACTCTTAGCTGACTTTGCCTGCTAGAACTCTCTGGTGTCCTGTAGTCAAAATGGCAGAGCTCTTGCCAGGCCGGGCAAACAACCTCCTGGCTGGGTTGGCACACCGATGTCCCCCCCAACACCCCCCAACAGCCCAGGGCCTGGGTGCAGGCTAATGCCCATCGGGCTTAGACCCCCCCCCCCCACCCAGCCTGCAATGTTGGCCTCGGGTTATATTTGCGTACCTCAGTCTGTCTGATTTCTTTGGCGCCCGAGATCCAAGATGGCAGAGAGACTCTCGTAACTGACTGGTGGGAGGCAGAGTTCTGATGTAGCTTCTGTGGAGTCAAAGGCGCTGTAAATCTGCCACCGCTTGCAGCCCAGATGGCCAGCGAAGGTCAGTGGTAGCGGGAGCAAGGCCTGACTGGACCCTGTCACCTTGGTTCCACTGCTGATGGCCCTTCCGCTGGACCAGCTGTTGCTGCTGCTGCTGTCACCGCTCCTCTACAGCCCATTTTCAAATATTTTTATTTATGGAAATAAAATGCCAAATTGAAATTAGCAAATTAGATTAATGACTAGAAGAGATATGTGTCCCTATTTATAGAATTAAGAAAAACTTTCTCAAACTAAAGCAGCCAGGCAGCCTTAGTGATAAGACACTTGCCTATGACCCATCACTGAAGAGTTGAGTAGTATCTATTGTATCTTTCTGTATCTACTGCCTCTAGCTCAGCTTTAATATTCCTTTTATCCTTTATCTGAAGTAATACTCCTTCTTATTTTAAATGCTAACATTGATTTTGTAAAAAACAAAACAAAAAGCCAGATCATCTGCTGAGAATAGAGGAAAAGGCCAATACACCACTGGAAGAAGCCAAAGAAGAAACCCATGGTTAAATGATATCTCTGCTGTTTAGAAAGTTTCTCATGTGCCTGGCACTGTACTAAATGCCTTATAGACATTAGCACATTTCAAAAAATGTGTAGAATCTTGTTGTATCAAAGGGCTGATTTGAATTAAATCATATATGGATCAGGTGAGTTCTAGCCTACATTCAATAAAAGTTTGCCAATTCTTTGGTTGTTTCAAAAGGTAGCCTTCATTGTACTCCAAAGAACAGGGGCCAAAGGATTTTAACTTAATCTGTAAAAATTTCTATCATGTTCAGAGAGATCTGTCTTGAAGGATGAAGCCCTTTTGGTGCTTCACTGCTATGTATATAATTTAACAGAATTTATTGTCTTGGACATACAGAAGTTTAGGTGTGTCCCACAGTGTATTGAAAATGGTGAGAATTCTGCTACATGTCCAAAAAATGTATAAAGTAAAGAGAATATTAGGGGGGAAAAAACGTGCTCTGAAACTCACAGATTAAATAGTCTAAAGAATAAAGTTTGCTATTCCTCTAGTTTTCAAAGGACTGCCGGGAGTCCAGTGATGGCCAGCTGTTCTCCACTGTGCACAGGAAAAGGAATGTGATGCAGACTTAGATTGTGTGATCTTTCACAAATTTCATGAATAAAACACATTTATTTTAGAAACTCATCTCCAAAACATACAACTACCATATAGATTTTTGAACAAAAAAAGTGATCAAATAGGGAAATAACACTATTTCTCCCAGCGAAATTTAGAATTAAAATATTCCACACAGAAATATCACAGTGGGAATGTGTGTGATCATGCATGCCCACGCACATGCATGTGAGTACACATAAAATTTATGTGTACAAGTCTAAAGAGTAGCAAATTTGGGGGTTAGATGTGGTGGTGTGCACTTGTAATCCTAGCACTCAGGAAACAGAGGCAAGAGGGCTAGGTGTTCTAGTTCAACACAGTGCATTTAAGGCAAGTCTAGGCTTACATGAAGACCTTGTTTCAATCAACCAGCCAACTAACCAACCAACTAACCAACCAACCAACCAACTAACCAACCCACCAACCAACCAACCAAGAAAACAACAACAAAAAAATAGCAGTTAAGTCAATGAGATTATATGTAAAAGTGGTAGGTTGTAAAGGAACCAGACCTTGTAGAGTTGCTGTCCCTACACAGTAGCCATGTTAGGGGCATTTCTGAGGATGGTATGAGCAAACTAAAGTTGCTTGTTGAGTGTTAGCATGTTTGTATTAACCCCATGATACTCAGTGAGTTTATGAAAACCACTTTTTAACAGTCAGGGCCTTTGTTCCTCTCATGTGAAGGCTTGTTGAGATTCTTAGATAATCCCCAAAAGTTGTGTTTAAATGTATCTGTCTGACTTTATACCTTCATGTTAACCTCTGTTGCCCAACACATAACAACATTAACTATGTGGGTAAGTCCATTGGACCTAGAAGACACAGCCGACAAGGGCTTACTTGCCTAAGTCCATTTCCAGCAATTGATAAATTCACTTTAACTAGGACTTGGATCTGCTGAGAGCCAGTCCATACTGACGGGACTGCTGCATTTGGAAACTATAACTTTGAAAATAGAGGTTTACATCCACAGAAAAATTTTCTGGGACTCTGTGAGATGATGAAGTAGGTACTTTTTAGGTGGGTTGTGTAAGTGAGGTTCTGACTCTTGGGATCTGTGACAGATCCCAAATGTGTCCCAAGTGTGGGGACTGTGTCCTGTGTCTGACCCAGTCTCCTCTCCAACAAAGATACAAGATTCCTTTGGTAGAAGTCAGCAGGTAGTTACAATATTACAATAGAATAAAGCACAATCATGACTTTACTTGTCTGTTTTTAATAGACTGTTATCATGTACTTATTATATTTATCTAGATGTGCGAGAACAGGATTATATAGTGGACCTGTTTATTACTACACTACTCACAAGCAACATACATTAGTATTGGTGCAGGGAAGGATGAAGAAAATGTGAGATATCTATCTATTTAATCTATCTATCTATCTATCTATCTATCTCTATCTACTTATCTATGCACATCTCTATCTATCTATCTATGTCTATATATACACACACATATATTAGTTGGACACAAAAATAATTAAACCCTATAATTAAATTTATTGAAATAATTCAGGCACAGAAACAAATGTTTCATGTTCCCTTTCACACGTGGATACTAAAATGTTGGTCTAAATAGGGTGTTGTTCTGAGAGAGGGTGGGAAACCAGAAGGAAAAAGGAATAGAGGAAATTTGTTAATGAGCATCAAAACACAACAGGAGCTATAAGATCTGATTTTCTGACACAGTATAGCAAGTAGAGTCCATAATGACTTGTTATATATTTTAGTAATGAGAGGATGTGATCAATACATCATTTATGTGTATGGGATGATCACCATATACCCCTTAAATATATAAAGTAAAAATAAAATAAAATATATCACATCAAAGGAAAGCCTTAGAAACAGCACTATAAAATAAAATTCACCATAAAGTTTTTTTCATTTATAATTTTAATTATTTCCATAAAGTTATAAACCCTTGCTTTTTGCTATATAATGGCTTTCTTTATCCTTAAAGTGTTTATGTATAGCTATGTGAAACAGTAATGTCTGTTGTTTTCCATATCTAAAAACATATCAAGGCTTGTATTAAAATATTAAAAACTGTCAAAAGATTTTTTAAGAGAAAATAGTTATTTCAGTGTTTAATTATCTGATATTTATTTTGAACTTTAAAAAACTTATCTGACAGCTGATGTTAACTCACAGACATTAAGCTTCCCTTTCTTATGATCAAGATCTCCTTCCTCCCCCATTTTGTTTATGTTTTATCTTCAGGTTTTAGAACCTAGTAAATCTGTCCTTTTTCTTCTTCTTCAGGAAAAAGTGATCCACGGTGTTTTCATGCCCCGTGGTTATCTGGAATTGATGCCGAACCCTAAGGACAATGAGGTGAATCACATAAGAGCCACGTGCTTCAATAGTGACATAGTCCTCATGCCAGAGCTGTCGACCTTCAGAGTCTTGCCTTGGGCAGAGAGGACCGCGCGCGTGATTTGTGACACCTTCACGGTGACGGGCGAGCCTCTGCTGACATCCCCTAGATATATCGCCAAGAGGCAGCTACGCCAGCTGCAGGACGCCGGCTTCTGCCTGCTGTCTGCCTTCATCTATGATTTCTGCATTTTCGGTGTGCCCGAAGTGATCAATTCAAAGACCGTATCTTTTCCTGCCTCAACATTACTAAGTAACCACGACCAGCCCTTCATGCAGGAGCTGGTTGATGGCCTGTATCACACGGGGGCGAATGTGGAGAGCTTCTCCTCTTCTACCAGGCCTGGGCAGATGGAGATCTGTTTTCTCCCTGAGTTTGGCATTACCTCAGCTGATAATGCCTTCACCCTCAGAACAGGTGTCCAAGAAGTGGCCAGAAAATACAATTACATAGCAAGCCTTGTCATTGAGACTGGATTCTGCAATTCAGGAATTTTGTCTCATAGCGTCTGGGATGTGGGCCGGAAGACAAACATGTTCTGCAGTGGTTCTGGGGTGGAGAGGCTCACGCTAACCGGGAGGAAGTGGTTGGCAGGCCTGCTGAAGCACTCTGCGGCTCTCAGCTGCCTGATGGCCCCTGCGGTCAACTGTCGCAAGCGCTACTGCAAGGACAGCGGAGACCTGAAGGACAGTGTGCCCACCACGTGGGGATACAATGACAACAGCTGTGCCTTGAACATCAAGTGTCATGGTGAAAAGGGCACCCAGATAGAAAATAAACTGGGGTCCGCAACTGCGAACCCTTACCTGGTATTGGCCGCCACTGTGGCGGCAGGTTTGGATGGTCTCCAGAACAGGGATGGTGCTTCGGCTGGTTCAGATGAGAGCCAGGATCTCTATCAACCAGAGCCTTCGGAGATCCCTTTGAAGATGGAAGATGCTCTTGCCGCCCTAGAACAAGATGAGTGTCTGAAGCAGGCTCTGGGAGAGACTTTCATTCGCTATTTTGTTGCCATGAAGAAGTACGAACTTGAGAATGAAGAAACAGACGCCGAGGGAAATAAATTCCTAGAGTATTTTATATAGAATGGGACTCTCCCTGATGTAGAGATGTTGTTATGAAGAGTAGCTAGTTTATCAGAGAGAAAAGACTGAGCCTTTGCAATGAACAATACTAGACAGCTTCTGCCCCTCCCCCGTGGAGTACTGGGCAGATGAAACAGGATTGCTGAGATTCTGATCCCGGCTATAAACAATAAATTTGTGGTGAAACAGCATATACAAGCTAACATTGCCTGATGTCATCTCCTTTATGTTGTTAGTATGGGAAATGTTTGGGTCGTGCTGTATATTCGTGTGCTAAAGAAAGATGTACGTTAGAAAGCAGAATTTCAAGACTGGGGTAAAAAGAAGAAGCAATATCAAATATAGACTTAGGTTTCTCCTGCCATGAAGATAGATTCGTTCGCATAATCCTACTAATGAAAGCATGCTGAGGTTGCCTTTGCATCACCATGCTAATGGAGAACACGCCAGGTTTCACAGAGCAGGACATGACAGGCTGCGGAAGTTCTCCCTTCACTTCCCACGCTTCTCTTCCACCTCTTGAAAGGTTCAGGGATTTCAAGGTTATAATGTCCCATAGAGTCAGATGACAGGGCAGAGAAGCAGGTTAACACTGAGGTCAGACTTAAACGATGGTAGAACCCTTTCTCTAAACAATGCACAGTGCATAGAGGCCAGAGGGGGCAGTATTGTCCCGCCAGCTCTGCTCCCTTCTTTAAAAGCAGACATCTCAGAGGAAGAATGGCTGCCAGACAAGGCTCGGTCTGAAGCTTCAACACACACTTAAATTCCTAATTACACTGCCACAGAGGTTGGTGTTTCTCCAGAGACTAGAAAAAGTTCCAGGTCTTCCTTTGACTGTGATAATATTGCAACTTATCAATGAAATTTAGCGCCTCTTGGGACCAAGTCCAATATCTACTTACTTGCAAATGAAAACAATGTTCCACTGCTTAGAATCGAATAGGAGATTTTATGTTCAATTAAAACTGGCTGTGGTCTCAATTTAGACGGCAAACGCTTAAGGAGAAGGCGAGAATTTAGCTTCGTTCCTCCTGTTAAGGTTCTTAGCACCCGCTAAACGGAGAAAGTCAGCGTGACCTTCATGACTGTTGCTTACTTTCGACTTCCCGCAGAAGACATGTGTTTGGAAACAGAGTTAAATCTGCAGATGACGAAAGGCTGAGAGGGAGCTAGCACAGGGCAAGAAGAAAGCATGAAGCTCAGAGCACGGAATTCTGTTTTCACTAGTAAATGTCCACCTTGTCAGCTGGGAAGATACAGTGGAAATCAAAGTGGTTTCCTGAGCCTCCACTGTGCTGACTGCGGTGCCATTGTTAAGTTCAGCCAGAGACTAGGCTGAAACAGTCTATGTAAGGTCTAGCTCGGCTCCTTGGAGGACAAAAACAGGTGTCTTGCCTTCCCCTTTCTGGTTTTACCCTTCCTGCTGACTGGCCCCTAGAACAGGAGGCTAGCCTGTTTCTTTTCGAGGGTAGAGAGATGAAATATTTGCATCAATGCATCATGTGTTGCACGCATGTGTGCGTGTGTGTCTGTGTGTGTGTGTGTGTGTTTTGGAGACTGGGAGGAAAAAGGGTAGAGATAAAATATTCAGTGAAAGATAGTTTCTGAAAACTTTTCATTTCTGGAGTTGGGGGTGGGGATGTGAGTTAATTAGAGGGATCCACTCATGCAAAAAATTGTATTATTTCTCAACCTAATAGAGCTGTAAAGCATCTTTTATAAGTTCACAGGCCTTAATGAAACTTGTCTTGTGCTTTTCTTGGTTTTACTACTGTGAGTATAAGATGCCATAAAAACTCTGCTAATCACAGTGTTTTCGGTCTTCACTTCATTGTCTTTATTACGTTATCAGCATAATTTTCAAAGTACAGTATGAAAGGTCCTATGGTGAGAATTATATAATTGGGAATGTTATTGGTTTAAGTATATCGGAGTTAGTCAGCAGGAACTATCTAACAACATATTACAAATCAGTTTTATAGCATCCATTGGTAGGGTAGCCTCTCTAGAGACTCAATTAGATGTGTGAAGTTGTATACTTTTGTTCATTAAGAAAGATCAAAGGTGAGCATTGGTCAAGACAGTTTAGGACTAAGGAAAACTTGGGGCAGGTAGATGTAAATTTGTAGTTAACTCTTTTTCTATTTCTTTGTTCTGTTCCTGAAATGTGGAATGTGTGTGTGTGTGTGTGTGTGTGTGTGTGTGTGTGTGTGTGTGTGATGTCCTGCTGCAGCCTCTGTGTTCCTGGTCTGCAGGGAGAACTAGAAATCTATTCAGTAGCATGCATTGAGCACCCTTTTGTGTGATAAGCTAGCTACAATCCTACAATCCTAGGGGACACCAAGGCGAAGACAATGGGCACACCATGAAAGAATGTGGAATCTGCTTGTCTTCAGAACCTTTTCTGTCTTTTAAATGTAGGCCCAATGCTTGGAAAAAAAACATTTAGTGGGCTACTTTATGGCTTCAAAAGATGCCTTTTGAATCTCTTTCTAGAAATTACTTTCTTATTTTCATTTACCATAATTGTTCTAATTAAAGCTTAGGGGAAATGTGATTACTGAATTTAAAGTTGGTTATTAAATGAGTATACATAAGAATCTAAATTAAAAACTGGGCTTTAAGAGGAAAAACTAAAACCTTAGTGGCATAATAAAACGTTACTATTTTAAAAGATATTTTATAATCTAAAATTTCATTTTCCATAGTGTGAATAACAACAGTAAAGCCTGAAATGGTGATTTGGAGATAATGAAAGATCTAAAACTTCATTATGAATAAAACTTGAAGTCACAAAGAAAATCCCTAGTGTGTTCGCAGCACAGAGTGGTTAGGAGTCTATCGATGTACCTCCAGCCTCCTGTCAACCAGAGCATCTCTCCAACGCTTATGATGTAGGGCTGTTGGTCAGAATCATTAGTAGAGGCTTTTCTGTCCCAGGTGTTAGAACATCTGTCTGTAAACATCTCCTATGTTAACAGTGATTCCTTCTTACAGATCTTCTGGTACCAGAAACAGACTTCACATAACATCTCCTGGTTAGGATGTGAATTCCAAGAGTTAAGGACACACATTTTTCAATATTTGTCTTGATATATCTTATTCCTTGAGGTATATAGACTTGAGATCTGTCATTCAATTAGGGCATAACAAAATCGACTGTAGTACTGTCTTTGTACCATGAAACATATCCACGTCCATACACCCAGAGACACATCTATGAGAAGCAGTAGTTAATGGTTTTATTGGCTCTGAGGTGTATTTTTCTTTAATACTGTTCTGTTTCTAGAAACTCTTGAGGAGACAACATTTATTAGATGAATGCAGATTGTATTAAACCACTGGAGGAAAACAGTCATGAATTTGGCCATAAGAAAACATTCAAAAGGTTTCATACCTTGTGCCATACCTCTCCTGTGGATTCTGTCTCTTAGAATAGAAATGAGAATCTCACCTTTACGGTTTCTCTTGCAGCCATGGTGAGAAGACTGACAGTCAGCAGCAGACATGGAAGCCATGTGAAACAGGAGCGAGGCAGGAGTGACAGGTATCAGGGTGTCAGGAGCCTGGTGGGGACACCAGGTGGTGTTGCTGCCCAAGGAGGGCCCCTGCGGATCTCTCTGGAGTATCAGGCACAACTTCCAAACCTGCATTTCTAGGCCTTTCAGGTTCTGTGAACTGCTGAATATTTTAAAGGATCATTCCTTTCTATTTAAGGTATCTAATATATCTATATCTGTATCTGTATCTATCTGTATCTGTATCTATCTATATCTGTATCTATCTATATCTGTATCTATCTATCTTTCTATCTTTCTATCTATCTATCTATCTATCTATCTATCTATCTATCTATCTATCTATCTATCTATCTACCTATCTACCTATCTACCTATCAGGGTTTCTATTCCTACACAAACTTCATGACCAAGAAGCAAGTTGGGAGGAAAGGGTTTATTCAGCTTACATTTCCACACCACTGTTCATCATCAAAGGAAGTGAGGACTAGAACTCAAGCAGGTCAGGAGGCAGGAGCTGATGTAGAGGTCATGGAGGGATGTTACTTACTGGCTTGCTTCCCCTGCCTTGCTCAGTAAGCTTTTTTTTTTTTTTTTTTTTTATAGAACCCAAGACTACCAGTCCAGGGATGGCACCACCCACAACAGGCCCTGCCATCCTTGATCACTAATTGAGAAAATGCCCCACAGCTGGATCTTGTGGAGACATTTCCTTAACTGAAGCTCCTTTTTCTGTGATAACTCTAGCTTGTGTCAAGTTGACACACAAAAACAGCCAGTACATGGTTTCTAAAAGGAGGTTCAATAAGCAAGAAGACCCTTGTTAATCAGAAGATGGGGAATGATTTAACATTTGCACTAGATTCAGAATAAATGAAGGTCTATTATTTCATACAATATAACATCCATCCTCAAAGTTCTTTGTCCTTTATTGGCCCTATAGTTTTATGAGAAATGCATGTGTGTGCATATGTTGGAAGTTTGAGTGTAAATCTCAGAGGAGGGAGGGCTGGAAGAATTGGAATGGAATTCTTACCTCCCTGATCTTGTCCTGTTCCTGAATGCCATGGGCTGTACAGTTCCAGCAGCACTGAGAATTATCGTAAGGGTTGTATGTCAGCTTTAGCATTCTAAACACCAAACACAGGCAGATCCTTAAATAACTGGAACTTCCCTTGTTAATGTGTACGCCGGTTAAATGTGGCTCCCTGGCTTTTATCAACATGCTTGACTACAAATAAAGTGGAACTGCTCAGTAAGTCATTCTCTGTCTGGTAACCCAGAGGAACAGCATGGCATGAACCATTTCAGACACGTCTCAAGGAAGAGAGATCCAAACCTCACCTAACTCTATAAATGGCTGACCATAAAAATTAACTTGATATTTCTGACTGTTTTAAGAATTTGAGTTGGTTCGATTTCAATTACCTTTTCATCATAAAAAAATAATAATTGTCGGCAAATGCTTGGTACTCATTGAGAGCATGAATGATCTGAATCTCCTATCTGGCTGTTTAAGGGGCCAACCAAACAGCTCAGTGGGTAAAGGAATTTGCTACCAAGGCTTACAACTTGTGTCTAACCTTCACAGTCCGTGTGGAGAAAGGAGGGAACACATTTCATAAGCTGTTCGGCTGTTCTCTGACTTCCATGTGAGTCACGACACATGCACCACTGCCTTCTTATTAACTAACTAAATGTGAAAAATAAAAGAACATGAAAAACAATATATATAAATACATACATATGGAATTTCAGTATTAGCCTAACTGCAGGGGGAAGATGCATTCAAGTTGGGTGGAGCTGCCACACACCAAAGAACGTAGGAGAGATGGCTTGCTTTCTTAGATTAGGATTTTTTTTTTACATTACCATGTTAATTTATTTAGAAATTGTAGAAACTAATCCATGACTCCAAACATTTAATGCTGCGCAGCTGCAGAGATGTGATTCAGTTAAAAGCAATGGTTATCAATTTATGAGGCTCAGACAAAAACTTGTTGAATAAATGATTGCAAGTTGATTTTCAATCGTACACTAGAGGGCAGCAATGGACCGTTAAACAGACATTACACGCAGGGGCTCTGCAGTCCCCACAAAGCTTGATATTAAATGCACAAGCAACCACATTTTCAGTGAATGGAAATGGAAAAATGTATTAGGTATTCTAACCCCATAAAGACGCTTCCAGTCCTGTGACTTGCATTTGAATATATTTTGCTTAATAGATATTAAATGCATGCAAGAGGAGAGGAGACAGTAGCTCTAGAAGGATTCCTCACTGATACTTCAGGGCATATTCATGTTCAGAAGGGACCATAGAAATGTTAGCTGAATTATGTGATGTTTGATGTTAATTTCATCTAGTTTTCTTAAATTCTGTATGGATTTGCATTGGGTCTGGAACAAATAGGTCTGAGAAGAGCTAAGACTTCCTTTTATTCTACCAATCTAAGAACATTTTGTCATTTAATATTTCATATTTAATGATCTGTGGAGAAGATAGAAAAACATGGCTACAACTTTTCCTTAGCTGGAGCATCATTTAAATGAATTGTTATGAGCCCATTAAACTCATCAACAATATAAGTTATACAAAATACCAAATTAAACTGATTATTAAAAGGTGCTGGCTTTTCTTTCTCTGACCACTAGAAAAATGTCTATCAAGTGCATTGTTGTAAGGGAAACAGAGGCTGCCAGAAGTGAAACAGACCATACTGAAGTTAGCTACTGAGCGGCATTTGTATTCGACACATAGATAATTGTTTTAGAGAGACATTTGCACTCAATGTACAGACAATTATTTTAGAGAGATGTTCGTATTCAAGTTATTGAGGGATGGTTGCAAACCAGAAGACATGTGCGTCTCACGAAAGCTTTCAGCACAGCTGAGAGAAGAAAGTGCACTTCGCAGAGCTTATACATTAGAGAAAGTAGTGCAGAGGTGTCGTTGTTCAAATGACAGTAAGACTTGGTCTGGGTCTTAGCTTTCCTTGGCTCCGTCCATATTGCCCTCAGGATGGCAGGGTTCATCCAGAGCCCATGACCTGCAGACTTGAAAAGAGGAAGGTAGAGCTGTGCCAATCAGACAGTGCTACATCCTCAGTCCTCAGTTCCCACCCAGGGAGCTGCCACCTTCCCTCTGCCTCACCACACCTCTCAAGTCTGCACAGCATCCAATCCCTCCCGGCTCCTCAGATGCCTTTCTCTAATGCTGTGTCCCTCCCGGCACTCTTGCAAACCTATGGTTTAACACACTGACGTCTTTCTAATGTCTGTATCACACATATATCCACACCGGTAGGACAGCAAAATGAAGGGCCAAAAGCTATGAGAAGCCTCATGCAACCTTATTCTTTGTTTTCTCTTTTAAAAATTCCTATTGTGTATGTAAGCTATTTCACCTCAGTCCAGCTTCTCACCTCAGCCTATCTATTTACTACTCAAAGCTTCTCCTCATGAATATTCTGGTTGCTTTTCTACCAATACAAGTCAGCTATCCCCTCTCCCCGCAAAGCTAACAGTGAACATTCCCCTGCTGGCTCCCGGCCACAGCTCCGCCTGTATCTTTTATGGCTAGAAGACAAGCAGAATTGGGCATCATTGGTTTCTGCCTCTTTATTGAAATGGTTTTCTCTTGATTTGCAAGATGCTGGAGGATGTAGGTCTTCTTTTCTCTCTGGCTGCTTCTTACCTCCGTTTGTCTCTTTTCTTCTTTTTCTGAAATTTGATGTTCAGTCTTGCTCAGGATGCTTCCTCTTATAGTCCTCTTTTTATTAAAAAATTCTCATATCTATGAATAACGTTAATTTTCAGTGCTTAAGACTCCTGGTTAGACATGATAGAAACCAAACTTGATTAAATGTGTGGATTTTCCTCATACTGTTGAAAAACCCTAGCTCTTAGCTATCGGAGAATGAGACCTGGATCCAAGAGTGGACAGAAGCATGGCAGACAACCCTGCGTGTGCTCTCTCCTGGCTTTTCTCTTTGTTTCAATATCACACTGTCTCTTATGTTGGAATATTCTTTGTTGCTTTCTCTGTATCATAGAAAATGTGGGCTAAAACAGCAGCCCAAATATGTATGGATCCTTTATATTTACAAGTCATGGATATGAAGCTGAACCCCCCTCCTCTAAGTCTCTTGGCTTGGCTTGGGTGATGGTCACACTCCTCTTGCATGTGGCTGTCCCCTCTACTGAAACATGAATAGGTTTATGAGGTGAAGGGAAGAGCCGGGAGGTGCCAATGGTAAGTCTTATACTTTGAGGTTTTCATGCCAGGCAGATGATTGCTAAGTTAATTACATGAGGCTGTACATAGACCACTTGAATGGTCTACAGGCTTCTTTAACTTAACATAGCCAGTGTGTAACCCATGGCCTCTGTATTAGTCCTTTCATAATAAAACATGTACATATTGGCCCTCTTCTAATCTCTGCTTTAATTAGCCTCCCCTTAGTATTTCCAGATATCCTAGGTCATCTGATGCCATCAATTATTGCTAAGTCTGGAAAGGCTAGGGATGCCTGTATTCTTCTCAGTCTACATACTTAAGACGACCACCCACGCCCCCCCATTCCCTTCCTTGCAGACCCAGAGCTACCTCAGTGCTTTAAGGCATGATGGGCTGTTCATTTTGAGCCACGTTCTCTATCCAGTCGGAAGCTGAAGTGATCCCCTGGGCAGTGGTACCTCACTTCACACATTGTGCTCTATATCAAGTCTGCTGTGATCTTAGCATTTGATCATGAACAAGTGATCTTTTCATTTGAGTCATAATTCCTCCATCTATAAAGCGAAATGTCCTTTCCACCCTTATCAGCAAATCTGCTACAATAATTATTTTCCTTTCTTTCTCAAATTAAAAATACTTCACATAAAGTCAGACTTTGCATGGAAGTTTCAAAGCCAGTGTTGCCAGGAAACTTTATAAATATGCTGTGCTATGTTCCTTTGGATATTTCCTACTAAAATGTGACACTACATGATAGTACAATTTATCTAACATGTCAAGTGAAAAGTTTGATTTTAATTAGTCTAATGGAAACTTAAAGTTAAGCAGAGACCAAGGGGACTTTGGCTGAAATCTACAGAGAGTATGTGAATTATATCCCTTATGTACAGTCTATCAAATTCGTAATATCAATGCCATGCAACAATCAAAGCTTTAACCGGTTAAGTTTACCTGACACAGTAGAGAGCTCTGTGAAGATGAAAGTAAATCCACTCCCCACATCAAGACACTCATTTTTATGCTCATACCCCTGGCAGGGAAGTCTTGTGTTGCAGAGTAAGCTAATAGCATATTTCTGTTCCCTTTAAAGAGGAGAAAGGTGTGTGTGTGTGTGTGTGTGTGTGTGTGTGTGTGTGTGTGTGTGTGTGTTCTGTCTTTCCAGAGCTGTTCCTCAGCCTCATAGTGAAATAGTGAAATGAAAGGAATACTGAGCAAGCAGGGCAAAGCAAGTGGTCGCCGGAACTGCAAGAAGGCCATGGAGCGCAGTGTTCGCCACCGTGTCCCGAGTGGATCCTCGAAGAAGCCACAGCATCACTGCTAGCTACACCGTTTAGAAAGGCAAAGCTCAGATGTGTGCAATTCCACGACTGTATAGGAAGCACTGTTTAAGAGTGAGAAGCACTAACAAGTCCTGCCCAACAGTTCACAGGGGCTTCCACAGGCTTGAACTAGAGGGAAAGAAAATCTCAAAGGCTCTGCTGGTTTCTAGAGGGCTTTTCCGTGCATCCAGTTTCTATTTCCCCTGGGGCTAATTTCTGTTATTCTGAACTGTTGCAGAAGCCAAACAGCTGATCTGACATCCAGGAACTCCTCCTAATGTGTAGAAGAACGGCGCTTTACACACTCTAAGAGAGCATGTTCTCTGCCGTGCCGCTGGGTCTGCTGTGCTGTCAGCTTTGCAGTCACAGCTGCCAAAAGCTTCTGGACATGTGACTGGTCTCACTTCAGGAAAAACGCCTTTGTGGAAAGCCACCATGAAAAGGAGTCGCTGAATGGATGTCTTCTGGCTGATTTGGTTTGAAATATTTTTAAGAATAGAATTTTGGGGGCTAAAAGATGGCAGAGACCCATAAACCACTCAGAATCCTGAGTTCGATTCCTGAGACCACAAGATCAAAAGATCAAAAGAGAATTGATTCCTGTATGTTTGCTGTCTGATCTCTGTACTGTATACACATACACACACACACACACAAAGAGTACATTTGTCTATATTTAGATCACTTCATAAAACTCATATATAAAGTCCAATTTGGAACAAAAGAAAGAAGTTTCTCATTAAGCCTATTGGGGAAGCACAGTTGAGGAGGTTTTTATTGTGTAGACTTTGGAATCAGCTCCCTTGGTCTGAGTCCCAGGTGTACAGTTGATTATCTCTGAGACCCTAGGAAAGGTTTTTTAAAGACTATCTATGTTTCCTTTTTGCTTTAGTGGTTCTAGGATCATACTAAAGCCAGAAAAGTTAAGATTAGTCACGATGTGAAAAGCCCCTAGAAAAGTGCCTAGCATTTATAAAATATGTATTACTTATTTTGTGACAAGGCAAACAATGCGGAGTCTCTTTGGTTTGACCATATGGTTTAAGCCTTCCCTAGTTGTGAGTTATGGTTTTTAAAAGGACTTCCCTTTGAGTAGGGTCCTGGTGGAGAGAATTCACGAAAAGCAAGAACCAGGACTAGTTGAAAGCCTTCAACCTTACATCATTTAAACTTCAACTTTTCTCTCCTCCTTCTAGCTCATGAGTTAACCTTCTCTGCTTTAGTGACAGATCTCACTGCTTTAGATGGGACAAGAAAGTGGTTGCATCAGCAGTATGTGCAGTTTAATTCTTTCACATGTATTTATTTATTACATGTCTTATTTATTTGTGTGTGCTTATGGGCACACATGTGTATGTATGGAAGGCAGAGGACACCTCACAGTTCTCTCTACCAAGTAGGTTCTGGGAATCAAACTCCAGATATCGATGCTCTTAGTAGTAAACATCCAGCCCAGTACATGTGATTTACGAATTACTTTTATTACTTATAGTGCACCTCAGAAGCATCTTGTCTTTGATTGAGAGAAAATAAAATGTTAATGAGATTTAAGCACTCTCTCAGACATCCTCATTTTTAATTATGAGCTGCATGAATAAAAGAAGATGCTCCACTTCTGTACTTACATATAGAACTCTCAAGGATAATCTTGCATAGCATAGATTTTCATCTGCCTATAAATTTAAAAGGAATCTTGTTACCATACTAAATCACAATGCATTTCCTAAACAACAGGGGAAATTGAAATCTGTTCACTCATTTTCTTACTATTTCATATATTTTTTATGATAAGTTGGAAGAGAAATATGCAGGATTAAAAGAAAGACATACGTGAATAATTTATCCCAGAGAACCGAAATGAAGCATATAGAAAAATTATGTTAGACCCTGACAATTTCTAAAAAAGAGTTTATTTTATTAGGTTTATAGAAAGTGGGCTTCTAAGTCATAACAAACTTATGATAACCTTTTAAATAAAAATATCTCCAAAAGAAGTATATCTATAATTACATTTAGGATGAAAGTACAGTGTTAATAATGTTGCTCTCCAGAACCAGAATCCTTGAACATTTCATAATGTTAAGGTCTTTCCCAAATAATTTCAGGTTTTAAAATGCTGTCAAAGTTGATATGTGTTTTCTATACCCCTAGAATAATAATCTATTTTGTACAACCACATGTAGCCTTTTATATCAAATAATGATGGTTAGACTTTTCTAAATAGAAAACAAAATGTGGGCAAATTAAAGTATTCACAAGTGCTCCCAAGGTTATTCATAAAAATTCAGCCTATCCTAAAATGACCCACAGGACCACAGAAATATTTCCTCCTTAGACCTGACATACGCTAATGACATTTAGTCTTTTAGTGATTTTTCTTGAGGGAAAAATCTACAACATAGCCAGAAGCTGGTACGCAGTCTTCTAAGGGCCTTTTCTCATGATTTCTTGTATCAGCCTGCCATTGTCCCTGTGCATTGTGAATGGATAGCTAAGGCTACGGAAGTGTTTCTGATAAAAAAGCTACAAGGAATTAATACAAATTTAAGTGTGGGTACATAGTACTATCCACTGGGATGCATTAAACTGAGTTTTCCATCAGGTGGCTCATTTCGTTCCATGCTACTGCTTGGTGAGTTAGAGTCTCACGGTGAATCTGCATGGGAACCAGTATATATCATGCAGTAAATCAATAGTGTTTACAGCAGAATTACACGGTCAGCTCCTCTGTGCTTTGCACAGATCAATGAAGACTCACTATGGGGTTCACCTTGTAGCATCTATGAATTGTATGGTAAATCAGTAATCTTTATTCACTTTTCAACTGAGTGGTTACCATGAAGTTAGACAACACACCTTTCACAGACAGTATCATTTCACGTAAGACTGAGTCCTGTTACCAAAATCCACCTCAATTTTCTATAATTGAAGTAATTACTAGAATGTCAAATAGTAGAATCAAGTAGAAAAGAGTGAAAATTACTGGAAAAGGTAAGGCAGTTCTATGAATCACAAGATCACAAAAAACTGAGGGCTGATGGGAGTCAAGATGGTGGGAGGGGAGGCCCTAGACCTACAGAAGCTTGATGCCCCAGCAAAGGGGGATGCTAGAACAGTGAGGCAGGAGTGGGTGAATGGGTGGGGGAGCACTCTCATGGAGGCAAAGGGGAGGGCGGAGAAGGGGGATAGGATAGGTGGTTTGTGGTGGGGAAACCAGGAAGGGGGATATCATTTGAAGTGTAAACTAATGATTAACTGAAAAAAAAAAGAATAAGGACATTGCAGGAGAGAAGAAATGAAAGCTAGTTATTCAGCAAATGTTTCCATTTTTCAATTAAGACCAATATTCTTCCTGGCCAGGGAGAGTTACTCAGTCTCTTCCACTTTAATGAAATAGTTCTTGGAATGTGGCCTCAGAAAGAGAGACTTTTTGGAATCTTTTACCAGCCTTGAAGCATTTTAGAAAGACACTGCCTTCCTGTGCTATATTTATTGACATGTCATCTCTGCAGGGCAAGCTCACAGTGATTGCAGTCTGTTATAGGGAATTATAAGGATGAATTTTGGTTTTAAAGCAATTTATGTGGGAGATAATGAAATGGGTAAGGCTTTTCAGACAGGAGTGGAAGGTTTTGAGTATACAGAGTCAACCACCTTTCTGTAATCAAAGGACCAACTTTATTATGCTTTTATTTTAAGAATATATATGACCCTAGAAGTAGGGTCTGTCTCACCCAGAACTGAGTGACTGGCAAACCTAAAACTCTCCTAGAATCTGCTAATTCCTAGTTCTTTAAAAAAAATTCAATATACACATGTGTATACACACACACACACACACACACACACACACACACACATTTATGTTATACAACAGTACTTTCCTGCTACCTGATATTTAAATAGAATTTTTGTCCTGCCACTGGAACTTGTAAAATATTTTTACCCTTGAATCTGTTCTTTTATTTGCATTTTGCAGTTTTACAGTTCCATTGGTTTTCTGCCTAGAGGAATTTTGAATTAAATTGCCTTTTAGGTTCTAAATTTGTTTTAAAACTCACTTTGAATTGGCTCATAAAACCGAGCTTGTCCTGCTTCAGTTTGAGCCCATCCTCAGAGCTAAACTGACTTAGACATAAGCTGGAGATCATTCTCAATTTTTCCCTGCCTTCCAACCGCCAGACTGTCGCTGTCCTATTTTATGTTCCTGTGACAGAAACTGAAGACGGCACCTCAACCCTTGAGGGGATCTGAGAGCACCTTGGCCCAGGTTCAGACACATTCTGAGGAGAAATTTCAGGAGTGAGGGTAGGTTTTACACAAAAAGTGCATTCAAACTATTCCAGAAAAGGAGAAATGCCAGAGGGTGCTGATGACACAGGACCCTTCCTAGCGTTATCACCTCATTAGTTCGGATTGCCTGACCCTGGATGTTCTTTGCTGTCAGGGCCAGCTGCTGGCTTTCCATTTCTCTCAGGAAGCTGAATCATCCTCACACCACTGACAATGCCCTTCGGGAACTTAAGTAACAGCACAGTTGGATGTAAACACGTCCCATCCAGTTCTGGTACTTTTACTTCTAATCTTCAATAACATAGGAGAGTTTGTCTATGGTATGTCTAGTCTCACACAGGAAACAAAAAAATCACAAGCAGTTATTAGGAGCCTAGGGCTCCTAATAATTCTGCCTTCCATTCTTTCCATCCATTTTGTTCTGAAATATATAAAAGGATAAAAAAGATATATTGGAGATGGAGTCTTGCTATCTTGCCCACACCAGCTTTGAAATCACTAACCTCTTAGAGTAGCTTCTTGTATGGGTGAGATTACAGAACAGGTCAGTGCTTTAGGGAGGAGCAAAATATTAAGCAAGGCTTTTAATGAAGATTATATAAACTCTATGCTTGTGACTTAGGGTGTGTACATGGATGTGTGTAAGTTAGAAAGAGACAGTCAAAGAGATAGAGAGAGGGCTCAGCAGTTAAGAGTGTTCACGGCCTTTGGGAGGGACTGGAGTTCAGTTCCCAACACACACGTTGCAACTCCAGTTCTAGGGGAATCTGATGCCTCTAGTCTTCGAGGGCACTCCAGCTTTGAAAATCCCACAGACTTTAGTCTCTTTAAAATATCCAAAGTCTCTTTAAGGTTTAAATCTCCCTAAAATTCGAAAGACTTTTAAACTGGGGAGGGGACTCCTGTAAAATAAAATATAAATTACATACTTATTTCAAAGAGGAAGAGCCAGGGCACAGTTACAATCAGAATAGGGCAAAACCAAAATCCAACTGCATCAAGATGTGTGGGACTCATGATCTCCGACGGGCTTGGGAAGCTCTCTGGTTCTGCCATGCACAGCACCTCAGGCTGGTTCTACTCCACAGCTGCACCTGTCCTGTAGTTCTGGCATCTCCAAAATTCTACAGTGTCTACTGCAACAGGGCTGCCCCTTCTCCAATAACCTCTTCTGAGCTCTTTTTGGAGACTCTGGCCCTTCCACAGGGTGCCAAGCCCCTGTTTGCTTCCATGACTTTTTTTTTTTTTAATAATGTTTGTATGGTATAATTTTTTAAAATTTTTTTAATTGAGTATCTTCATTTACATTGCCAATGGTAAAACCTTTCCCAATTTCCCCTCCCAAAAGCCCCCCTCCCCAAAGATTCCCTACCCCTCCTCCCACCCCATGCCTCCATGTATATGCCCCTCCACCCAACACACTCCCACCTCCCTCCCCAAACCCCATCCGTTCCCTTTGTTCGGGCCTCTATTGAGCCTTTACCTGACCAAAGACCACTCCTCCTACTGATACCCAACAAGGCATTCCTCTGCCACATTTTTGGCTGGAACCATGTGTACCCCTTGGTTGATGCTTCAATCCCTGGGAGTCTTGGGGTGTCTGGGGGTCTGAAGTCATTGTTCTTCCCATGGGGCTGTAAACCCCTTCAGCTCCTCCGGACCACCCACCAAATCCTCGGCTGGGACCCCAAGCCTAGTCCAATAGTTGGTTACTAGTTTCTGCCTCTGTATTTTCAGGGCTCTGACAGGGCCCCTCTGGATACAGCCATGGCATGCTCCTTTTGTTACATGCTTCTTGTCGTAGTGTTGGGGTTTGCTGACTGTTTATAGGATGAATCTCCAGGCAGGGGAGTCTCTGGGTGGCCTTTACTTCATACTCTGCTCCACACATTGCCTCCCTTATTGCTCCTGTGAGTATTATGTTCCCTTTCTCAGAGGAACTATAGCACTCTCACTTAAGTCCACCTTCTTCTTGAGCTTCCAGTGCTGGGTGAATTGTAAATTGACTTCTTACATCCTGGGGCGTCATGGTAACTGAAGCTGCACCTTCACCAAGAGCCTCGCCCGACTCCAAGCTTCAGCTGTTCTCCATGTCTCCTTCATGCCTTTAAAACCAACACCACCTGGGAAACTCTTACACATTACCAAGTTTGGCTGGCAGCAAATGTGCAGACAGGCAGCCTGAATCCCATCTGGACCACAGCTTCTGTGTGCCAAACCTGAGGAATGCCTTCCCAGAAATTTTTTCCACAATGATGGCGGGTTTCTTCTTAATCTCAATAGACTCTTCAGCCCCAGGTGATCAGAACCACAGATTTTTAATTTAAAATATCACTCAAACAGGCCCAGTAGTTTTAGTTTGGTTTATTTTATTTTATATTTTATTTTATTTATTTTATTTTATTTATTTTATTGAGGCAGGATTTCTCTGTGTAGCCTCAGCTGTCCTGGAGCTCAGTCAGTAAACCAGGCTGTCTTTGAACTCGGAGATCCACTTGCCTCTGCCTCCCGAGTGCTGGGACTAAAGGTGTGCACCACCACTCCTGACTCTGATAGTTTCTGCATCCCTGTGAAACTCCTAAGCCAAGCCTGCGCTGCCTACACTGCTCCCACCCTTCCAATCTTCCAAGCTCCCATAGAATAATAGCTTACTGAGCTCTGAGCCACCAGCAGCTATTCTGCCCAAAGTTCCCCACCTCCTCCCCCACTGCAAACAACGTGGTTAGGTGTGTCCCTCAGCAACATCCCACAATCTGGTTAGTATTTTCTGTCTTCATTATGATTTGTATGCTTGTGAAAGCCAAACACCATGCCCAAAAGCAATTTGGGTGGAAAAAAAGGCTTATTCTAGCTTACAACTTTCCAATCATAATCCATCACTGAGACAAGTCAGAACAAGCACTCAAGGCAAGAACATGGAGGCAGGAATTGAAGCAGAAGCCATGGAGGAGTCCTGCTGACTGGCTTGCCCTCCAAGGCTTCCTCAGCCTCTTTGCTGTGCAGTCTACCTGCCCAAGGTTAGCACTGACTACAGAGGGATGGTAACCACATCCATCATTAAATGAGAAAGTGTCCTACATTCCTGGGCTGGAGAGATGGCTCCAAAATCAAAAGCCAGTCAGAACACAAGATTCTTTGTTCCCACACAGATCTTGGTTAGGTTTATGTCAAGTTGACATAAAACAACTAGTGCAGTGGTGTTTTGTCTTCAGGTATGTCTGTGTACCACATGTGTGCCTGGTGCTCACTTAGGTCAGAAAAAGATATCCCGCAACTGGAATTACAGACTTATAAACTTCCACGTGGGTGCAGAGAAGAAATAAGCCCCAGTTCCCTGGAAGAGCACTGAGTGTTCTTAAGCACTGAGCCACTGCTACACTCACTCCCAAATAAAACCAAAATACTTTAGAGAAGGAATAGAAACTCAAGTCAGGTTTTAAAAATGATGCTTAAGAGGTGTGGGTGGGACGGAAAAGCTCACCTCGAAAATCTTCAGGATTATCAGAAAATGTCTACGCTTCCTTTTTCTTTTATATTTTAAATGCCTTTGTATGTCTAGCATTGTATCTGAGTGTTTTTCCAAACAAATCTTCAATTTTATCAATAACACTACGTAGTTCTTAATTTTATCATACATATGTTGTATGAAAATCTACAGTTTTATCAGAAAATGTCTCCACTTCTTTTTTCATTTATATTCTAAATGAATTTCTATGCCTCTCATTGTTTATGAGTTTTTTCCAAAAAATTTTTATATTATCAATTATCCTATGTAATCTTCAAATTTATGAAACATATGTTATATGATAATCTTTAGTATATCAGAAAATGTTTCCACTTCATTTTTCAATTATATCTTAAGTTTACTTATATATATATATATATATATATATATATATATATATATATATATATATATATATATATATATATAAAAGAAAAGCCTATGGGACAAATGTTTATGTCTTGCTCTTACCTCCTGCACCTGGGCGAGCTTGCTAGCCTTTCTTCAAAGTGAAGGCAGAGGCGGGGACTCTGGTCGACCTACTTAACTAGAAAGGGAGGCCATAGACCCCCGAACGAGGTGTGCTGCGATTGGTTGCTGCTGGATTGTTTCAAAGGAGGCTCTTCTGTGATTGGCTAGCAGAGTCAAGCAGGAACTACAGGTGGAAAAGGAAGTTCAACAACGTTGTTACCCAGGCAACAGAGCGATTCCCAACGAGTGGCTGCGCCTAGGCTGTGGCCGGAGGACAGACCAAGCGCCTGGGATCCATTTCAAGCCTTCTTTCACATTTACCAAGCACTCTACCCTTGAGCTACACCCCTAGTTATATTTGAATATGGAATGGGAACATGCAGAAGCTGAGAACGTGGAAACAGGGAATTTGGAAGCAAAAACCAAGGAAGCTAAAAATGTGCCATTAGAGACACTGTCCTCTGCCTCGGCCCTTCGAGCACTATCCAGTCTCCTGAATCCAGAAGAAGAGGATGGTTTTGATTTTGAACAGGGGCAATGCTCATTTACTATTGGAGCCATGGGCCCTGGGAATATTGGACCGCCTAAAGCAAAAGAGTCCAAAGCCATTCCTGAACCCAGGAGTGATGAAAGTGAGAATATCTGGAGTCCAGAAGAGGTTCCAGAGGGAGCAGAGCATGATGATATATGGGATGTTCGAGAAATCCCAGATTATGAGATTGTATTCCAGCAAACTGTGGGAACTGAGGACGTATACCTAGGATTAACAAGAAAGGATCCTTCAACCGCATGCTGCCAGGAGCTGGTGGTGAAAATTAAACTGCCCAATACGAACCCGTCTGAAATTCAAATTGACATCCAAGAGATGCTCCTTGATCTTCGCACACCTAAAAACAAGCTGTTAGTAAACTTTCCCCAGCCCGTGGAACGCAACAGCGCTAAGGCATCCTACATCTGGGAAGCTGAAACACTCGAAGTCAGGATGACCCTCCAAAGGGATTGGGATTTTAGTGTTTCCTGAAAGAGCATAAATAAGAAGAGATAGAAAAAATTCATGACAGCAAGAACATTATTTTTTACCTTTAAATACTGATTGTTTCTGTTCTCTTTTTCCCCCTTAACATATTTTAGAAAGGTTCAGAATTTTAGTGGTATTTTGATCATATACAGTCAAACCTATTACTGTTATGATATATGGTTGTTTCATATAATAAGGTGCTGTTCCATTTTTATAGTGAAAGCTGAATAAACTATTTTCAGGTTAACCATCTAGATTACTACATGGTCAATTGCACAGCAGAACTATGACCATAAAATGAATGATTCACTTAAATCAGAAGTCTGAAGATCTTTAGGTTGTTTTTTCACTGAATTTAATGAATGATTTAGGATGTTTTCAATCTAGGACCTCAGTGTTGTTCCGGAACATATAAGTAAGAAAGGACTATAAATAATTTGCTGTGTCCTCTGAGACACATTTACCTGAAAAAGTAATATTTATAGATATATTTGTAGATTCATTGTTCTCTCATTTTTATCTTATTAATTGGACATTCTTATTTTCATCCCAGTGTTCCTTGCATTTTCTGTACTATTGAATGAGTTTATTTCATTACTGTTCATTAAAATGTTTTGTTTTAAACTAATGATGCTTAAAATCAGTTTAAATATCAATTAGAATAAATGGAAGAATTTAAGGTATATTTTTTGTCTGTATTTCAGTTTCATGTCTTAGATATTATGATTGGGTGGGAGACAGGCCACTGAGGCATTTGAGCCAGAGATGGTAATCGCGTAGTTACAGTCCCATGATGACACCTCTACAATTGTCATCCAGAGACAGAACAAGGGACAGAGAGGTGAGCCAGGAGACGAAAATGAAATGGTCAGATGAATTATTCCCATCACTAACGCCGTGGTTCTCAACACCGGCTGCACATGTGGTTACCCAGGGAGCTTTTTAAAGTACTGAGGCTCTGGTCCCACTGCAGACATCCTGAAGTAATTGATCTGGGCCAGTGTCCATGCAAGACCAGGGTTTTGAAAGTATTGAAATGTGATCAGAGGGGCAGCTGAGTGGCACTTGTCCTTGGTCAGTAAGGACTATTGACCATCAGCTCTGCTGTGATTTGCACAGTGGTTTCTAAATTTGCTGTGAAGAACAATTTCACAGGCTGTCAATGGCAACATCTTAGAACCCTGCTCAGCCCTACTAAACAGAGCTATTCCTCCAAAATTTGCAATTATGAAAACATCTCTGTTGTGACATTTCTGTAGTCCCCCTAAGGAGAGATGGAATTATGTTATCCGTTTTGACAACTGTTGATCTTCATTTCTATTGACTTGTGTTCATAGAGCTCCACAGGACCTTCAGCTAACAATATTGCCCATGGTTGAAGGGAAGAGGAGTATGCAGGGAAGAGTCACTTGTGCTAGAAAACTCCCTTCCAGATAGGGAAAGAGGAGGAGATGTGGAGAAGGAGGAAAGCAAGTGTGTGCAAAAGTAATAAACCTACCTGTTGGTATACATAGCATCCCCTCAAGTAACCCCCTTCATGCTTTTGGTCTGTATAGAAGCCAATCAGATAACCCCCTCAAGCTTCAGGATGAGGAGACGTTAGTTCTGCACCCACCATGTACAATCGTGTAAGCTTGTGAGAGCCATTTCAGTCTTGAAGATGTGAATGCCAGGCGAGCGCTTTTGTCAGGCTATTGTGAAGGGACAAGTTACGTGCCTTTGCATGTCCTCAAGGGACAATGCTAAAGAGTTAATATTGTATTTATATTGTAAAAATATTTTATGGGTTATAATACTCGTAGCGAATACGGCAAGGCAAGAGTGGCAATCAGAAGACTATCAGGCCTGGAACAATCATAATGCTTAATTGCCATCTATTAAGAAAAAAACAAAGAAATCAGGGTTGCTTCTTATTTTAGTCTCATTATGTTACTTTTAAAATGTAGATGGTCTTGGTGTGATTTTATTAGTATCTTGCAGCTAATCATCTAAAAATCCTTTGCAATTATCACCCGTGTTAAAACCATTATCCGTAGAATCATCATTTTCCATCTCAGAAATGCAAATATAACCAGAAATATAAATTTTGGATTTGTTATAGTGCATTTGCATCTCACTGCCTTCCAAACTCCGGAGGAACAAAAGTAAAACTCAAGTCAAATTTAAATAAAATGTTTTTTTGACAGAATGCATCAATTTTGAAGCTCTAGAATGCCTCATACAAATAAAATCTATGATTACAGATGACAATAAAATAAAATCACATGATCTGCTGCTGATAAAGAGCCAACAGATACTATTCTCAGCCTAGTTTAGAGAAAGAGAGAGGAAAGAACAGCAAAGGTGAGATATGGTTACAGAAGAATTTCTTCCATTCCTAATGTACAATACTCTAAGGACCTGCTTGTGAGTCAGAATCCATTATCCTTTAAGAAACATTAAACTATTAGTAACCTACATTAAAATATTGATGGTTACAACAGGTCTTGAAGAGCCTATAAGAAGAATTAACACAGAAAGAAGGTCACCAAGCAGCTGTGCGGATATGAGAACCACATGTGTTCTCTACACATGAGTAACAGTGAGAAAAGAGACAGAGGATCGGATAAGATTTCCAGTAGGCCTCTGCCAAGGAGGTCTAACATTGTATCACTTTAAAATATGGAAAGTACCTAATCATAAGTCATGTCTATTTAGTTAGGATGGGGGAATACTCAGCATAGATCCAGAGCAGCTGTGCTTTAGCTGTTGTTGAGTGGTAAGCATTTTTCTCAATATCTAAGTGGCAGTTGTTAGGTGAGGGCTTAATATGCCATCAGGTGTTTATGCAAACGACTACCATTTCCAAGACTGGACTTGTACAATCAAGGAAAGGCCAGATTTTTATAGACTGGTGATTTAGCCCTTTTCAATAGTTGGGTCCTCCAAACAATTTTCAGATTGGCTGAGTTATTCAACAGGTGAGATCTCCTAGGGCAACGCAGACCTGGGAGATGTTGCTTGGGTAATTTCTGTCAGAATTGTGCCATGTTTTTCTACCTTGGGTCTGCAGTATTAAAGTAAGTGTAAATTAATCCCATGTGTTTGAGTTGACATCCTACACATATACTTTCCTTGCCCCATCTGTTTTTTTCATTATTACCATAGATGGAAATACTTTCTGATGCTATTGACACCCTCTGCTCCATGCCAGCCTGCTCAAACAATACTTTCAGTTCCTGATTTCAGTCTCTATTCTGCATTCCTCTGAAATGCACCATAACCTAGCAGAACTGGGTGACTTGTGCTCCCTAAGCTCACTGTGTGTCACAGATCATTTCTGGGTCTTTTGTTTCACCTTTCACAAGGACCACTACTTCATCCACAGTGCTACCTAGATCTACTCTTCAAAAGGCAGCTACAAAGCTTTCTTCTTTTATTCCTTTGCAACTAGACTCTATAGTGATTTTATATATATATATATATATATAATATTATATATAATATTATATATTATATATAATGTAATATATAATCCCATATATAATGACACATGCACACACATACATATGTATATATAAATTAGTATATATGCATATAAATACACATAAATACACACATTTATATATATATATGTGCTTTTTCATTCATCTACCTTGCACATTAGGGTGTTTTTGTGAATAACACAACTGAACAGGATCTTGTTCCCAAGTCAAACTAAAAACATTGATATTTTCTTGCATCTAATACTACAACAGCATGTCAGTGACACAGTAGTGTCTTCTCCAGAGGGGTCTCAGTCCCATTTATTTTTTTGTCATCTTTATCATAAACAGAAAAGCTTTGGTCCTTGACTGGATCCATTACGAAGAAGGGAATGGATAGTGGTGTAGAATTTCGTGGTTCTTTTGAGGAGAATAATCTGGTGCTTTAATTTAATAATCTTTTGCTTTAAAGACACATGCAGGCAAAACACCAGTGCACATGAAATGCCTTTTGTAAATGTATTAGCATCTGCTAAGAACCTAGTGTAAGTTCCATTCTGGAGAATATCCAGATTTTTGGCCTGAAGTATTTGCTTAAGATTTATTTATTTTTCTCCTGTCTCAACAGCTATACACATAAAAGGAAAACGGGACCCCCCCTTAACAGAAGCTTTGCAGATAAGGGTAGTAGAACTATTTCTTGCTATGTAACTATCTCCTAATTATGGACTATAAATATTTTTAAGGCAAAATAGTGTGAGGATCCATGATCCATAGAAGGCTTTGCTCTGCTACACGGGGTTGAGATTGTAAATTACTAGGATAATTATGAAACTAGTATGATATTTCTTCATAAAATAAGAATTAGAATTACCACAGAATTCAGTAATGCTGCTTCTAGGGGTCTGTCCAAAGGAGTGAAAACAGATGTCAGGGAAACACCTGTTGGGCAGTTCAAACCATCTATAACTCTAGTTCTGTGGGATATGATACCCTCTTCTGGCCCCTGCACCCATGTACATATACATATTGCACATATATACATCCTGGAATTCTCATATACACATAAACTAAGAATGAAATCCATCTTTAAAAGACAAATACAGAAAAAGACAGAATGGAAGGAAGGCAGATTGCTGTCTGTTTCGTGATCTCAGAAGCAAGACATAAGCCAGCATGTCTTCTTTATGGTGACATCTTACAGCCAGGAGTCACTGAATGGGCTTAGACCCATTGATCTGGGCAAAGAATAGCGACCTGGTTAAGTTCGTGGTGGATAACTTCCATATTTCATTCACCTTCATGATTATTATAGCTTGATAGCTTTTATGGCATAACCACTCAAGAAATAATCACTGAATGAAGGAAATTCATTTGCATGGCTGCTATGTTGAAAATCTTTAAGTCCTTGGGCTCATTTACCCTCTGCTTGATGTGAAGGAGTCATCTAATTTCCAAAGTTCTGAGTTTAGCCAATCTATAAAAATATCAGTTAAAGAAGACACCTAATTATAATTTTTATTGCAAGGATTAAAATATACTTCAGAGATCCTTTTCTCAAGTTGTGTTCTCTTACTCAACATGCGGCTAATAATGCCTGCTCTGAACTCATGTACTAATGTATTAATGTACTCTGTGATCTTGAGTACATTAATAAACAGAGTAATCAAAACCTCCTGCCGCCATACTGCTCAGGTAGAGTTTGGGAGAAGCAACAACAAATAAGAAATATGTGAGGGCTGGAGAGATGGCTCAGTAGTTAAGAGCACTGACTGCTCTTCTAGAGGTCCTGAGTTCAATTTCCAGCAACCACATGGTGGCTCACAAGCATCGATAATGTGATCCAATGCCCTCTTCTGGTATGTCTGAAGATAGCTACAGTGTACTCATATACATTAAATAAACAAACACAAATACATCTTTAAACAATAGAAAAATATGTCAATTTTCAGTCCTTCAGTCAACTGTATAAAAAATGAAAGGTTGCAGCTGTCAAAGCAGAGGAGGTGGGGTGGGGAAAGCGTGGTGCAGGCTATCATACAGTTCAGCATAGAACGGTCTAATTAGTTCTAAAGGTGGGAGCGATTTAAGCAAAGGTTTGAAGAAGATAATGGAGTTAGCTTTAAGTCTCCAGGTTGTAAGCAGGTTGTAAGATAGGTCAGTGTTGCTGGGCAGAATCCTGTCTTTGGGTATTAGAGAGATGGGTCTTCCAGGGAGATGAAAGTCGGGAAGAGGAGAGGAGGTGGTCAGAAAGACGAGGGGTATGTGGACAGTAGCAGGATATTCAGGGGCTAGTGTAGAGTCTGAGGTTGCCTTTTCTGCTGGGCCCAACTGGTACCATTGCAGGATCAAGAAAAGATGATGTGATCTGACTTCCATTTAATGGGCATTTAGTTTTCAATGTAATGGCCACCCACATATGTCAGATAAAGTTTATAAATGAAAGCAACATTTTTATAAATACTCATCATTAATCACAATAAAATCTCAGTTCAACCTACAGAATGCAACAGTGGTCATCAATTGCAACTGCAAGCAAAGGAAATTTCATCAGCTGTTTGCCAGACAATTAGGCTGGATGAACACTTGATAACATACTATGTTTTCATCATTCAAAGGGGTAGCTCAGGGAGTAAGCAGATTCTAGACTGCATAAAACTCCTAATATAATTTTGTCCCTTCATAAATGCCATGGAATTTGGAATTTTTTTTCTTAAAAATTATACCTCCCCCCACCTCAGGAAGAGAGCTTTGTTTACTTCTGTCTGTAGGTATGATTAAGAAGGGCTTTTAGTTCATAGTTTCTGGACTGAATCCACTCTGTTAACCTTGTGTCTTGGGATTTTTACTGCTGTGAACAAACACCATGGTCAAGGCAACTCTTATAAGGACAACATTTAATTGGGGCTGGCTTACAGGTTCAGAGGTTTAGTCCATCGTGAAGGCAAGAGCAGGGCAGCATCTAGACAGGCATGATGCCGGCAGAGTTGAGAGTTCTACATCTTTATCTGAAGGCTGCTAGTGGAAGACTGACTTCCAGGCAGCTAGAGTGAAGGTCCTAAGCCCACACCCACAGTGACACACCTACTCCAACAAGGCCACGCCTCCTAATAGTGCCACTCCCTGAGCTATGCATATACAAACCATCACACCTTGTAATTTGGGTTTTCATTGTGCAGTATTTTTCTTCAGCTGCCCCAGGCTTCTTCCTATCTGTGCTTCAGTACTACTGGGAAAAAGATGAGATTCCGCATTTAGGACAACCACACAATTCTTTACTTTCTTCTCTCTGACCTGTCCTCTGATCCCAGAAACTCCCAGAATCCCCTTACTTCTATCAGAGAAACAATGCGAGTTGTTATTTTCTTATTATCAAAGGGACCTGGAGGCATAGTTCCAACAACTTCACTAGTTACAATTTAACTAAATGGCGTTCTTTGCTGAATAAATTACTGGCATACACAGACATTTAGTCTTAACATTGCCTTTTAAGAACTCAGAAAGGAAGAGTCTGGTGAATGGATGTTGAGTCTCAGAAAAAGCCAGGGCTGCTGCTGGTGTTTCACTGAGGACAGAAGCTGGGTAGCAATTGTAGCATATCTGTCAATGTGCTATGAGAACGGACTTTGAAAGTTTTACCAACAAACAGATGATCAAAGTCTCATGAGATAGAAATGCTCACTGCGATTTAATATTATACAGTGTATATGTGTGTCAAAATACCACAGTAACTAATAAATATATGGAATTTTAACTGTTGATTTAAAAATGAAATGAAACCGAAAAAGTTTCCTACATGCCTGTCAAGTGATCCTAAGAGAAAGGCTTGAGCGTCATTACCTTTCAAGTCCTTTCACGCATTTTAACTACAGACCTTGGGTCTGTCAAAGATGCTACTGGAAATTTATCTTGTGACATTTAGAAATATTGGTGACTTATTTACTTCAGTGAAAGGGAGTTTGCATTTTAATTAGCTGTCAATGTGGTTAAAATGAATTTTTATTGGTGATCAGCACTTGTGAAAAGTGGGGGGTGTCTCACTGAGGCGTTTACACACATACAGACATATACACTCAGAAACACAGACACAGACACACACATATATACATATACACACATACATACATACGTACATACACACACATATATACGTATACATGTACACACATAAATACACACACACACACACACACACACACACACACGAAATGGGCTCTGACTATACTTGCCTCTTCTACCACCTTTCATGACCCCTCTCCTCTCCTCACCTCTTTTGCATCCCTTGTACTTCAGGTTTAGTTTCCTGTCTTCTCCCTCCCCTAGCTTTCTGAGTGAGAGAAAAATGTGGTGTCACTCTTATTTTTGTTTGTTTCACCTTTCCTGATCATCCGGAGTCCCACTATATCCTGGAAACGTCATAATTTCATTGTCCTGGGCGGCTGAGTAGGACTCCACCATGTGTGCGCACCACATTCCTTGACCCTTTCATCTGTAGAATGGGACTAACTGAGTGACTTGGATCTTGTGAACAGCACAGGTATGAACATGGACACACTGGTGTCTGTACCAGGCTCACTTGGATTTCTGCAAAAACTGTGGAAATCAAATGGAGGCTCCTCAAAAGGTTTACAAAAGAACTCTTAAATTTAGTTATAATTGAACTACTTTCTAAGAGATAAAATATTAGCACCTGGGTTTGGTAACATTTCACTGGGGAAGACAGATTTGCAGTCCCTCCAGGTGCCAGGTCGAGTTCCTGGGTTTCAAGGCTGTTTTACCTTACATGGCAAAAAGGGACTTTTCAGGTGGGATAAGATTACAGATCCGGAGCTGGGTGATTAATCTTGGATTTCCTGGGGACTTGTATGTCCGTCATGAAGGGGGAGCAAGTGGTGGAAGTTAATGAAGGTAAACTCACCGAGGGCAGAGCTGCAGATTCTCTGGAGAGGTTCATTAGGGACCTGTGGGAACCTGAGCATCCCAGACCATCAACATCAAGACATCTGCTTCTGTTTCCTCCTCCTCTTCCTCCTCCTCTTTCTCCTGCTCCTCCTCTTCCTGTCCTCCTCCCCCATCTGTCTTTCTCAGCTAAATTTGTAGCCCGGGCTGGCCTTGAACTGGACACAGTCCTCTTGCTTCTGCCTCCCAAATGCTCACACTCACTATTAGACAGCATGCCTAGCTTCTATTCTTTTCTGAAACTAAATTGATAGCAATTTATTTTCAGTTCCAAAAGGCAGCAGGTATGTAAATCCATGTGATTAGACTGGCTCACAATTTAAAAAGCTGATGCCAAGCAGATATTTAGTCAATATAGGTAAGGGTGCAAAAATCAAGAGCCTGTGTGATTAATATTAAGCAGACCTTGGGAATGCCTCCTAAGATCTCTCTGAATCTATGATGGTATACATAGCCAACACTAGAACAATTCTGTAATTATCCTGGAAGTTAATGTGGTTCTGGTGAAGTCTCAGATGGTTATGGTTATGGGTAAGCTGAAAGAAGCCAGATTCACAGTCATCCTTACAGCTTTCTGGTGCACATCACCACATGATTTTTCTACTCCACTCATCCGAATGGAGTACTGTGCAAACTGCCGATGTAAAATGAAGCTTGGTTTATTCTGTTGGCATAACCTAAGAAACTCTGTGCCACACATAATTCTAGTTTGAAGAAATGAAGGTGGAGGGTATTATACACAGGCACTATAAAATCTTCCAAGTAGGAAAAGTGGGCAGGGCTGGGAATTGGGGAAAGATTTTCAGATAGATTTTGCTGTTGTGCATTAAAAATTTTCACATAGAGGGGAAATAGAGTAGACATTGCAGGTGGACAACGGGAGGGGTCTGGCTAGGGCTGTGGGGATGGTTACAGGAGGGATCAGGTGGGGAGAGGATAAAGAGAGAACATACTGGGGGAGCCCACTGGAATTAGAAGGGGGAAATATCTGAGAAGAGGGTCTTTGGAGGAGACGAGGGAGGTACAACAGCAGTTGGGATATAAAAATAAATAAAATAAAAATATTTCACATAGAATGAATTTTGAAGCTTATAGATTCGAATTTTCAGACCCTCTCAGTATAATATACATTTTTCAGTGTAGAATATTTTAAAGTACTATGAAAGTACAGACATGATTTTATTCCTCCACAATTTATGTGGGAACTGAACCCATGTTACTGTTGCTTTAAGAGAGGAGACTTGTGAGAAGTGATTAAGTCCTGAGGAATTTGCCCTCACTTGTGAGAGTAGTGCTCATAAAGTAGGGGGCAGAGGATTCTTGGCTCATTCATCATTTTTTTATTACGTGATGACACAGAGTTTGTCCTCCAGAGGACAGAGCAAAATGGTTCCACATTATAAGCAGAAAACAGACCTCACTAAACACCAAACCTGCTGGCACCAGGCTCCCGATTTCCTAGCTTCCAGTGCTGCACTATTCTTTACAAATTATACAATTTCACGTATTTTCATGTAGTAGCAAGAATGTTGTAGCTTCACTAATAACAATGGATGGTGTTCCTATATTATTTTAGGTAACTTTAAAAAAAAAACCAAAAAACTTTGACCCTATAATTTTCTGTTCATTAAGAAAATGCTATCATTATTACAGAAAAGAAGGAACTGTCCTCCTGTGGTTAACTTGTTTAAAATAGACTAGTGTTTAAAGACTGACTTAGTTACATTTATAAATTATTTATTTATAAGCAGTGTTTTACAATTGAAGACTTCTTAAATTTGACTAGCTAAGAAATAGGTCGTACTTAATCGAGGTTGCTAAGTTGACATTTTTAAGAAGCAAGTAACATACATAAAAAATTTTGTTTTGATCCTGTCTTAATCTCAGTGTGAGTCCTGATTAACACTTCTACCTCTTAAGTGAGATCAGTTTTTAGATCTCCAGATCCTGGATTGCTCCTTCAGCCTCTCGTTCCCGTTTTCTTGGGCGTGGTTCAGGCTCTTTGAGCTTGCTTTTTTTTAGTTCATTGAGCCATTTGTGCCTTTGAAACACTTGAACTATTGGATGAAGTTAATTAATTAACGATTAATGTTCTGTGTCCTTGAATCCACTTAGGTAATTTCCATTGGACACCATTTCTCGTTGCCTTTAGAGTGTGTTGTGTGTGGAGATAGTTTCCTGGCTGTTCAAATTGTTTTGGTAAGAAGACCGAGACATGTGAACCTATTTGGTTGGTTTTTTAGCCTGATATGGATATTGCAGGTTGGGCTGGCTCGTAAGATGTTCCATCCAGTCCCAACATGATTGTGAGAGGTGAAGATCTGGAATGGGTCTTGGGTTAGGAAAGGGTTCAGACAGCATAAGGTCAGGCAGACTAAACAGGCTGTGTGTCATGGTGCATACTCCACATTGCTGAGATGTGTTTCTTAGTGTTGATAGTGTATACTCACACACACACACTCTCTTCACACACACACGCATACATACACACATGCACAAACACACACAGGCACATGTGCATGCACATCTGTGCATGCAGAGAACCAATATTAGTCACAAATTTTAACCAGAGTCAGTTATTCATGCTCGCTCACTCATGAGGATATAATCACATTCGTGCATGTGTGTATATTTCTGGTAATCACAAGTCAGGTATTTTTAATTTTCAAGTTTCAGTCTACCTCTAAAAATACACTGCACAGTACAGCTTCTGTGTAGAGAACTCAGGTAATCTATGCATATTATTTGAAACTTGTGCTGGTCTCATTAAATTAAGCTGCTTCATGCACTGCCAATGAATGTCAAACATGACTAAAATAATACATGGCAGAGGAGATAATCTCAGTTTCAAGCTGCATGCCTGGTTTATTGGGAAAGGAAAAAGCCTCTTCAATTTTTAAAATATAATGTTCAAAACCAGGGATTCACAGTAGATACAATCTGAATATACATTCTCAGAAAAACAGACACAGCTCCTTCCAAACAACATGTTCTGAAATCGCTGCTCAGGGAAGGGCAATTATAACACATTTCCAGATCATTTTCCCAGAGGCAGCGGGGTGTGAGTCCAGCCTAGGGGTTCACTGTTAGTTCTTCTGTTTGGTGTGTGGCCATTTGTTTAATGGTTCTAATGATCACTTTTATGTGTAAAAGAGAGGAAATAGTTCTGGCAGATCATGAGAATTAAATGCATAAAACACGTTGTAACTCCGGGCAAGTTCCAGGTTTCTCTGTCCTGACACAAAGGACTGGATAGAGGCACACAGTTACAGCACAAGTCCAGGCATTTTACTGGAGAAAGGTGTGCCCCAAAGCAGGGGACAGGCCAGAGGTTCCTTAGTATCTCAATGGCCCCACTGTGGGGACTTTTGGGTTCAGCAGTGTTGGCTTTTTGGCACAGTGCCTAGCCTTTGCTTTCTCATTAGCACATTAGAACTCAACTGTGGGTTGTGTAATTTAGCATCACAATGAGGCTTCATCCACTCCCTCTCCCCCAGGCACTCTAGGGTTTCCCTTTGTCTGAGTTCTTAGTCAGAGGTGTGCATCCTTGGCCAGGGTTAACCAGACTTCCTTTTTGCCAACTGGTTTTCTAAGTATGCTAATTTTGTGCAAGGCTGGTTTGACTCACTCTCTCCCTATTCTCTTGCCTCAAAACCAAGCATCACAACAAATAAACAGACATGCAAACAAGTCATACCCAAAAGATTGACAATTTCTTGATATCAAAATAATTTTAAATATTTTTAACTCCCTGAATATTCCAGTGTGGGCCTAAGAGGGAGCTCCACACGAGTTGATTCCTCCTGCTGACTTCCGACATGGGATTCTGACATGAGAGCTAGTGCAGTGCACTGATGGCTGAAAGAATGGCCAGGGAGTCTAACTATACAGTATTTAAACCTAGTCCTGGTCGTGTGAGAAGTAAGTCAGCTGCTTGTGTCCAGTTGCTGTGAGGTGTAGAGAGAGAGAGCTAGGGGAACACTTCATTCCCTGAAGACACACATCATTTCACTCATTTCACTGGGTGAGATTTAAATCACACAACCTGTTCCAGGATTTTTGGAAAAATGCACACGGACATTGTGACCTAATGAGAAGAAAAGGAGAGTTGAGTGGTGGTAATCTGATGTCCCATAAATTCAGGCTCCTGACCATACCAGTCACCACAATTAGTGCCTCCAGCATTGCCACAACCGATTTCTTCTCTGCTTGTCTCAGAGACATAACATAGGAAGCCCCTGCATCACTCTCCTCACAGTGGGTCCACATCGGCCAGTCTGGGGCACCTTGTTACTTCCGTTTTCTGTTTCAACAATTCTTACTATGTCGATAGAGTTTATGTGCAGCAAATATGCTATGTGGTTGCGATTCCGTCACAAACATGGACCTTTTCGTCTGCCGCACAGTTGCTCTAAGAGACTAATTCTTCACAGCTCCTCTGAGTGAAAACTACTCAGTGCTCATATCTCAAGTTGGAGAGGATCTGAATATGCTCTGCATAGTTTATCTGTCGCCACTCAGCCCTGTTGGAAATATATGGTGGGCGACTTGCTCTGGTTCCTGAAAACCTCAAGCCATCTGCATGTGTCACTACAAGTCATTACTGTCATCTTTCAACCCAGCCAACTCATAGTCACTGAGGAACTCAGTACCTGCTTGCTCTTCCTCTTTTCATCCGAAGTCCTAACTCATATTTTCTTTGCTTTGCATGTAATGACTGCAAGAATATTGTATTACTTTTTGTATATGAAATTTTGGGGGTAAAAGATTTCAACAGACTATAAATGTATAGTCATAAATGGTACATATATATGTGTATGTATATACACATACATATATATGATATATGTATATACATATACATATATCATACCCTGCCCCCAATCAAGGAGTAGGAGATATCACAGAAGAAGGGATGGAAAAACAGAGTGGGGGAGTGGTGAGAACCCCTGATATCCAGGCCTGACTTGGCTGTTGCACTATGGAATTTACAGTGGCTGTGTTTACCTTTGCAAGATCTCTACAAAGCATCTTGTCATAGGTAGGATGTAGTGAATGAGGCCTTTCTCTTCCCTCAGGGTATTTATACAGTTGGTGGAGGAACATTTTACTAACGGTGTTGCCACAGGTGTGGACAGAGCTCCCTGTAAACAACCCTAATAAAACTCATGATAAGTAGAATGTGTCTAGAAGCAGATAAAAAAGAGTGGGAGGGGGCAAGGGAAGACAGTAAGGTTGTGAATATGATTATATTATGTAAATGCATGGAAGTGTCATGATGAAACCCATTATTATATACAATTAATATGTGCTAATAAAACATTTTTAAGAGATTTCAACAGCCAGATGGCAAAATATCAATCATTGGTCATGACAGTTCACCATCTAATTAAAAAGAAAAGTTCCTAGAAGGTTCTCTCACTTCTGCCCTTGAAGTAGTCTCATAATCTGCTCTTGCATGCCTGTTTCCCTTCAAGAATGATACCTGTGTTTTGTTGCTCTTTAGGAAAAGTTTCTCTCTGCTGGGGATCACCATTGATGCACATGAGAAGCTGCTTGGTGCTCTACCTGTGGTTGGGCCAAATATTGAACCAAAATGTTTCAGTCATCACACCATAGCATTTAAAACAATTTGCAAATTTCATACAATTATATATTTTTATGTATTAATCCTCACTATGTTGTTCCTGCTCTCCCTAGTGTCCCCCCCCCCTTAACTGTATGGATGTGGGACCATCTACTCAGGGATGGGCAAAGTATTAGCAGTCAAAGGAGAGTAACTTTCTGTCCCTTAGCAATCATGAAGTACTAATAGTCTCTCTGACAGATGTAGGGCATCAGTTGCCATTTTCCCATTTATACTGGAATTTTGATTGTCTTAGTCTTGTACAGTTGGTATAAGGTGCAACAGCTTTTTCATGTCTTGAAATCAACATTTCACTCTTCTCTGGGAGTTTTAATCAAAATGGCTCTGTGAATTCATGGGGAGCAGCATTTATAGGAGGTGTGGCATTGTTGGAGTAGGTGTGGTCTTGCTGAAGGAAGAATGTCACTATTGGGAGGGCTTTGGGGACTCAGCTCAGATAGGTTTCCTGGTGCCTGATGATCTGGATGTAACTTCTCAGCTCCTTGTCAAGCACTATGTCTGCTGCCTGTTGCCATGCTTCTGGTCATGATGATAATGAGCTAAACCTCTGAGACTGTAAGCTGGCCCTAAGTCAATGTCTTTCTTTATAAGAGGTTCCATTGCCATGGTGTATTTTCATAGCAATAAAACCCTAAGAAACATTCCCCCTTGCATGATGCTCTATGGGTTTTGATAGGTTAACAGAGATGATTTATACTTGGCACTTTAATTGACCAGTACGAGTTTCTGCATTAACTCAGCACACACTGCTGAAAGAAGCTTCTCTGATTTAAGTTGAGACCAACACAAATCTATGGTTGTCAATGTATTTGTAGATGGGAATAGGGGGTGCTAAAGAGGTACACAAGAGGAAGGAGCCCATAGAGTGTCAAGAACATCTGCTTATTCCCTTGGGAATGGGAAGAGAGAGAAGAGGCCACAGATGCTGGTCTGCTAGTGCCATGCCTCATGTCCTGCTATCGTGCTTCCTACTGTGATGGTCATGGACACTACCCCTCTGGAACCATGAGCCTTTAATTAAATGCTCTCTTTTATAAGTTCCATTGGTCTTAGTATCGCATCATGGAAGTAGAAAAGTAACTCAGACAACTACTGAACATTTTAGTATGTGTGAGGACCTGCTGTGCCTTTTTTGCATGAAAGTGGTGCCAATTTTGTCACCCTGAGGAAAGTGAAATGAAACAGAAAGCAAAGAATAGTTTGGATCCTGAATAGATTGGCAAGTACTTCTGGCACGAGGAAAACATTTCAAGAGATTAGAAACATAAATTGCATCTCTTCGCTGGAAGCTATCCAACTGTTACCAAGAGATATATGAGTTCAGTGAGCACCCACTATAAGTACTTGGTTTTCTGTCCTGGAAAAATTTGAACAGGGACAAGAGGACAACAGTCAAAGCAGACATAGTTGGCTAGGATATAGTACCACAGGAGGCCATATATACATGATATTTTAAACGTGGTAAAAAGCCTATGAATGGTTTGGCTTGGATATGAAATGTCCCTAATAGGCTCAAGGGCTTAAATACCTGATCCTCACTACTGGTGCTGTTCAGGAAAATTGTGGGCCTTTAAGAGGTGGAGTATCACTGGAGAAAGTGGCTCACTAGAGACAAATCTTGAGACTATATAGACTGACCTTGATTCCTGTTCACTTTCTGATCCTAACTGTAGATAGAGTGTGACCTACTGGCCCCCTGTTCTTGCCAGCCTGCTTTTACTTTTTCTTTTCATAGTTGTGTCAAATATCTCTGAATTCCCATTCTGTACTCTTCTTTTTTTCTGAAAGCATAATCTAAAACAAATACTTGTTTCTCTAAGTTCCTTTGAGCATGGTGTTTTATCACAGCAATAGAAAAATAATCAATATAGAATGATATCCTTAAACTGTAAGCCATAATATAATTCCATGCCCTTAAATTATTTCTTGTCAGGGCATATTGTTACAGCAACAGGAAAAATAACTAATTTAGTTGGGGAGGTTACAGACCCCCAAAGAGATCTATTTCTGATATTTTGCTAAATGGATGTCTATCTTCTTTTAAATATTAATTTTTACAGCCAAAGAGTAGTGTGGCTCTCAGCCTTAGTCAGAGAAGCTCCTTTTGTCAGTAATATTTAATCAAGCGGCACATTATTGATCAAAATACTGAAAATAAATTAGAGTTGCATGACACCAATTCCATCATCAAAAGATTAAGCTTTCCAATTTCTTTAGAAAACAAGATCCAACTTTTTGTTGTTTATAAGAAGCATACTTTTAATCTCTTCTATAGAGTGAAATGGTGGGCAAAAGTATTTCAAACAAAAGAGAACAGGAAACAAACCAGAATTGCTGTTCTAATACATGACAAAATAGACTTTAAGCAAAAGTTAATCAGAAGAGATAAAGAAGGTGACTTCATTTGGTAAGGGAATAATCCACTGAGAGGTCCTTAGAGTTCTAAACATACATGCATCAAACTTGAGTGCACCCAGTTTCATAAATCAAATTCAACTAGACATTAAGCTACAGGTTATCTGCAACACATAATAATAATCAGGTCATCTCGACCAGAAATGAATAGAAACTTATATCAGGGTTAAATGTCATAGACCAAATTGGTTTAGCAGACATCCTTTGAGTAGCCCATCCTAACCATATTTAATATATAGTATTCTCAGTAGCCCATAGGCATTTCTGTAAAATAAGCCACACATTGTAACAAAAAAAAATCTCAAAAACTGAGGAAAGCTGAAATAACTCCATGTGTTCCAGTTCACCACAATGGAATAAAGCTTGAAATCAACAGTAACAGAAATGCCATGAAATGCATAAACTCATGGTACTTATACAGCACAATATTGAAAATTGTATGGATCATTAAACAAGTCAAGAAGAAAAAATTTAAAAATGCATACCTAAATGAAAATTAAAACTTTTCATATTAAAAACACTGGACTACCATGAAAGATGTTCTATAGTTTTATGTACTTACATAAAAAAATCAGTAAAAAAATCAAACAAATAACTTAATGATACACTTAAGAGTTTGGAAAAATAAGACCAAACCTGTAGAGGAATTTCAGTTCAGCAATATGGCTGTTGTGGCAAGGGATCACATCCAAAGACATAGGTGATTTGGCGGGAATGCAGACATGCCACACACTTTTAATCCCTCTGACTGGAATATAGATGTGCCTTTAGCACACACCTTTAATCCCAAACAATGTAGGTAAACTTAGTTTGTATAAAAAGCATCCATAATTGAAGGGCAGACAAAGTAATGAATCAGAGAAAGATTTGACAGAGATGGGATTTGTTCAACTCTCACAAGAACAGTACAGAAAAGAGAGGCTATTTAAGATAACAGTGCAGATCAAATCATTCCCAAGAAGAAGGAAGAAGAGGGTCCCGGTCCTGGAAAGGCTTGATGCAGCATTGAAGGGGATTGCCAGGACAGAGGAAAGGGAGGGGGTTGATTGGAGAACTGGCAGAGGGAAGAGGACTTTGGGACTTAGGGGGGAGGGGGGAACCGGGAAAGGGAAAATAATTTGGAATGTAAACAAAGAATATAGAAAAAAAGATAGCAGTGCAGAGAGAGAGAGAGAAAGAGAGAGAGGGAGAGAGAGAGAGACAGAGAGACAGAGAGACAGAGAGACAGAGAGAGACAGAGAGAGAGGCACACAGACACAGAGACAGAGAGAAATACACAGAGAGAGACAGAGAGAGAAGTTTTACCAGGACAATATTACAGAGACAGATTGCAAGCGAAGACAGAATGAACCTAAGAATGAAAAAGAGCCAGAAGATTAGAACAAATTTCCAGAGTTAGTTTAAGGCCAAGCAGAACAATTCTGTCAGAAGCCTAGAAAGCCAGTTTGAATAAGTCAGCATGGAGAGGAGTTTGGAACAGAACAGCTGACTGATTCAGCTGGACCAGCCCCCAGAGTTCAGAAAGGGGTAGAATGGGTGAGTTTAATCAACAGTATTCCTCCAAGGCAGCAATTACATCTGGCAAACAAAAGCACCATTTACACAAACCAAACATTAAAGAAACATGGAGAAATAACTAACACTAGGGCAGAAATAAATGAAATAGAAATAGGGGGGGAAACACCCTACTACTATAAATCAAAGCAATACAAAAATCAATAAAATCATCATTTATTTTAAAGCATGTACAAGATTGACATCCCCTTAAAAAATTAAGCAAAAGAAATAGAGGACTCAAGTTAATAATTAATAGAGAGACATCATAACAGACATCAAAAAATTAAGAGAATATTGGATCCTTCAAAAAAAAAAAACCTAACATTTCACTAAATTAGAAAACCTGAAATATAAAAGGATGAAAATTTCATTGTATCTGATCCACTAAAGTTAAATTAACATGAACTAAATAGCTTAAATAAATTATAAGAAGCAAAAGGATTAAAATAGAAAAATATCAAACCTCTGCTTCCTCACTTCTCCCACCATCAAGATCCAGATTCTACTAAAACAAACACATTTCAAATTATTCTATAAAACAGATGTAGAAGGAACACTTCCCAATTCCTTTTATGCAATCCACACTACATAATAACACAACAAAATATATCTATAGGGCATTATTCCTTATAAATACAGGTGTAAATATTCTCAAAAATACTCCCAAACCAAATATAGCAACACATTAGCATTTACCATGAGCAGGTTGGATTTATCTCAGCTAGGCAGTACTAGCTCAACATTTATAAACTGATACATGTAATGGATTATATAAGTAGTCATAAAGAGAGAAACAAATCATATGATCATCTTGATGCAGAAGAAGCCTTTAACAAAGTCCATGTCTCTTCATGATAAAAGTCCCAGAGAAAACAGTGTTGGAGGGAATATAGCCCTTTATAATAAAAGTCCTAGAGAGACCAGTGTTGGAAGGAATACACACCTTCATAATAATAGTCCCAGAGAGACCAGTGTTGGAGGGAATATACCTCAACATAATAAAGGCTGCATCTGACATATCCATAGCCAACATTATGCTGAACAGAGCCAAACTTAAAGTCAGAAGTAAAACAAAGCAGTCCACTGTCTACTGTCTCATCTTTTATTCAAAATGATACTTAAGGTCTTAGCTAGAACAATAAGACAAGAATAGAAAATGAGAGTGATACAAATAGAAAAAGAAGTCAGAGTATCTCTGCAGTTGTTAGGATGGGCTAACAAACAAAAACAAACAAATAACACCTTGGAAAAATCCAAACCAAGAATGTAGAAGATTCCCACAATGAAAAATTTAAAACTCTGAAGAAATAAATCAAGGACAACACCAGAAGATGGAAAGATATTTCATGATTATGCATCAGAATAACTAATATTGTGAAAATCACCACTCATCGAAAAGAATTTGTATGATTTAATGAAATTTTAGTTTAAATTCCAGGGCCATTAGTCTTAGTTAGGGTTTGCATTTCTGTGAAGAGATACCATGACCAAGGCAACACTTATAAGGACAACATTTAAATAGGGCTGGCTTACAGGTTCAGAGGTTCAGTCCACTATCATCAAGGTGGGAGCATGGCAGTGTCCAGGCAGCCATGGTACAGGAGAAGCTGAGAGGTCTACATTTTCATTTGAAGGCTACTAGGATAAGACTGGCTCCCATGGTTAGAAGGAGGGTCTGATTGCTCACCTCTATAGTGACACACCTCCTCCAACAAGGCCACACCTCCTAATAGTGCTACTCCCCCAGACAAGCATATTCAAATCACTATACCATTCTTCACAGAAATAGAAAAAGAATTAATATTAAAATTGTTATGAAGACACAAAAGACCCTGGATAACCAAAACAATTTTGAAAAAAGTAATTAATGGTGTGAGCATTATCATATGATATATCATGCCCTACCACAGAACCATAGTAATAAAATCATCATGGCCCCAGATAAAAAGAGACTTACAAATAAAATAGTTTATAATTGAATGCCAGAATTAACTCCAGGCAATTACAGTAACTTGATTTTTTTTTTTTTTTTTTTTACAAATGCCATAATTGGACACTATAGAAAAGACAATGTTTTCAAAAAGTGATTTTGAGAAGGCTGGATGTCTATCTATAGGGAAATGAAACTAGATGCTTATCTGTCATCTTCCATTTAAAAAAATCAGCCCCAGATGGATCAAAGATCTCCATATAAATTCCAAAACTCTGGAACTTCTGAAAGCAAATGCAGGAACTGTATTACAAGGTATATGCATAGCTGTCAGGAACCCAGCCTCAGTGTGAGGTGTTCTTTCTTGTCTGTTCCAAGAGGCAGCAGAGGGGGAAGTTGGTGGGGGTGGGGGAGGAGGTGCTGGGGGAGGAGACTTGGTCTTACAAAATTCTGGGGTAAGACTTTGTCTTATGTGATATTTAGGGTTGCTGTATAATAAAAGGTTTACTTATCTAAGTCTAAGTTACTGTGCTATTGTAGCTGACCTCCGTTCTGTGTTCTTCTGAGGCCAGAGACTGCAGTCTCAGGCACTTAGCACCTCATCCTAAAACAGCAGGAGATTAAATAAAGGGTTAATTGCTAGAGCCTTTTCCCTATTGTCCAGATGCCTCTTGCTTGCCAGACTAGGGGGAAGTTTGGAGCAATAAACTTCTATTGAACCAGAAGAAGAGACTAGCACTCACAGAAAGAAAAACTTTTACATAAGCAAATACACATAATCTTAAATAAGTTCATACACAGCTTCATGCATACAGAGTTCTTGTTCAAACATTTTCATATATATTCAATAGGCCCAGCTTGTATGCATTCTTACAATTACATACTTACACACACACATGCATACATTCTCACAATTACATACTCACACACACATCTATACTTACATATGCATATGGAGCAAAAGACTAAGCACCAGTGCAGAAAGAACTACCTCATTCTGGATGAAAAATAAGTTTCAATCTTTATTGTATAGAGAAAGAAAAAACTTCCACCCTTTTAATGCTAAATGAATTAAAACCATGTTTGTAAAGAAAAAAAAAAGCTTTGTTCCTTTTTATAAGACTAAGCCTGCCTTGTCCTTCCCATGGGACCTGCCTGTTCTGTCCCATGGTAAGGAGAAGCCTGCTTGCTCCTTCTGCTCTCTGCAACATCTTTTTTTTCTCTTTCCAGCTGCATTCTGCACATTGCTCTCTTAGGTTTTTTCCTATGTTACCTATAGTTTCTAAGTTATTCTACTCTGCATTCTCCTTCTACCCTTGTTCTCTTCTGACTAAAATCTTCTCCTCAGTTCAGTTCCTCTCTCAGCTCAGTTCTTCTCTCCTAAGGTCCTCAGTTCTGACATTTCTCTTTGTCCTCACCTCTTAAACATCTTTCAGAATACATGATCACAAGTTTCAAAGTTCATCACAAGTTCACACAAAAAAAATAAAGTCACAAATTGAAATAGAAGTTTACAACAGAGAATGTTTACATGCATATCCATTAGGAGTAATTAGCTAAACATCCACCACCTGTCTCAGCTTCCACAGGTTCACTTAAGGTTTAAAACCACAGCAAGTTATTAGTGAAGTTTTGAACAGATAAACTCAGTCAATATTTTATCTTCTTCCCTAGCACCTATAATAAATCCTAGTTCCCTTTTTAATGACCTTTGGTTAATTGTTTAACAACCTCTTGGAATGTGCTCTGAGCAGGAGAAAGTCTGGTTATTATCTAAAAGCAATTACCTGGGGACACGTGGGAGACTGGCAGAGTTCTCATTGCAGTTTTGACTATCAGAAAAGGACCTAATAGCAGTTATAAAAGAGCTTAATAATCACAGATATGACTTTAGGAATTCTTATAGAATCATCATTAAAACTTAAGTCATCTATTTGTCTATATAGCAACACTACAAGACAGTGCATCTTCATGGATCTGCAGAGATCTGCTCCAAAGGGGTGTGCTATTACTTAGTGATTGTTATATATGTTTAATAATAATAGGAAAAGCATATTAATAGCAGGAATCTTTCCTAAAATGAGGTCCTCACAGCCTTGTTTAATAAGGGCTCACCTGTCGCAGATTTTATAATAATCCAAAGTAGGCCATTTCAGGATGATTACCTGCTAGTATTAGCTTGTCCCATTATGGTCCCTAACACATAGAGAAGAACTTTTAAAGTAAGAGATATGGCCAGCAAATGACAAACTAGACTCTGTGAAATGAAAAAAAAATGTCTGTATAGTAAAGGAAATAACCAATTAAGTAAATATGTAGCATAAAAAGTGTATGTGTGTGTGTGTGTATTTCAGATAAGGCAGAATTGCTATAAATTAAGCAAACAAATGACTCTGAATGGCGGTGTGGGTAAGCGAAAAGGGAAAACATCCTACACTGCTGGTGGGAGTATAAATAAGCATACCCATTTGCAAAGCAGACTTGAGACTTCTCACAAATTACTACTAGAACTGCCATATGGCCCAACAATAACCTCTGCTGGGCATCAGCATAAAGGACTCCCTATCCTGTCGTCAAGACCCTTGTACCTTCATATTCACAGTTGCTCCATTCACAAGAGCTAGGAAACGGATTCATTCTAGGTGCCATTATTTGATGAATGGATAATGAAGCTGTGGCATGCACATGCACTGTGAGTTTACTCAGGCTGTAAGGGAGAATATAATTTGCAGGTAAATAGAAAATACCTATTGAGTTGAGGTAGCCTGGGTCCAGAGAGACAAGTGGCACATGTTCTTTGTCATAGGTGGATCTTAGCTTGACTCATGAATTATGTAGGCTTAATTGGCAGTGCCCATGGAAGTCAGGAAATTAGAAAGGGAAAATTGGGAGAGGACGATGTCTTAAGGGAAGACAGGGCACAGAACATGGTGAAATAGAATTAAGATGGGAATATTGGTGTTGGAAAGCCTGAAGCAGGAAGGAGTCATATAGAGAAGCAGGTGAAATGTTAATCAAAATGAAGCGTGTATCTAGGGAGGAGTGGCAATCCTCCCACCTCCCATTTTCCTCCACTGGGTGGGGCTCAGTGAAGGACAGAGCCTTACTCCACTCCATGTGTGGATGTTGAGCCTGTGCACGGGAGTTTACAGACTGGAAACTGCTCCTCTGCAGACACAGATCTACAGAGATTAGCTAAAAACTATCACCTTGACCCATGTGCATGCCCCCTTGTTTATCTGAGTGTAGAAACCTTGCTATCCTGTTCTACTGTGCATGATAAGGATGGTGAGCCTCTTGGCGCAGGATCTCTATGTCACAGTAGTTGATTAATCCACTCTAATCACCCTGTGGAGATGGCACGTGTTCCTCCCTACCAGCCCCAATGTTCTGGATTCTCGAATTAAAGACTCTCTCTCTCTCTCTCTCTCTCTCTCTCTCTCACACACACACACACACACACACACACACAGCCCTATATGTGTGCCTTAAACAGCTCAATAGTTGGGCCTCTCCTAAACTTCCACATTGCTAATGCCTCTCCTCCAATACTGAGTTACTGCTTACTAAAATATATATTCTATCTTTGCATCCCTAGACCTAACTGGGGTGCCTGGTTCTTACATGATTAGTATGCCTCTCTTCCTGCTGCTATTAAGACCATATCTTATTATTTTCCTGGCATGGCTACTCTACTTTCTCTCTCTCCTGCTTTTCTTGCTGGGGAATACTAAAAGTCCTACCTCTGTCTCCCTGCCAGGCCATTAGTCTCCAGCAACTTTATTTACCAATGGAAGGCAGTAGGAGCCAGGACCCTCAGCGACTTATATGCAGATGCGCAAATTATGGTGTAATTTCAGGAACCCAAGTAATACAATATAAGCAATAAGCAAAATCCACAACATCTCTCCACTAGAGAGCCCTGTCCACCTGCCCCTTTTGTTGTTTGTGTGTACATGATTGTCTTCATTCCTTCACCATCCTCAGGTCTGCCTATGAATCCTTGCAAGAACAGAGGTATACGAAAAGACATCTGGAAACCTACTACTTGTAATTCGATAAAGATTATATATTTTTCAACTTTTTATTGGTTCACACACCCTACTCCCGCTCGTATCTCCCACCCCTCATACCCACTCTCTACCCTTGCAATCTTCTCCCAGACATAGGAAAAAACTGTGTGGAAACTGTCATGTGTCACAATGTGTGAAGGATGATGAAGTATTCAGCAGGATGATGAAGTAGGGGGGAGTATAGGGGTTAGGTGAGTGTGGCTAGGCGGCGTGTGGGAAGGTGTCCAGGCGGGCCCTTGCCTGGGCCCCTCTGCCCCTAAGGGACCAAGGGACCACACACACACACAGACATGGTATAGAATAGAGTTTATTCAGAATAGGGGATGGGAGTTAGTGGTAGAGAGAGAGAGGTAGAGAGAGAGAGAGAGAGAGAGAGAGAGAGAGAGAGAGAGAGAGAGAGGAGGGAGTGGAGGCCGGCCATGACCACGCGGAGGGGGGGAGAAGAGAGCCCCAGGGGCAGAGAGGTGAGAGTATGTGGGAGAGCGGTGAGCAAAGAGAGAGAGGAGGAGCAAGTAGCCCCTCTTATTGTGGGCCAGATCTCTGGGGCGGGGCATACCTGGCTATTGCCAGGTAGGTGTTGGGTGGAGCTTACACAAAACCCCAACAATGTGTCCCCCAGTCCACACCTCTTTGTTTGCGAATGTTCATTGCAACGACTCATTAATTGGTCTGGTAAGAGAGCTCTGGTTCCTGCTATACTATCAATACTGAACATCATTGGGGCTCCTCTTGGATATCCTGTTGTTGTCCTGTGTCATGGAGATTCTGTAGTTTTGGATCTATAGGACCAGCCCCTTTTTGCACTTCAGCAGTTCATTGGTGGGTAGATGTTGGGGTGGACTAACTCAAAGCCCTCGATCTGTGCCTGAGAGGTATCTGAGCTGGTGAATCTGTTGGATCTCTCACTCCCCAGTTCTCTGGGGTTCTCAACCACAGCCCCTACAATCAGGACCAATTCTACTCTGCTGCCCAGATGAGGTCCAGGTCCTGATCTCCTGAGTATTGTAGCTGGTGAGGGGTGTGACCAGTTTTCTTTCTCTTTCATGACCTGGGGCCAACTGTCCCACCTGCCAAAGGTGGCAAGGAATGAGGGAGGGGAGGAGGAGGGCATCTTTTCCATCTTCTGTACCACCACACAGCAAAGGACAAGGACAGCTCTCCTACACTCACACCCTCAGAGCTGGCTCCTGTGGGACCCACACATTCAGGGCCAGCTCTACTGTGCTCCATAAGGTGAGGGGCAGGGATAGCTCTCTGGCTCTTACTACCTTAAGGCCAGCTCTCTCACCTGCCCCTGGTGGCTAGGAGTGAGGTTGGAGGGCATCTCTCCCTTGCCCACACTGCTGCACTGCCACATTGCAAACAAGTTGCAGAATCATCTCTCCTGCTCTCCCAAGCTCATGTGCTCAGGGTCAGCTTTCTCATGCTTCTGCCACCAGGGTCAGCTCTACTGTGCTGCCCGGACAAGGTGCTGGGCTGCTCTCCCAAGTGGGCAGGTCCAGCTCTCCTGCTCTCACGACCCCAGGGCCAGCTCTCCTACCTGCTGCAGGTGGCTAGGGGAGAGCAGAGAGGAGGGTATCTCTCCTTCCTTCATGCCACACGCATACTTTTCAAGTAGTCTCACCCATAACTCCCAAAATGTTTGGGGCCCTGCTCTGCAGAGTACTGATGCTGGGTGGGGGTTAGCTTGCCTGCTCTCATGCCTCCCACAGACATCTCTCTTAGGATGCCCAGAAGAGGGGTGGGGCAAGTTCTGTATAGCCCTCAGGCATTAACATGGGCCCAGATGGCAACTCAGATCAGGGCCAACTGCCTGGCCACTGATGGTAACAGACCCCTGCTGCTGCATGCAGGGCCATGGACCCAGATGCGGTCCCTGGTGGCAGCACAGGCGAGGATACCACCATGGTCCCACGTGCTATTGAAAGGATGAGAATTACAGCCTAAAAATCCCCAGTGTCTAACTCTCAAATGACCCCAAGAAGTCAGAAGTTTAAAATGCTATCTCACTTCAAAGAAGCTCTAACTCTAGCCTTCTAAGGAGTCCCAAACACCTCAAATTCCAGAGGCCCCTCTTTGTTAGAAACTAGGTGAAACGTAGTATTCTAGAGCCCACCCTTTGTTAGGAGCTAGACAAAAGGGCCTTGAGTACGTGATCCTGACCTCCCCCACTTCGTAAGGTAATGGGAAATGAACTAATTAGCTGCTTATCTTGCTTCTGTAAACTGCTTACTCCATCACCCCCACCCAGGAGTTCACACAGGTATAGACCTCTGAGAAAATAGGAAACTAATTGGTCCACAGAGCACGGGCTCACATAATTTAAACTGATTGGCCTAAAAACTATGGAGTGGTACAAATCGATTGGCTCGCACTATGTGGGCTCTCAATGCTAAGAAATGATTGGCTTGTGATTCTTGGGCTTTATTGTAAACCTATAAAATCTGTTCCAATTCTGTACTGGGGGTCCTACAGTCCTCTACCCCTGTGCAGTATATGACTGTGGACCCCAGAACCTCTGGAATAAAAATCCTCTTGCTATTGCATCAAGACCATTTCTCATGAGTAATTTGGGTATTGCCTTCCGAGGCGTGGGGAATTGGGGCGCCCTCGTTTTTTTTCGGGTCTTACACCGTCTCTAGATACTCACATCAGGTCCTTCCTCACTACCTTCGCGTCTCCAATCCTGCATCTCTTCACTGCGCCCACCGCCTTCTTTCTGGTTTATTTCTCTTCCATTTCTCCACCACTTAATTATTCCTTTTAGTGGCAACGAGGGTCTCGGAGTGTCTGGGGTCAACTCAAGAGTGCTGTATATCACTTGTGCATTATGGTACTGGGCAGGGGCCATCTCGGGCATGGTCTGCTCCTCGACACCCAGGCATGCATGGTACCAGATTGGTGGTCATCTCGGGCTTGCTTTTGTTTTCAGGGAATGTTAGGCTACTAATCATTCAGATGTCGACAGGTCAGAACACTGAGCACAGACATAGCCTTTCTCTTTTCTGCCACCAACTGACACAAATGTGACACAGGAGCCACACCTGTGACACCTCTAGTTAGGTAAAAGAAACCCACATAATTTCAATAAATGGGTTAGAGTGCAATATTCTTCCTAGCTGGATAACAATGATGGAAATTGTGGGTTATTAAACAAAAATCCAGTGCCAGGTGTGAGATCCTGAGATATGAGTTGGTGGTGAGGGAGGCCACAGTAGCACAGCCAAAGAATATAGATTCTTTCAGTTCCTTTTGGTTTCCAACTAGAACTGTGTGATAAGACCCTCTGACAGAAGACATCTTGTTCACAAGATACAGAGAAATTAAGCTGGCGCTGAGCTGGCAGATTCAGTGTCTGGCTAGCTTTCACGGTGCTTTCCAGAAGGTGCTACTCAGGATCCTAAGGGAGAAAAGGCATAGATGATCTTATCCAGATGTGGACTGCATGAACTGCAGTTCCAACCTCTGAGGCGAGATAGATTTGCAGGACTCTTTTAAGGGTAATGAAGTGCTCTCTTATGGTTGTGAGGCCCATTCTGCAGCAGAGAATCCACGCCTCATACTGTAAATGTGTTCATTAATATGTGGCTTTGAAAATCATAGGCCCTAGGGTATGCTTCCAACTGTTGTTTAGTCAAACTATCATTGCGTCCAATTGCTTTCTAAATCTCTGTGTTTACGTGCTATGGCGACTCTCAGCCATAATGGAAGATGCTTCCCTTTGCAGTGAAGGGCAGTAAGAGCAGAGACTCAGGGCAGCTAAAGCTGCTGAGAGGAAGAGATGTCTGCTCAGCTAAGGAATATGTTGGTGCTGCCTCTGCTAAAGGAGCTTTCTGAGAGAAGAGACAGAAGCAATGTAACAGTCAGAAGATAGAAGGGTGGTGAAATGTCTTCTTCTGTAAGGATACAGTCATTGCAACTGCAGTGGCATGCACTAGTTTGCAAAAGAATGGGTGTGTCAACAGTCCAGGATAGATGTGGGGCCATGCTATTCTCTGCTGAGCTATTGGATAAGGATAGATTCCAGGAGAGTGGGAATCATTCTCTTCAATTGTGGACATTCTGGATGTTAGATAGATTTATTTATTTATTTATTTATTTATTTATTTATTTATTTATATTGAGGAAGGTGGTTGGAAAGAGGGACGGAAGGAGGAAAGAAGATAGATTTGGTTTGACTTTGGGGATCATGCTTATTCATGGTGAGGAGGTCACTTTTGTCAGCTACGCATGCAGATGCCCAAATGCCTACAGAAGAGCAGGAGACATGGCCTCTTATAGGGATGGAAACAACTACCTTACCATATAGTTTGTCCTTTCAGGAACTTGTTGGTGTGACCATAAGAAAAGCTTGGAATTATAGTCTTGCAGTCATGAACTATCATTCCTAATTCTGAAAGAATATAAAAACACAGAAGAGGACCATTATAGCTGCTTTTATTTTGAGGAGTGTCTTTGTCAAGGGGGTAGATCTGGGTCCATTGAAGAGGGGTCCTCTGGTGTGGGGAGAATCTTAACTTGATTGGTTGCAAGTTATGGTTGTACCGTGAGGCCTATCATCCTGAGTGTCTGCAGAGACTTGAGAAATAGTTATTAGAGGGCTGTAAGCAGATGATTTGAGGAAAACAGAGTAAAACTGAGAGATTTTCGGGGAAGACTGAGGGAGAGGGAAGAACAAAGGTGGAAGGAATGGAGTGGGCTGGTGAGAGGAAGAGGATTCGCAGCAGTGGTGACTTCTGTGCCCAAATGAGCTGGCAGAAGAAGCAGGTAGCTACAGCGCCTCAGAGGAAGGGGGCAGGAGAAAATAAAGGGCCCATGTACAGAACTGTATCTGGCCATAGGAGAAAGGGATAAGGTCCTTTTTTTTTCCCCGCTAGAGCTCTTGCTCACATTCCAAAGGGTCTTTTTGCTGTAGTATCAGGAGCAAAGGGAGCCGTGGTAGGGTGAGAACATCTGTGGAACCCTTTGTTTGGGTATTGAGAGAAGTTCAGTAAGTACAGCATTTAAAAGATGGAGTAAAAGTGTAGGAAGACAGCATCGAGTCAGGTAAGGAGCCAGGGTGGGAGGGATGGGAGGGAACCCAAGCCCGTTCACAGGACGAAGCCCTGTTTGAATTCCTTCTGGTTCCCATGTCTCGAAAACATCTCAGACTAGTTCAGATTTGTTATGGAAGCAGCATTGTCTGCAGAGGAGAGCACACGCCTTGTACTGTAGCGTCCAAGGAGTCGAGGCTGATCTGAGCGGTCTCAAAGTTATTTATTTATTTATTTATTTATTTATTTATTTATTTATTTATATTTTTTGCGTATTGATTCAGTGAGTTTAAATGATTTCTAGAAGGCTTCAGCCCACTTGTTTTAGTTATAGTCTGTCTCCCCCACCCCCAAATGTCCAGAGTGGCAAGATGAGGGATAAGTCGGATGGCGGGGTTTGGGGGTCTCGGTCTCTTGGTAACTGCTTCAAGCCTGACAGAAGGGTGAAGAGGGGGCAGCAGTTAAGAGAACCTCCGAAAAGGACCCATCCCAAGCGCCATGATAAAGGTTCACAGTTGGCCAAGATCCAGAACATAAGTCAGGAGGTAATAACTACAACTCTGTGGGGAATATTAAGACAAAGGTCTGTGAGGAACACTTTTACATTGAGATTAATATGAATCAATACATGGCTAAGTATAAGGTTCTCATAAGGTTAAATGTACTTGTACAATTGGCTGGGTCACGTGCCAGAGCTCTGTAGAAGGATGAGGTAACTGTAACTAGCTGTTTATTTACATCAAACTCCAAGATCAATCAGAAGTATATTTTATATTGTCTGGCTATGTGAAGTGACAGTTTAATTCTAAATTGTATTGGCCCAAAAGAAATGATTTCCAATTTTTAATTTAAAAAGTATATTTCCAGATACAGTGGCTGCCTTATCAATAGTAAATGATTCATTTTACAATGGTTTTTGGGTTTTTTTTTGTTGTTTTCAAATTAACCCTATGAACAGAATGTTTACAAAATTTGTACATTTCCTTCCATACACTCAACTAACAGATATACGACAAAAACAATAAGTCAGGTCAAATCTGTAAAAAGTTATTTATGTGTAATAAAGTCCCTATTAACCAAAAAAGGCTAAAGCCAACATTTTGGTCCTTTTGCCAATGGATGAATCTCTAGGTCAGCACATACTGACAGCAGTAAACATGTTTCTTAACATCTATTTAAAAACAGATTGCTTGCTTAGAGGCCTAATTTGTAAGGCAAGATAAGCAAAATTAAATACATTGGCTTTTAGAATTTCTTAGGAGACCTTCGAAAGGATGAATCAACCCCTGGAGACCAGGGATGTCTCCTTATGACTTTTTGACTTTGGCATTTCCCCGGTCAAGTGCTTATACCTCTTGCAAGACTGCTGCAGGCACTGGTCCTGTGAAAAGTGTGCTCTCAAAGCACCACAGGTGATCCTAGGTAGGCGAAAATCTCCTGGGGGGATCTGAGTGCTTGGGAATCTCACTTAATAGAATCATCTACTGACTCTGACACCAAACTGTCAAAGACACTGCTTGGGTATTCTGAATAGCATTCCAAAGCAAGAGGTAGAGAGATCACAGAGTATCCGGCCTCCTCCTTTAATGAGGGAATGTGGGTGGCTAGGGTGTGTGCTCTGGAAGTGGCTTTTGCTAAAAGAAAGAATGAAAAACCTAGCTTCATTAGGGCACCAAATAACAAATGCAGATTGTCCTGTCAAAGGAAAACACTTGCAAACTCAGGACTAACTGACTGGTCATATCTCCTAGTTACCTGGCAACAGCCAGGTATGCCTGGCTCAGTATAAAAGGGGCAGTTTGCCCCCTCCTCTCTCTTACTCTCTTACCTTCTCTGTCCTTTCTCTACCCATTCCCCTCCCCTCATTCTCCACGTGTTCACGGATGGCCTCTACTCATCCTCTCTGTCTCTGTCTCTGTCTCTCTCTCTCTCTCTCTCTCTCTCTGCCTTTCTCTGCCTCTACTCTCTCAATTCCTTTCCCCAGACCCTAAATAAACTCTATTCTATACCAAACCCATCCTGTGCCTGGTATCTGAGGGGGAAGGGATGCTTCAGCATGGGCCCACAGAGACATCCCTTCCGCCCCTGTAACCATACCTCATTCTACCAAATATATCTGGGTCCTTTCTTTTTATAAAACACAACTCATCCCTCCCCCCCGCCCCCCCTTTTATTTTAGGAAGATGAAGTCGGTATGTTTGCAATAGGCTCCAGTAAAGCCTATCTTACCTGTTTAAACCTTGCCCATTGTAATTTTTAATTTGAGGCCAATTTGCTGTGATGTGGCTGTCTGGCCTCCTCAACCGCAGCCCCATGCTGAGGCTTAGCAGGATGTCTGATGTTAGTGAGTTTATAAGCAGTAGAAGTGATTACATTAGTGACGGGGAGAACTTGCAGGTAGATCCACCCTGTGTCTATGCACAGATGTATCCGCCTCATTTTTATCTTTGCAATTTAAATCCAAGTTCTGGAATCCACACCTGTTTCTGCAGAATATTTGGTCAATGTCTCTTAGGTGACCAAATTCTTGTTGTCGTCCTCAATAAATTTAATAAGGGTAATTCTTGCTAAGTTATTGATTTATCCTAGTTTCATCAACTGATCTATCAGTGCCACTTATAGACGTTTATTCTCAAAGCTGAGACATATCAGATATTGGAGTTAGTTGTCATGGCTGTTTGATCTTTTTTCTAAGGTTAAGATTCTTGACAAATCACCAAATTAATTTCCAGAGTGGTTTTACCAGCAGCAATCCCACCAGCAATGGAGGAGTGTTCTTCTTTCTCCACATCCTCTCCAGCATCTGCTGTTCCCTGAGTTTTTGATCTTAGCCATTCTAACTGGTGTTAGGTGGAATCTCAGGGTTGTTTTGATTTGCATTTCCCTGATGATTATGGATGTTGAACATTTCTTTAGGTGTTTCTGAGCCATCCAGTATTCCTCAGCTGAGAATTCTTTGTTTAGCTCTGTACCCTAATTTTTTTAATAGGGTTATTTGGTTCTCTGGAGTCTAAATTCTTGAGTTCTTTGTATATGACCAAAGTGTGGATACTTTGATCCTTCTTAGAAGGGGGATCAAAATACCCCTGGCTCACAGCCAACCAATGGACTGAGCACAGGCCCAATGGAGAAGCTAGAGAAAGGACCCAAGGAGCTGAAGAGGTTTGCAGTCCCATAGGAGGAACTATAATATCTACCAACCAGTACCCCCAGAGCTCCCAGGGTCTAAACCTCCAACCAAAGAGTATACATGGAGGGACCCATGGCTCCAGTTACATATGTAGCTAAGGATGACCATTTTAGACATCAATGAGAGGAGAGGCCATTTGTCCTATGAAGGCTCTATGCCCCAGTGTAGGGGAATGCCAGGTCAGGAAAGTGGGAAGTGGGGATTGGTAAGCAGGGGGAGCGGGGATGGGATGGTAAGTTTTCGAGGGGTAATGAGAAAAGGGGATAACATTTGCAATGTAAATAAAACAAATACCTAATTTAAAAAATATTTTCTCCACCTAGTCTCACATTTTAAAACTGAACTGTAGTGGTGAATATTTAAAATAGACACTTCCTGTCAACTCTTCACAGCAGCTCCCAAACCTTAAATGTTCAATCTGCTGTGTCCCTGCGCTCCTGCCCTGCAAATACCAGGTAAAGTATGACTCTTAAACTTCAATAGTTAACCAAATATATTTATGTGTATAAAACTCCCAATTACATAATGCCAAAGATTATGTAATTGGGAGTGATAAAGATCTTATCCCAATTTTCCAATATTATGTTACGTTTTCGTCTGAAGCCATCTGGATAGGCATGTCTCTCTGTACTCCTGTGTCTCCTCTGACCTCTCAACCCTTAGCTCCACCTATTCTTTCCAATCTGATACTGGCCTCTCAGTGCCTCAGTGTCACTGGATAGGAAATACCTTGTCACACCGAACCTCTCACAATTTAGGTTTCATTCATGCTCCTTCACAAATAGAGTCCTTGTGCCCCATGAAACAATGTCACATGGGTATGGGTATATCTATCCATGGCCGTGACTCCTGGGGTACACTGGACTGTGCATTCCTTACTTCTGATGCTCAATTTGTCTATATGGGCTCCGTACTGTGTTAGTTCTCAACTGTGTACTTTTTCTTCTTTTAGACAGTCTGTGGGAAGATGGAGCCAGACCCGCCCCCTCTGAAAAAAATGTCCTGCTCTTTCTCTATTATGGTGCTTATACCTATTTTGTGTGTGTGTGTGTGTGTGTGTGTGTGTGTGAGGTTATTTTACTGATTAGAAACACAACTATATCTATTTATTTTAGTTTAACATATCTTTTGTTTTAGTTCATTCCTATTTCTTATTCTTGATATTTTCTTATTCTTGATATAATTGTATACAAAGGCTTTACAGAGTCTGTCACTTCATCCATATCTGCTACATAATTCTTTCCCATCCACCATTTTTTCTATAACAAAGGAACATTTTCATGTATTTTTATTTCCTTTTAAAAATAATTTATTTATAGTTTTTTTGTGTACATTGGTGTTTTGCCTACACCCATGTCTGTATGTGGGTCTTGGATCCCTAAAACAGGAGGTGCAGGCAGTTGTGAGCTTCCATGTGGGTGCTGGGAATTGAACCTGGGTCCTCTGGAAGAGCAGCCAGCGCTCTTAACTGCTGAGCCATCTTGACAGCCTCCTTCTCTTTTTGCTCTTAAAGTAAACACAAGCTGTGCTGTGCTTTGTTTTAGTTCATTTACTATTTTTTTGGAAAACATTGCACATAATGTGTTAATTTATATTAGTGAAACTTAATTGACAAAAAGTCCAAACAACCCAATTGTTACAAAAAGAAAGACACTGTCTGAATCCCAGATAGAACAGAGCCTTATTTAATCCACATGTTGAATCAAGTGCTTTCAGAGGCCCCTGAGCCCCTCGTGAGCACAAGGCTATGGCCATGCCTTTTCTTTGGCTACTTTCTATCAGAAGTTTAAGAAACTTAACTGGAAAGAAAAAAAAAAAAGACAAAATCCCTGTGGATACCAAACCAAAGTGTCCATTTTACATATGCCAATTGTAAAATTTCATCTCATCAGTCAGCAAACATATATTTCAAAATTCTTATGAAAATTATAAAATCCCTGCTTTCCTGAGTCATCTTTTTTTCTCTTTCACCTAAATACATTGAATCTCTTTCTATTTTGCTATTTCAGATTACTTGAGTGTGGGTCAGTGGGTTATTACAAACTCATTTTGCCTGTGCAGAATGAGTTTAAGGCTCCCATAAAACATGGAACTCACAGCTTTCAAGCTTCTGAGAGAGAGAGAGAGAGAGAGAGAGAGAGAGAGAGAGAGAGAGAGAGAGAGAATGTCTAATGGACAAAAATCCTGTTTATTTATCAAGATTCAGTGCAGCTGAACTTACTACAGCATAATCACTGAGTTATTGTAAAAAGATTATGTAGCTACAAAGTTGTTGAGTTTCTTTAGGTCAGGCAGTTTGGAACTGTTTTGGTTTAGTGTGAACACGGTGATTACAAAATTAGTGTGAATCGATAGAAAACACCCATGCATCTGAAATTATATCTCTCAGAGCGTGTTATTATTATTTGTCAGTTACAGGCACTAAACTTCAGATGTTTTACTTCAAGCACATAGAGATCGATAGAAAGATAAGAGATCAGAAGGGATTATGGTCCTGGTCTGAAGGATTTGAATGACATCCTTGGAAGATCTTGACAGAACAAGGAAGGATGGTGAGGGTGTCAGAATGGCATATGGAAGAGGCCAGGTGGCAGAGAGGAAGACCAGAAACCTTCCTGACAAGTGGGACAAATGTGGAGCAATCACTGTGTGAAAATGTGTGAGAAAGTTGGTGCAGGCTCAGAACTCTTAAGGGACATGACCTCAACAGAAGCACAGCACCACTGAACTTGAACGCTTTTCCCATCTCCGGCCTTTTATCTGACAGAACTCTATGCTATTTACATGAAGTGTCTGCTTTTATTTCTATCTCTGTCTCTGTGTTTTTGGTTCTAGGACATAAGAAGGTGGAAATTCTAGTGGCTACCTCTAGACGCTAATAACAAATTATAGCACTCATAACATGATCTTGCCTAGTTTTCTGATATATGGATTTCCCAGAAGATATTAAGAAGGCAATAATGGGATTGCTTCAAGTTTCTCTCCATTTAGTTTGGTGCTGGCTACCGGTTTGCTGTATATTGCTTTTACTATGTTTAGGTATGGGCCTTGAATTCCTGTTCTTTCCAAGACTTTAAGCATGAAAGGATGCTGAATTTTGTCAAATGCTTTTTCAGCATCCAATGAAATGACCATATGTTTTTTTTTTCTTTGAGTTTGTTTATGTAGTGATGGATTTCCGTATATTGAACCAACCCTGCATCCCTGGGATAAAGCCTACTTGATCATGGTGGATGATCATTTTGATGTGTTCTTGGATTCGGTTGGCAAGAATTTTATTGAGTACTTTTTGCAATGATGTTTATAAGGGAAATTGGTCTGAAGTTCTCTTTCTTTGTTGGATCTTTGTGTGGTTTCGGTATCAGTGTAATTGTGGCTTCGTAGAAGGAGTTGGGTACTGTTCCTTCTGTTTCTATTTGGTGGAATAGTTTGAAGAGTATTGGTGTTAGGTCTTCTTTGAAGGTCTGATAGAATTCTGCACTGAAACCATCTGGTCCTGTGCTTTTTTTGGTTGGAAGACTTTCTATGACCCCTTCCATTTCTTTAGGGGTTATGGGACTGTTTAGATGATCTAAAGTTCCTGAACAGAACACCAATAGCTTATGCTCTAAGATCAAGAATTGACAAATGGGACCTCATAAAATTACAAAGTTCCTGTAAGGCAAAGGACACCATCAAAAACGCAAATCGGCAACCAACAAATTGGGAAAAGATCTTCACCAACCCTACATCAGATAGAGGGCTAATATCCAATATATATAAAGAGTTCAAGAAGTTAGACTCCAGAAAACCAAATAACCCTATTAAAAAATGGAGTACAGAGTTAAACAAAGAATTTTCACCTGAAGAACTTCGGATGGCAGAGAAGCATCTTAAAAAAATGCTCAACTTCATTAGTCATTAGGGAAATGCAAATCAAAACAACCCTGAGATTTCACCTTATACCAGTCAGAATGGCTAATATTAAAAACTCAGGAGACAGCAGGTGTTGGAGAGGGTGTGGAGAAAGAGGAACACTCCTCCACTGCTGGTGGGGTTGCAAATTGGTACAACCACTCTGGAAATCAGTCTGGAGGTTCCTCAGAAAACTGGTCATGACACTTCCAGAAGATCCTGCTATACCACTCCTGGGCATATACCCAGAAGATTCCCCAGCATGTAATAAGGATACATGTTCCACTACGTTCATAGCAGCCCTATTTATAATAGCCAGAAGCTGGAAAGAACCCAGGTATCCCTCAACAGAAGAGTGGATGCAAAAAATGTGGTATATCTACACAATGGAGTACTATTCAGCCATTAGAAACAATGAATTCATGAAATTCTTAGGCAAATGGATGGAGCTGGAGAACATCATACTAAGTGAGGTAACCCAGACTCAAAAGATGAATCATGGTATGCACTCACTAATAAGTGGATATTAACCTAGAAAACTGGAATACCCAAAACATAATCCACACATCAAATGAGGTACAAGAAGAACCGAGGAGTGGCCCCTTGCTCTGGAAAGACTCAGTGAAGCAGTATAGGGCAAAACCAGAACAGGGAAGTGGGAAGGGTTGGGTGGGAAAACAGGGCTGATGGGACTTTCGGGGAGTGGGAGTCTAGAAAAGGGGAAATCATTTGAAATGTAAATAAAAAATTTATCGAATAAAAAAAAAAGAAAAAAAGAAGGCAATAATGATGTGCGGTTTGCAATTATTAATTGGTCAGGAAAGACATTAAAATAATATTAGTGACTTTTGCCAGTGTTACATAAAAGAGCATTTTAGTACAGACAGTTATGGACTCTGAATAAGTGTATTCACTTATTAAATTGCATAAATAATGACTAAATTGAATAAATAATTGCAATGTAGATTGAACAAATGAAAACAGGAGCTTTTAGTGAATACATTGAGGGAAATGTCTTTCCGTTATATTTCTATTTTCTTTCCATTTCATATGATAGAATTTATTTTTAAAAGACAGAAAATTCAAAATAATATGTTGCATGACTGAATGGCAAGAGGAAGATTTAATTTGTTACATGGATTCCTCAACCTGAAGTCCTCGACTTCCCATCAGAGGTACCATTCTCCTCCACCATACCATGCAACCTTGGCCCCCAAAAGGTCAAAGTCATATACTTGAGGTATGCACCAAACCTACATTGGCCCCCAAGATCCATCTCCTCTCCAAAAGAGGCAGGCGATGTCATTGCCAAAGTGACACATGATTTGTGAGTTTCCACGGAAGATTTTGAAACTGACCTTCAGAGCAGAACCAGACTGAGCTAGAAACTTCTGCCTCTCCCTTGCTCATCAAAACCCTGGAGGAGCCAGTAAGGGAAGAGATTGCAAGATTTTGTGTGTTGGGCAATAATTGTGTGATGGGAACTTTTAGTCTACACATCACGATGTAGTATTTCAGTAGTCAGAAAAGTAAAGCTATGAAAATCACCCCTCAGGCAACATCAGAGAGCTGTTGAGTTATTACTGTCTGTACTAATAACCAAGAGTGCTAGATAAAGTAAAGTGTTTGTCTTCTAATATACTGTTAAAATTACTTGACTATAACACCTAACATTACTTTACGGTACTGTTTTCTTTTAGTGGTAGAAGGTAAATTTTATTAAGAAAAAGAATATTTCCAAAGGATGAGATGAGCCAGATCTAGGACAAATACCAGAGACCAATGGCAATGAAGGAACAAATAACTGAAAACTTTGGGTCACTCACACAGCACCCACTTCCAAGCACCTCTTTGATATCATGTTATACTCGGTGGGGATCAGGTTCAAGTCTTTCTCCCATTATTTTCTTAAACCTCAAAACAACAAAACAATGGTGAAGCTGGGATTTGAACAAATGAAGTCTGGCTTCCAGAACACATGATTGTCTTTGTATGACTGTCTGAAACCCAGACCAGACTGGGTCTTACTGATTTACCCTGGATCAGAATATAATCTTTTCCCCTGACAAAATGAAATTATACTTGCATTCATAAGTTACGTTTAACCTGGAATAGATGCTTTGTTCTTTGCTCCTTCCTTGGGTAGGCAGAAGGTTCTTTTACAAAATAAATTAGTGTTGAGTTGTCAAGAAAATGAGAGAGAGCAGGAGCTATTAATAGTAAGACCAAAATAGCTCCCTTAACAAGTGTCAATGCAATGGACTGGAAGCAAATCTAAAGGAACACATAGCTAATAAGATAGTTTAACTATCTTATTTAATGTGGTTAATTTTAAATACCAGCTATAAGCCATAAATAATACAATTAGGGAGCAACATTTAGGATCTTTATAAAGTTCAGTACAACATTATATCTGAGCCTCTATTCCTTAAAAATATGCTTTAAAATGTGTGTTTGTGTGTAAGAAGGAGAGAGAGAGAAAGAGAGAGGAGAGAGAGGTATATGTGTGTATGTGTGTCTCTGTGTATGTGTGAGATAGAGGTGTGTGTATATGTGTGTGTGTGAAATAGAGGTGTGTGTGGTTTATGCATATGTGTGTGAAAAAGGTATGTGTGTGTGAGAGAGGTATGTGTGTGTGAGAGAGATATGTGTGAGAGAAAGGTGTGTGTGAGAGAGTTGTATGTATTTGTGTGTGTATGTGTGTATGTGTGTGTGTGTGTGTGTGTGTGTGTGTGTGTGTGAGAGAGAGAGAGAGAGAGAGAGAGAGAGAGAGAGAGAGAGAGAGAAGGTGTGTGTGTGTGTGTGTGTGTATGTAGCATACACCTGGGCCCAGAGCTGTGAGTATCTGGGAGCCATCTGACACTTGACATGGGTGTTAAGAACTGCACATGGTCTGCTAGTAAAGCAGCAAGTGTTCTTAACTGTTGAGCCATGCATCTCTCCAGTCACGTCCTCCTCTTGGTGGCAGTGTGAACGTCAATTTCCTCACTGCTTGACAGACATACAAAGTAGGAAATGAGAGAATGGAGGTGTTTAAGTGTTTAGCTTAGGTCTGGCATGGGTTTCATCCATCCCAGCTGTTATCCTGTCTCTAGTGTTCTTCCTTAGTTTCAGTTTCTTTTTCTGATGCTGTGACAAAAATATTCAGACGAAAGCACCTGAAGGGAGAAAGATGTGTTTGGCTCATGGTTCAAGGGTAAAGTCTGCCTTGGCCAAAATGTCCGAGCAGATGGTGATGTCACACTTGCAGACAGGAAGCAGAGAATGCTGACCTGTGCTCAGCTCACATGCTCGATCCCAGCCTAGGGAATGGTGCTGTCCACCACGAGGCCTTCCTACTTCAGTTAACTTCAGACAACCCACTGCAGGTTTACTCAGAATCTCACTGCCTGGTGAGTCTAGATCTTTTCAAGTTGAGGATTTTGTAGTGAGAGTTTTGATATCACACGTCTATTCTGAAACCCAAATTGAATCAATTCTGGAAATAATACCAAATGTAACTGCAGGATACGAAGCAAACAATTCAAAAACACCAGAAAGAGCTGAGATCCAGATGCACATAGGATGGAAAAGTCTGTTGTTAGTCACGTGACAGGACAGTGCAGGGCCTGAACAGGTCACATGACAGGACAGCACAGGGCCTGGGATGTGATATGATTCCCACTTTGAATTCCCTTTATATGACAGCAACTTCCCCTCAATAAGTGCAATGGGATTTAATAAAACCAAGTAAGTGCTTTCCTTAAAGTTGATTCAACTTATATCAAATAATCCAAGAAAGTACCCATGGTAATCTTATAAATAATATTATAGTCTCCATTAAACTGAAACATGTTCTCTATTTGATGTGTGTTTTAGTCAGTTTTCAGAATTATAGCAATTGACAAATTTGGGATAAAATACCGACTATGTTTCCAGTTTGATCCAAAAAATGAATTTTCAGTTGAATAGTTGGAATCATAATTGTAAATACAGAATGAATGAGCTATTTTTTTTAAGTAATTCAGAGATTTAACTGAATCAAATATGGTGTTTTAGGGTCTAGTGTCAAGATTCTCTACATATTTACTCTTTGGGGAGTAAGTTCTATTTACTTATTTGTTTGTTTATGTGCACATCCACATGCTATTGCACACGTGGTAATCGGTTAGAAGACAGTGTCTGGGATCTGGTAGTCTCTTTCCATGAGGTGGGTTCTGGTGATCGAGTCCAGCTTGTTAGTCTTGCTAGCAAGCACTGTGACTGAGCGTGAGCTGTCTGTCAGTCTTGGGTTTAGTTTCCTCTCTGCCGTAATTATGTTCTTGCTTCAGTTCCAGCTGGGAATTAAAAAAGGGCAAGCAACTGTATTCTGGGAGGATATTTTAAAAATAAAATAATTTATTGGTTTTTGGATATTAGATGACCGTGGGAATTTGTAGATCCAGTTTTTGGCCCCTAATTAGTTTAAATCTCCTGTTAAAAGGAGCAGCAGCAGCAGCAGCAACAGCTTAGAGGAACTGATGCTATGCAACTTTATCCCATTGTAGGTGCACACTGTATTTACATATTTTTAATTTTAGAAGATGATTAACTTTTTTGAAATTTCTTTTATAAAATAATTTTGAAAGAAAAACATGACTCAAACGGGGGCAAGGTTTATAACTATAAAACTGTAACCAAATTTTCGAAAATATAGTCCCCTTAAAAGGAAGAACATGCTGGTATCTTAAGTGATCAAGGCCGATTAGAGGAAAACAAATCCAAATTCGTTAGCTTCCTAGTCATAAATGAGAAAAGTTTGGCTCATTGATAGTAAATAGCTGTAGAAAATGGATACAGCCAGTTAACCACCAAGACGTATTGAGACAAGGAATTAAAGGGACCAAATATAATGTTATATAAAATTAATTACTTAAGAAATTGTTTTTATTAAAATGTCAGTAAAATTGCCCAGTGACTGTGCTATGAAAACAAATGGTTCTAAGAAGGAAGAGAGTTCCTGTAGTGTGCACTGCAAATTACCCATAACTTTAGACACCATTCCTTGTTTCTCAATTAATTTTACTGCTCTTATGAATTTAGTGCCGGTGCAGTCATATTTAAGTCATCCAATCAAAACATGTGTTTTTTAGATAAGTTGTTTAACAAATTAAATACTAAGTTTCTTATCTGATGTTGAATAGATGGATTAATAAGACAGTTCACACACACACACACACACACACACACACACACACTTGTATTTTTGAGAACATGTTACTTATTGTTACTTATTGTATAGCACCCGTTGACCCAGAACTCACTATATAGAGCAAGGTGGTTCTCAACTCACAGAGATTGAACTGCCTCTGACTCCTGGGTACCCAGACTACACTTGATATTAGCCAAAAAGGAGAAGTGATCAGGTACCCAGATTAAATGCATATGATATCATTCTCGGCTCAATGTCTTTTGGAAGAGAAGATCAAGAAATATGCAGCGTATCTAAAGCAAAATAAATACTAGAGTTATAACACTTCACATTGGTAACATTTATCAAAAGAGTTGTACGTGAGGACAGAAAGAATTGTCAAAATTCTATGAGTTTGCTAGAATTTGAATAGAATTGAAGTTTGGTGGTTTTTAACATTGCCCAGCCCAGAGAAATGTAAAAATAATATACCCCACAAAGAGCTGGAGATTTTAACCTGGAGAGACTGATAAATTTTGACTTTAGAAATAGCAGATTACAGACTCATGCTAATAAATGACATTATAAATAGGATTCATCTATTTTTGCTCCCCCTTCCTCACCTTCTCCCCATCTCCCGGAGTCCCCCTTACAATTGCAGCCCATGTAACCTCTTCCGTATTGCTCTTATGTTCCTACTGCCCTATGGCCACCCCCTTTCCATGGGTCCTCTTTTTCCCTTCTTGTGGTCCCCTCATTAGATTCACAATCTACACTTGTTAAAAGACCAGGCACATAAGGGATTCTCTTTCTGATCCGGATCTTTCACAGATAGATTATTTAGCAGGAAAGACGTGTTAAAGTGTCTGCTTTCTGACTCAGGCAGAAAAACAGCAGAAAATGACCTTGTAGGTATAACTATATTGAAGAGTAAAAAAAGGGAGGGCTGTCTTAGAATCAGCTAGGATGTGATGGTATATTTAGATTGGGCATAATAATTAGGTGAAGCAAAGGGAAGTTTTGATTGGTGGACTTCAATACTTTGATAGCTGGACCTTGGCAGTCAGTCTCAGGAGGAGGAATTGGCCAAATAAGGGAATAGACCTTTGTGGCTAGCTTTAGGAGTGTAATCTAAAGGTTTTGCTAGCAAGACAGAGGGAATGAAGGGCAATCTTAAGGCCTGCTAGAGTTGGCCCATGTCCCATCAATACCCACACTGAGTTGCTCTTTTATACATAAATTGCCATTGTAAGTTGTGATCTGCACATGAGAGAGGACATAGACCTTTAATCTTTCTGAGTCAGAGTGACCTTGCTTTTTATTGGTGATTTCATGTTCTCATTTATGTTTACAGCTGAACACCACTCTCTAGATAAACACATTTACATTATCTATTGATCCCATGATGGATACCTAGGCTGGTTCTATTTCCTTGCTGTTGTGAGTAATGCAGCAATAAACATGAATGAGCAAGTAACTCAGTCATAGGATACAGTGGCCTACCAGTTCGGATTTATGCCCAGATGTGTCTTACAGAGGCTTACTTGTACAGATGTACACCCAGATGTGTCTTAGCTGAATCTTGTGGGAGATCCATTTTTCACATTTCTGAGATACCTCCATACTGATTGCCATGAGACTGCTCTCCTCCACCAGCAGGGTGTAAACATTCACCTTTTTCTCCATCCTGGACAACATTTGTTGTTTTCTCTTCTTGGTGATAGCCATCCTGACTGGGATGAAATGGAATCTCCAAGTGGTTTTAATTTGCAGTTTTCTTGATAACTCAGGGTGTTAAACACCCTTTTAAATGCTTGATGACAATTTGTGTTCCTTCTTTTGACAACTATCTGTTTGATTAGCCCATTTGTTGGCTGGCAATTTTATTCTTTTGGTATGCATTTTTAGAAAGTTCCTTTTGCTTGTGAGCCTACCTATTAAGGACGGAGCTTTCTCTCCATCCTTACAATTCTTGATGCACACTAGAGATTAGACCCCTGACTGAAGTTTAGCTCACAAATCTCTTCTTCCACTTGGTAGTCAGTCATTTTGTTCTGCTGATAGACATTCTTGCTTTGCAGAAACATTTTAATTTTCTGTAGTCCTGTTTGTAATTCCTGGGGCTAGTTCGTATATTATTGAAGTCCTGTTCAGAAAGTTCTTGCCTATACCTCTGTCTTCATCTGGTTTTCCTCTGACAGGTCAGTGTTTTAAAGTCAGGTCTTTAATTCAATTTGAATTGATTTTTTTGTGCAGGTGAGTGATATGGATCTAATTTTAGTCTTCTATAGGTGAGTATTCAATTTTGCTAGCACCATTGACTGAACAGACTGACAGTTTATTTTTGACACCTTTGTAAAAATTTGACTCCTTTGCGAAAAAAATTAGGTTGGGATAGTATTATAAAGAAAAGTCTGTCTAAAAACACTGAAATATCAGAGCGTTCAAAGTCAGTCTCTGCACCTAAGAGTCTGAGGAGGCTAACCTGGGGTACAAGAGATTCTGTTAAAACAAAACAATCACAAAACTTGGACAATGGGAATTTCCTTTTTCTTTGTCCATCCAGTGCAGTCAGAACACATAAACCTATAGGAAAAAACACACCAATTAAATGGTAGGCAATAAAATCACCCCCAAATGAGTAATACGTAAGACAGGATGCATTTAACGTTATTCAATGCAAAGTTCCAGCTGATTTTCTACAGCTATTTACAATGTGGTTTGGGAAACTAGATAGGTTGGCATACCTCTGTTAATCTGCAAAGGCATAAAAATAGCAGCCCCTGTTATTTTTACTGTAGCTCCTCCTACAGTGGCGCTCTGTGAGTCTGTTTGCCATCATCAAGCAGAACACATTTCTCCCATACCTATTTGCACTATGGTTTGAATCTTGCTTGTTTTTTTTTTTTTATATAAGATATTTGCTTTATTTACATTTCAAATGGTATCCCCTTTCCTAGTTATCTGTCCAAAAAACCCCTATCCCATCCCCTCTCTCCCCGGTCACCGCCCCCCCCCCCCCCCCAGTTTCTTGACTTGCATTCCTCTATTCTGGGGAATTGAGCCTTCACAGGACCAATGGCTGCTCCTCTCATTGATGTCTGAAACGGTCATCTTCTGCTACATATGTAGCTGGAGCTGAGGGTCCTTTCATGTGTACTCTTTGGTTGGTGGTTTAGAACCTGGGAGCTCTGGGGATACTGTTTGGTTCATATTATTGTTCCTCCTCCAGAGCTGCAAAACTCTTCAGCTCCTTGGGTCCTCTCTCTAGCTGCTCCATTGGGGACCCTATGCTCATTCTATTGGTATTGCTTCTTATTGGTAGTGATAGAATGTCCTCAAGGTACCATCAGCTACTGACTTCCCTGGGTTCTTGAGGCCAGTGAGTAGCTGCTGGTGAGACATTCACAACCACAGCCTCTGGGTCTTTGGAACTCACATAGTAGCTGAGGTTCACATCGCTACATATTACTGACAAAAGCAGGAATATCTATTCACTAGGGAAAGTAGAAGAGGAAGCAGAAAGGAATTTGGGAATTCAGCCATTTTTCTGACACTGGAGAGAAATGTGTTTGGAAACAGTCCGAATATGATGCAAGTGCTATTTCTGGAGTTTTCTAACTCAAATGAACCTCAAGTGAAGGTATTCAGCAGTCACACTCAACTTCCGGGTGTGCTAAACTATCCACCAATGAGGGGTCCCTCTCAATAGCAGACCTTCATGCTGATTAAACATTCACTGTTGCCATATCAAGTTTCTTTTGTTTATAAATGTGCACATGCTGATATACTTTATATTTTTATGCTGTGCAGTATAAATGCTGTAACGATTTTGTCTATTCTTTTCTCTGGGAATGAATGGTACTTTACATTGTATTAGCACTGCATTAATGGATTTTATAGGGATTTATTTGAGTAAACTATTTGCATTTTCCCCAAAGAGATCTGAAATAGAGCAGTTTTATTGTTACTTTGGGGAAGTATAAATAATAAGTTTGGTCATAAAATTTTAAGCTGTTTGAAGCATTTGATTTTAATTTCTGCTGCCTTGAGCATCTTTTTCTTGTAATGAATTAAATTATATTGCCTGTGTTTAACCAGACTATCACTTGCTTATGAATGAGGAGTAAAGTCTTTATAGGAATGTTTGAGAAACACTTAACCCTGTTAGAACCAGGCAGCCTACTTGTGGAATATTTTAGAATATTAGGAACAGTGCTGAGGGCTTCATAATTTAATCTAGAAAACTGGCTTTTTATTTCTTTAACTAATGTTATCTATCTATCTATATCTATCTATCTATCTGACTATAGATTTAAGAGTTTAAATGATCTAATTAAGAACTAGAAATTATTTTAATAAATGTTGCTTATTAGTAAAAATACTTTTGTTCTGATCATATACATAGACTATGCTATGTTCTCCACAAATCTTTATGCTGAAGTTTTAACTCCAAATGTAATCGTTGCGGGAGTTTAGGGAATGTTGGAAAGTGATTCAGCTCTGAGAATGAAACTCATATGAGGTGCATCAGTGCATTTTTAGAAGAGCCGAGAGGCTCCCTGTTCCACTCATGTGACTGCTCAAAGACCAGCCATGAGGCAGACAGGGTTTCTCATGAGACCCAGAACAGGTTGGCATCATGCTGTTGAGCTTCTCTTTCCAGAACCATAACCATTGTTTGAGTTAATGAGCTTTCCCTACAGTGGACTGAAGAAAACCAAAGGCTTAGGTGTATGTATCTGCATATATCCATTTGAACTTTAGATGTATACATCAATTAGCAATATAGGAATCAGATCTTCTGATTCTAGATACTCGCTAAGTCACAAATTTGTAAACAGAAAACCACTTTGTTAGGTAAAAATCATAATATTTTAATAAAATAATCTTGACAAAATATGTAAGTGAGAAAGTTATAAAACTTAAATATGCGTTAAAAGGGAAAGACATAAGTATGTTTGAATAAAATTAAGGAAAACACCTCTCAGTAAGATAGCAAATTCTAACAACAAATAGTAAAGGTTTAATTTTTGTTTATTTATTATTTATAGATTTTCTTCACATAGTATATCCTGGTTAGTTTCCCTTCCTTTTACCTCTCCCATTTGGATCTAACCCATTCTGTCTCTCATTAGAAAAGAAACAGGCTTCTATGTAATACATAGAACAAAAAACTTTGGATAAGACAAAAAAAAAAAAAACAAAGAAAGCACAAAAGAAAAGGCATAGAAGCAAAATATAGATGTAGAGACCTGCTTATTCTTGAACTAAGGAATCCCATAAAAACACTAAACTAAAAGCCATAATATACATACAAAGGACTGCAGGGCAAAGAGGAAAAATGAGAAAGGAAAAAATATACGAATAAAATAAAAGTAGATGTAAAAATCAAACATAAGATAGAAATTCTAAAAAAAAATAAAGAGCCAGTGCCTTGACATGACATTATAAAATAACAAATGTCTAAAGAGGCCATTGAGTTCCTTTCTGTTGGCCATCTCCTGGCCCAAATATCTGTTCCAAGCAAGTGCTAAGGGGACTGTGAGTCCAACATTTAAGGGACTACTTGAAAAAAAAGTGTTGTTTGCTATTGTTGTTGGTGTGTGTATGTGTGTGTGTGTGTTCTTTCTTTTTTGTTTTGTTTTTGCTAAGGTTTCTTTGTGTCATTCTGGCTGTCCTGGAACTTGCTTTGTAGACCAGACTGGCCTCAGATGCAGAGATCTGCCTACTTTTGCCTCCTGAGTGCTTGATTTAAAGGCATACACCAGTACACCTGGCATTAAAAAAGTTTTAGCAATGTCCAACACAGCGTTTTATAAGATCTCATTACCTTTATCTGTCAAAAGACAATTTATGTACAGTGGCATTGACATGGCCACCACATGTCTCTACCATTTTGGGACTTGGGCTGTATACTGGCTGATTTTGTGTGTCAACTTGATACCAGCTGGAGTTATCACAGAAAAAGGAGCTTCAGTTGGGAAAGTGCCTCCATGAGATCCAGCTGTAGGGCATTTTCTCAATTAGTGATCAAGGAGGGAGGACCTAGACCATTGTGGGTGGTGCCATCCCTTGGCTGGTTGTCTTGAGTTCTGTAAGAAAGCAAGCTGAGCAAGGCAGGGGAAGCAAGCCAGTAAGGAACATCCCTCCTTGACCTTTGCATCGACTTCTGCTTCCTGACCTGCTTGAGTTCTAGTCCTGACTTCTTTTGGTGATGAACAAGAATGTGGGAATGTAAGCTGAATAAACCCTTTCCTTCTCAACTTGCTTCTTGGTCATAATGTTTGTGCAGGAATGCAAACCATGATTAAGACAGGCTGGTTTCACCATTCTGCCTACCCTCGGAGCAACAGGAAGTAAGGCTGAATTCTAACCTGCTGCTGTACTTACTACTTGAGCTAGTACTTCCTGTGTATAACAGGCTCCTAAGCTGGTTTCAGAGGTACTGCCTCCCCATTGACCACACCTGACGGCTCAAAAAGCTCTGGGTTGATCAGATATTCTGAACCCTGGTCGATAAAGCTTCCTGGATGAATGAACTATGTAGCCTGAGTACCCTTAAGAAACTCCCCCTCTGACAAACATAGTCGTGACCTGGACTGTTCTATCATTCACTCATTTTTTCATCCCTCTGATAAAAAGGCTTTGACCCTTCCAGACAATCATGCACACAGAGAACATTTGTCTTTCTACACCCTACAATTCTAGTTTGACATCAGTCTTGCCTTTTTCACTTTCAATAGGCACTGGTGAGCCTCATAGTCTGCTTCTCCCATTCTTGTATACCTTATGAACCCAACCACATACCAGTTAAGCTCATTCAGACCCTCCAGAGGCTCAGCTATTGTGTAAAGATCATGGTGTATCATGGGTGTCACAGAGACATTAAAGTCTCATAGGAGTAGAGAACTCTGATGAATGAATGTGTTCATTAACTCTCCCGTGAACACAGTCATAGTTACTCTGGGAAACTGGTAATCAAACACCATCTCTTCATGCTAAATTCTTTAGGCAGGGATTGATATTCATGGGACCTCAGTCATAACTAGCCAAGAATCCAGAAACTCCACTAGAAATGGAGTTCGCTTATATCATTTCAGATAATGCAACCTTGGTCTCAAGGTGAATGTGTAATTAGATTACTCAGTTTTTCCAGAGCACAAATCAATCTTATCTACCTGAATATCACACAGCCTCTTGGGACGGACTGTGGAAGGAATTTCAGTTTTCATTTAAGTCCTTTGAAATCCGGGGTGTAGAATAGCCCATGATTTTCCAATTTCCTCTCTGGGGACTTTTCAGGGTCTCCTTATACATGTTGCCTCATGGCTTTACCCGCCTCTGTATTAAACTTTGTACTTGAGGGTATCTTCTTTCTATTCTTTTTCTCTTATTCTTTTTCTCTTTACTGTCAGATGCTTCTCATGCATTCTAAATTTGGGTCCTAGAAAGGTTACATCGAATAGACATGATTTTACTCTTTCCCATTTGTTCTGCCATTTGTAGGAAAAGACAAGTTGTTTTTGAATTCTGATTCTGCAAAAATCAGAAGCTGACGCAAAGAACAGGACTTATATATCTCTTTCCCTCTGTAATCCTTTCCTTAAGCAACTGGGCTGATTGGAGGTGGGAGTTAAGTCTCAGTTGTGGTTTTCTTATTCACAGTAGAAACCTTGTTAACTCCAACAGCTTCCTAACAGCAGTGTCCCATTGCTTACAGCTATGTCCAGAGGCTGCATTCTACTGTACACTATATAGATATTCTGTAGTTCAGCAGCCATATTCGGAATCATCTCTGTATTCATGTCCTGTATCTACTCATCAAGGAGGTATATCATCCATACCACATAGGGGAAGGTAGCCATCCTGAACAATGTCCCAAAAGTGCTTCATTGTCTTACCTCCCACATTAGGGGACACATACCTGCCATGACAAGCAATGAAACATACCAATTCATAGTTTGTGAGGAGTAGCTTTATTGGTGTGCTCCTGACATTGGTTTACTCCTAAACAGATCACTCCCGGTTTCATACGTTATCAGCCACACAAGGGTCTAGGCAACCAGTCCTTTGAATTTCATATTAGGTTCTGTAGAGTTCTTGGGTTGCCAACTGGTTGCAAATGGAAAAATGACTGTACACCTCAGATATGGCACCAACAACTGAGTTGTTCCTACTAAGGTAAAGAGATGGTTCTACCAACTTGGAGAGCTAATGAGTCTATTGAGCTTACTTACAGAAGCATTGGTAACTCCCAATCATGTCATTGAGAAGTCCCATGCCATCTTGAGTGATGACTCCTAAAAGTCATAGAATTAAAATTCTTTGCATAACTTGCAGAACATTCCACTAAAAAGCCAACCTATGCCTAGTAATTGTTTACTTCTTGTATAACCACAGGGACAATGGGGTTCTGACTCTGATCACTTTATTGTGAGTGTTCTGAAGGGATGTTTCATCTTCAGAAAATAGCCATGGACCTAGGACCTAGACAAGCCTCTTAAAAATATAACTGTTCACACCATACTGGAAGTTTGATGAGACTGGTCATTTTCTCTAAATTATCTGAGTGATCAAAGCCTTTTCCTTGGATTAACTTCAGATTCAAGTATGTGATTTCTGGGCTATGTTAGCAGCTCTTCAGGAATGTTTCTGTAATTTAATAATACAGAAGGAATAAGGACATCATCTCTACAGAGAATACATTATAGAAATGAATTTTCCACTGCTTCTTACCATGCCTTATTTGCATATGTTGGTTTTAAACATTAAAAAAAAATTTAAACTAAAAATAATTTGGAAGGAAATAATATTGCTTTAACAAATATATCTTAATCATTAGCTTAATATCCTCCAAGTGTATTAGATCAAGGTACCTTGTGAGTAAGTAATGATGGGAATCTCTGTCAGCGGAAAAAGAAAAAAAAAAGCACACTATCCCCCAGGGAGCTGCACAGGTTCCTTGCCTTTGACACCAGGTGTCTCTTTTTCCTTAAGATGCATTTGATGTGGAGCATCAATAAGGCTTAAGGGCTTTACACCAAAGCACTTGATCCGTTCAGTTCAGCAACACTCACTAACAGTTCTTAAACTGAAAGGCAATTGTTGTGCCCCTTCTCTTTCTTTTGGGTTCCTTATGCATAATTCATGCAGGATCTTTGGTCTGTTTTATCGTAGGATTCTGTGATGGACTAAACATCACAAGCCGCAACTAACAGGCACAGAGTCATGGGTATTTTGGCTTTAAATACAATCTCATTTTTTTCCCTCTTGTAAGTCTCATAATTTTGAGGGGCTAAAATAAACCTTGTTAAGAAACATGGTACCATATTAGCAGGGGAGTGGAATATAAATATGTAGCCTCTAAAGCAAATGACAACTAATAGTGGAGTTTTCTTTTTCTTTTTCTTTTTTTAAAGATTTATTTTATTTCTATTTATATGAGTACACAGTTGCTGTCTTCAGACATTTGAAGAGGGCATCGGATCCCATTACAGATGGTTGTGAGCCACCATGTGGTTGCTGGGAATTGAACTCAGGACCTCTGGAAGAGCAGCAGTCTTAATGCTGAGCCATTTCTCCAGCCAGTTTTCTTTGTCTAATACCAGTTCAACATTAGAATATTTGAAATGAGCAACACATTGAAGAGCACAGGTTACTTGTAGAAAATGGTGACAATGAAGGTTTCTTGGCTATTTCAGTTAGTTATGCAGAGAAAGCTGATGGGTCCCAAGACTTGAAGTCAGGCCTTTGGATGACAGGATTCCTCCTCTGTTCCAAACCATAGGCCTCACCTTTACTGCAGCTGTCTTTGTGTAGGGAGGACAAGAGAAGAAGAGAAGAAAAACAGCATTGTCTTATGGGAGAAGGATGAAGGAACTCCTCACTTCCTTTCCATTGACAATGTGTTGATAGGAACTGGGAAACATGGGCGATCATATTCCAGACGGAGACGGAGAAATGTAGTTTTATCTGAATACTATGTGCCTAAATTAGATAACTACAATGAAAGAAAAGGCAAAATGTTTATGGAAAGCAGCAGGTTTTCACGTGACCCTTAAATAATTTACAACATTAAGAGTCAGTTGACAAGTGGGGGTAGACTCTAGCCAGGTCATACCCAGTCATGAATAGCTGAAATAACAACCTAAGTTTATCTATATTTTAGATGTAAGCACTTAGATATGCTAAGACATGAGTGTTTGGTATTTGAAATCTAAATGGCCGCAAACTTCTCCAGCTCCTTGGGTCCTTTCTCTAGCTGTTCCATTGGGGACCCTATGCACATTCTATTGGTTGACTGTGAGCCATGGGTATTTAGATCCACTTTCCAACAAGGATCAAAGTATCCACACTTTGGTCTTCCTTCTTCTTGAGCTTCATGTGGTCTGTGAGTTGTATCTTGGGTATTCTAAGCTTTTGGGCTAATATCGACTTATCAGCAAGTGCATACTTTGTGTGTTCTTTTGTGATTGGGTTACCTCACTCAGGATGCTATTTTCTAGTTCCATTCATTTGCTTAAGAATTTCATGAATTCATTTGTTTTTAATAGCTGAGTACTACTCCATTGTGTAAATGTACCATGTCTTCTGTATCCATTCCTCTGTTGAGGAACATCTGGGTTTTGCAGGAGGAGCAACAATATGTACCAACCAGTACCCCCAGAGCTCCCAGGGACTAAACCACCAACCAAAGAGTACACATGGAGGGACCCATGGCTCCAGCTACATGAGTAGCTGAAGATGACCATTTCAGACATCAATAAGAGGAGAGGCCATTGGTCTTATGAAGGCTTGATTCCCCAGAATAGCGGAATGCAAGTCAGGAATTTGGGGAGGAGGTGAGCAGGGGGAGGGGGATGGGATAGGGAGTTTTCAGAGGGGTAATTAGGAAAGGGGATACCATTTAAAATGTAAATAAAGTAAATAACTAATAAAAAGGAATCTAAATGGCAGGAGTGAGAAGCTATTTACAGTATGTATAAGGAGTTATTTCTCACAAAAAGAATTTCATAGTGGCAAACATAATATGGTTTTATACTAAATATACTATAAATACACTCATTAACTAAGTTATTAGTGCCCTCTGAGGTCTTAGAGTACTTTTTGAGCTCTCATCTAAGAATCTCAGCATATGTTAATTTTTTTCTCCTGCTTTTCTGGACATACTGTCATTTTATGATTAACACTGTGTTCATTCTTGGAGTGAGATCTATTTCAGACTTCTGGAACATTTGTATAAATATTATATCAGCTGTTGTCCATATAAACAATGTTCTGAACTATGGTAGTTCTGTAACTGCCATCTTTGTGTTTTTCCCACAGAAGCTGCAGAGGAGAGAGGTGATGCTGGACCACTAATGAGAGAGGTAGGACACATACATCCCAGAGTTGTATATGCCTTCCCATAGCACAGTCTTATTCTCTTCTTCCTGTGGGGTCTGCCATTCACTGTGTCAGTTTGGAGGGCTAATGACTGGAACCCTGTCACTTAGATATGGACTAAGTAACCATACTTAACAATTTGCATAGCATCTATAATTTAGAAATTTTTATATCATTAGGAATTTTCAATGAAGGTTCTAGTGTCTTTTAGCCTCATGTGAGGAAAGTGAGTTATTATTCATCTTTTGTTGTATATTCTATTCGTTTTGTAATTCTGTAATTTTGAAAGTATTGGAATTGCAAATATCACACAAATTTGGTTTTAGACAACTATATTTAATGAGAGTTATGCCTACTGTGACTGCTAAGAACCTAACTACATTTGGAAAAGAACCACATTTGACTTATGTAGCAAAATAATTCTGATTAAAATTCTTCTGATAATGCTTTGCATTCTATTGCCATCTATATGCTAATATTTCTAACAAATTATCAGATGCTATTTCTACATAACCTTTTTCTCAACAAATGACCTGTCATGTTCATAATGGCCTCAATTTTCACTGGCAGTTTTAATTTTATCTAGCAAAAAATTGAAGACTCATAAGGAAACTAATTACATAGTTTCACAGTTAATAATATGGTTTCTAGTTTTAAGACTTATAACGTGCAAATTTATCTGGTTAAATTCTCTAAGATCCAAGTCTTCTGCCTTTTCATTTAAAAAATGTGCCTTCATAGACTGTAGAAGCACTATGGATATTTTCATATTATAGACTTAGAAATATTAAATATTAATTTTGCATTAAATCTTTGTAGACCTAAATCTCAGCTGGATTATATTTCTGTCACACAACCTTTGCCCTACTAAGGTCTCTTGTAAGAGTAAAGAATCCAGCTCTTGAGAATAAAGTCACACATAGCTAGTGGAAATTTCATTTGGGCTATTTATTAATCATGCCAGAGGTACTAATCTGGCATTAAAACAATATAATTCCTAATATATATTATTTTAGGCCACAGGCCATTTTCAAGAAGTAATAAGAAGAAACTCCTGATGTTGAAAGTGTTTTCATCTATAGCTGTCAGAAGTTGGCAATGATCTAATTAAAATAAATTAATTGATTATTGATACAAACTCACCATCATTTGATATAACTTTGTCAAGAAATAAGGACTAGTAATAAAATGTAGAAAGACCTTTACACTTCTTGATAATATTTTTTTTTGCAGCTTGAAGGGAGAACTTCAAATTGGGAAAAGAATAAAAATAGAGAACAGAAGACGAAAGGAGTTATTTGAGAGGAAGACACTGAGATGCTAAAAATGTTACTCCACAAGGAGACTGAAGGAATATTCTTTTAGGGGCGAAAAATACCAAGACAAAAGCAAAAGGACAAAGTGAAGTTGTAGGTTACTGACCTCATTAGATCTCACAAGGTCCTAAGATCTGAAAAATTCTGGCCTTTAGCTTTGTAGTCTGTCTGGACTCTGCCATTTACAGGATCACTGAGATATAGAAGAAGCTCTGTACCATACACAGAAGGCTTTAAGCACATCTTGTCAACTTTCTAGGCTGCATTTACAAGTCTAAGTAAAAATGACTTTTCCCCTCTGTTCTTTTTCTTTAATTACTTTTTTCATAATTGATTTGGTGTGTGAATGACTTGAATTTATTCACTGTGTACTGACATTTATACTCTTTTACATAATTTATATGATTATCCATTATATTATTAAATTAATTTTCTCATTTTATTTTATAAGGCTTTGGGGGGGTCACATCTTATGAAATATATATTCAAAAATCTCATGCATATTGTTCTTTAATGACAGAGTGGTGTTTCTATTACACTGTAATGGCTCTTCAAAGGAATTGACTTTTGAATATTTAAGACTATCTCATTGTATTGATTAAAATAATTTTAATTTGGGCACATTGTCTCTGCTGGGTGTTGAGTGCTTGCATGGCTGGGCTTAGATACTGCACACTCTCAGTTGGACTGTCACAGAGCAAACTGTGTGCTTTCTCATCCATTCTCACTACTGCTGGTTGACTTTCAAATTTCAGACTTCAACAGAAACGGCATTTCTTAATGATGAGTATATTGACTCGGAAATCAACTTTTCATGCTTGGGATATTTCCGAAGTAAGCTGTATTCCTTTCAGTAAAGAGAGTTTAAAATGCAGAGCGACTCACATGACTAAAATGGTCATGGTATTGTAAATATACATAACCACACATTTGAATCTACTAAATTAAAATTTCACAGCTACCGTGAAAGCAATCAAAATAAGTAGTGGATTGTTCCCCAAACACAGAAGATATTTTCTTTCTGGTTTATAGGGTTGACGTTTTAGAAGAAGGAACAGAATGAGAAGGAGGAAGACAAAGTGAGAGGAGGAAGGGGAGAAGGAGGAGGAGAAGAGAGAAGGAAGAGCATATGAAGGAGTAGCAGGAGAAAAGTTGCTTGTAAAGAAGGCTTAGAAGTGAATTTTTCCAAGAATACTTGTTTCCCTCATAAAAAGCATATTGCTATATAGATGACTATCTCATGCCTGTCTCAGAGTTGAAAGTGTTCACTGCTGTTCCTTAAGACTTCTTGAACATGGTCATGAAATAATAGAAATAACAGAGAAATCAGCATATTAAATACTATACAATATGAGATTTCTAAGAGAGTGGGTTAACTAGAATGGGAATTGGGTCCAAGAGCTGAGCTCTTGAACACCAGAGTGCTTAGACCATGGGACTCCAAGGAAAACTTGGAGATGGATAAGTAGAGCTCAAGAGGTTACAGTGCAGTATGTAAAGGAAGGGCTTGGGAAGGGAAGAATGTTGACGCTGGACTTAGTAAGTCTCCAGATTCTTATGCCAAATGATAGAACAGGCAGGCAAGAGAAGCCCAGCTCTGGTTTTGGTGTTGAGTACAAATGTTTGAGCCTCTTATTCAAATGAGTTAATGCTTACAAGGTGTTAAGATGCAAGACTTGGTACAACATGCTTTATCTGTGTTACACAGACAGGTATATTGTGTCTTCCAATTTCTTCCGAGTATTTAAAAATGTCTTACCGTTATTATTTTCCCTCCAAGTAAAAGAGTCAGAGAATTCATATATACCCAAAAGTTTTTTCAGCCATTATTATGTATACATAATATAGCAGTTATTATTATGTATGCCTGATAATAACTAGTTATCTGCTAAATAAGTATGTAATATATAATGTGCAATATATTTGGTATATACTTAATTTATACATTTGTATGCATGTTTGTAAATGTAACAAGCAAATGAATGAAATGTATATATATCATCATTTTTCTTAGTTATAGACCTCGTAGTTATGATTCTTACGTTGTATAGATTTCTTAGTTAGAGATTTTGTAGCTATGAGAGGCTTCAAGCAAATACTCTGACAAACTAGTTCTTGATGGAAACAAAGCATGTCAGGTCCTGGATGGAGAACAGATGACCTCTTCGTTGTTTAAGACTCTAAACTGGAGCAAGCAAGTTTAAGAAGTTCTGAATCGTCAATACAAAGCAGCAAGTATTTCTTGGAAGCTTAGTGCAGGAAGAGGAAAAGAAGAAACTAGAGAGCTAGGCTGGAAGAAGAGTTTTAAATGGGAGGATTGAAAGTGGAAAGAGCTAATAGTTTGTTTATTTTTATCTTGTGCAAATACACAAGAATACTTCCCTCTACCCCCTCCTGACAAAAATCAATAAATCACTATTTTAAAATGTCTTCCTGGTCTTTTTTTTTTTTTCAGCAAATGTGGCTTCTTGTTCAAGAGATTTAAAGAGATGTTGGAGGTACAGGATGCTAGACTCTCTCTCCCAGAAGTTTTGTGGTTTCCTGTCTCTAAATCATCATCACACCTTTTGATTATTATATTAACACTCACCTGAAAAATTTCTCTATGAAAATGTTAATTAGTGTGATTTAAAAATAAATGGCTTAAAGCAATTAGTGCCCTTTTCTCTAAAGCTCGTCAAGGCTTTCTGCTACATTATTTCTGAACATCAATCTTGGAGCAAGGTAATATGGTGTAAGACCCGTCTGGATTTCATTCTGTGGCACACTTCTAGGTCAGCTTCCTTTCTACAAATTCTTTTATGTTGCCTTTCAAAACATCAACTACATGAAGGAACCCCTAAATAGATTGATGCTAAACTAGCCAATCATCAAGCATATTGTAAGATCGATGAGATGAATCTATTTGAATGACCTGGAGTCTATAAAACCTTGAATTATTCTGAGTTGAGCGCTCTCCAATGTGCTACAGTAGTTGTATTTGGTGCCATCTGGTGGCAGGTGTAGTCTAAAAGATACTTTTAAACAAACTTAAAAAATACCAAAATATCCTCAAGGGTCTTCCCCAGTCTCTTTTTTATTAGTTTCAGTGTCTGGCTTTATGTGGAGGTCCTTAATCAATTTGGAGTTGAGCTTAGTACAAGGAGATAAAAATGGAACAATTCGCATTCTTCTGCATGCTGACCTCCAGTTGAACCAGCACCATTTGTTGAAAAGGCTATCTTTTTTCCATTGGATGTTTTCAGCCTTTTTGTCAAGGATCAAGTGGCCATAGGTGTGTGGGTTCATTTCTGGATCTTCAATCCTGTTCCATTGATCTGCCTGACTGTCACTGTACCAATACCATGCAGTTTTTAACACTATTGCTCTGTAGTATTGCTTGAGGTCAGGGATACTGATTCCCCCAGACTTTCTTTTGTTGTTGAGAATAGTTTTAGCTATTCTGGGTTTTTTGTTATTCCAGATGAATTTGAGAATTGCTCTTTCTAACTCTATGACGAATTGAGTTGGGATTTTGATGGGTATTGCATTGAATCTATATATTGGTTTTGGCAAAATAGGCATTTTAACTATATTAATTCTGCTGATCCATGAGCCTGGGAGGTTTTTCCAGTTTTTAGGTCTTCTTCCACCTCCTTAGTGCTTTCTATTGTGCATTTCCACAGTAGAAATCTGAGACCTGGACTAAGTGCAAAGGAGTAGGGAAGTTAACTCTAGGATGTTTTGCTTAGTATTATATATTTCAACAATTCAAAGTTGCTTTTAGATTTGTACTTTATTTGAGGAGTGTGAGCCTGATGTTTGGCCTGGGAGAGGACACACAGCTCCAATTAATAAGAAGTTTATACAGCTTCCTCTTGTGATAGTTCTGATTAATTATATTTGTTTCCTTTGTGTAGTACAATAGTTAATCTTTGTCATAGATTTGACCGGATTTTGAGTCATGTAAAACATACACTTCTGGGTCTGTTTGAACACCAGCATTCAACACTCTCCTGCTTCCTAACTGTGGGCACAATGTGCTCCGCCATATTGTGCTGCTGCCACAGTGTCTTCTTCGCCATGATAGACTATTAGCACCCTCCCTCCTTAGGGAGCTTTTCTCAGGTATTTCTTCCCAGGGATTCTCAAGAAAAGTAAACAAAGCAGGCAGAGGACTCTTCTCACCTATTTTCATATTGTGTCTGTAAGTAGTTTAACTGGTCAGCCTTAAAACTTACAGCCAAGCAACTTCACGTGTTGAACACAGTTTTCAATGCATGCATACAACATTCATGTATATACTCTGAATATAATTTTTATCACAATTTTATTTCCATCAGTGGAAGCAAATCTTCAGCACCACCGTGTAGTTATTGCTGACAGTCTTGTTTAATAAAAAGAATGAAAAATTGAAATTTTAGGAAAGGAAAACATAACATCTACTTAGACGTTTCCCTGTGGGTGATGTTTTATTGCTTTGAATGTTCTGGGGAAGGAGTAGAACTAGTTTTCTTTTGAAGGTACAGACCTCTTTCCATTTATTAATGATGGAAATTAGTAAACATTTTCATTAGTTGTATGTGCTTGGCAGAAGCTGTGTAATGGGTTTATAACTTATACTGTTAAGAGCTGGGTACACTCTGTAGTCGGTCTTCCTGAGAGGCGGAAACAGAGAATGTTTTATGAGCTCAAGAATTTGAGGCTGTTGTAGTTTGAATAAAAATGGCTCCTATGGACTCATAGATTTGAATGGTTGGGCATTAAGGAGTAGTGCTACTTGACAGGGGTTAGAAGGTGTGGCCTTGGCAGTCTGTTCTTTCAGCTTGTCGTACAAGGGTGTGTGTCAAGATGGCTGCCTCCTTGCGGCACACGCTGCCAAGGCCGTTTCCTATGCTTTTACGCTCTTCCGAAGTTCCTATGTAGCTCAGGTTCCCTTCCAGAACTCTCTGCACCAGAGGCCTTCCTGAAGAAGATGCTCCATCTTTACTTCCTGTTTCCGCTTTACGAGAATGAACCTTGGAAATACCTGGATTCAGAAGAATACCAGAACCACTATGGCTCTCGCCCTGTTTGGGCTGACTACCGCCGCAACCACAAAGGTGGTGTGCCACCCCAGCGCACCCAAAAGGCATGCATTTGTAACAATAAAGTTGCTGGGAATTCTTGCCCCGTCTGCTGGAATCACAAGTTGCATGTTGACTTTAGGATCTTCTCAGTTACTATGTTCCCCAGGTTGAGCCTGGAGACGCTGACTTTTGTACTGTACATGGAGCTGTCAGTGTGACTCCACCAGCCCCCACATTGTTGTCAGGTGAACCTTGGTACCTGTGGTACAGCTGGCAACAACCACCAGAGAGAGAACTGTCATGCCTTTGCTGACTCTATCAAGGAAATCTCCTAGAAGATAGTGGCCCGCTGTACAGAGCCATATTGGGGAGTCATACCACTTGGTAGGAACTTGACTTTAGCCAAGGACAATCCCTGGCTTCAGGTAGGAATCTGGTGTTAGGACAATAGGGAAGTAGGTTACAGCAGGAAGTTTCATCCTAGGGTGGAGAAGCTCAGAGTGAAGGTTAAGCTCATTGTTCCTCCAGGTCTACGAATTCCTGAATTAAGCAGGTGACCCACCCAGCTGCCTGAGCAGTCCAGACAAGGACCGCCAGGAGAAGCTAGATGACTTCCACCAGAACTGAGCCCGGAGTCTGGGGGAAAGGGCTGGCCCAAACTGTTAAAAGGTCTGACCACCATTAAATTTGGGGCCTTGATCAGTAAAATATTGTCCTGGCCTTCTTTCTTTTCGCCCCTTCCCCATCCATCCCTCAGCTTCTGTTCCAGCAACCCAGTTTGTAATAGCTGCAGGCAGCTAAGGAATACAACGGCCCGCCACCCCAGTCAATGCCTGAGATGCCCACTGCACCACCAGCAGAAGCCTCCACTGAGCAGACTGGCTCCCAGAGTGCTTAGAAATTGTGACCTGGGGAATTCAGACTGAGGGAGTGTGTTCTGCAAAGGGTTCTGTTTTGTGACAGTGGCAGACCCTAGAGGGAAATGACCGATATGAAGAGACAAGAACATTTGAAGTTGAGGAGGGATCTAGATATATATGGGTAACTCTGGAGAGGGTTTGCCATAACTGGAGACTCCTGTTTGCATGCTTGATAGTGTGTCTCTATTTTAAACCTCCTGGCTCAGCTCTTATACAAAAAAGCTGCGTCTCTTAAAAAAAAAAAAAAAAAAAAAAAAAAAAAAAAAAAAAAGAAGGTGAAAGTGTGTCACTGGGGAATAGGGCTTGGCATTTAAAATGCTAAAGCCAGACCCAGTGTCTCTTTCTTCCTGCGGCCTTCGAGATATAGAACTCTCAGCCCATTCTCCAGCACCATGTCTACCTATAAGCACCATGCTTCTTGCCATGATTATAATGGACTAAACTTCTAAAACTGTAAGTGAGCTCCCATTACATGATTTCTTTTATAAAAGTTGCTGGAGTCATGGTGTCCCTTCACAGCAATAGAAGCCATAACTGACACAGAGGCTAACTAGTAAAACAACAGTGAGAATTTCTTTTTAAGAGATGTGTATAATTGAAATAATCTATATAGAGAGCCTTATTGGGGTGCTATGCCACCTGGTATGGCTTGACATTGACCAAAGTGAAGGTCATTGTTCCTCCAGGTCTACAAATTCCTAAATTAAGCAGGTGACCCACCCAGCTGCATGAGCAGTGGAACCAATGCCCAGCGAACAGCCAGGCCAATTCCCCAGAACACACCCTGGAATTTGGGGGAAGGGTCCATCCCCGCCTATATATATTTGGAAACCTCCATTAAAATTTGAGTCTTGAGCAGGAAACCTTGTCTTGACTCCATGTTTCTCCTGTCACTCTGTTCTTATCCCCAGCTTTCCTTCCGGGAAATTGGGTAACTGTTTGAATGTAGTCATGGGTGGCTACAATCTATTTTTCTTTGAGATGGTATATTTACCAGATTAGGTTACATTAGTGTTTTTTTAGACACTTATTTCTTCATTCTATGAGTTTTTTTTTTTCATTCAGATGGAGAAAAAGAAAAATGGAAAAACATCTACTTGAATCTTGTTTCACTTTTAAAAAAAATATCATTTAAACACTAGAAAGAGTCTACATTTCTCAGAGGTTTCAGTTCTGTTCTCAATATTTTGTATAAAAGTCTTGTATGCACATGCTTTTCATGATGAAAACAAATGAATAAAAGTCTTTGAAAAATTTCCCCCACTCTTAAGTACCTTTAGAAGAAGTTTTTATATTTATTATACTTTAAGGAACTAAAAAGACACATTATGTATGCTAAGTTGGTTGAGTTTTTAAAATATTTGTCAAAATATAATATTTAATTGGTTAAAGTGTAATGTTTCTTGCAGTAGAGAATTAAAATAGGTATAAAAATCTGAAAATAAAGATCACTTCTACAGTAAATATAAAGCATTTCTTTTTTTATTAATCATTCCATTTGTTTACATCTCAACTGATATCCCACATCCACTCTCTCCCGCCTCCCGTTTGCCTCTATGAGGCTGCTTGCCCACCCACCCACCCTCTTCTGCCCCACCTCTCCAGCATCTCCCTATGCTGGAGCATCAAACCTCCACAGGACCTAGGGCCTTCCCTCTAATTGCTGTGAGACAAGGCCATTCTCTGCTACCTATGTATCTGGAGCCATGGATCCCTCCCTATACATTCCATGGTTGGTGGTCTAGTCCCTGGGGACACTGGGTGGTCAGGCCAGTCAATGTAGCTCTTCCTATGGGGTTGCAACCCCCTTCCAGTCCTCCAATCCTTCCACCAGCTCCTCCACCAGGGTCCCTGAGCTCAGTCTGATGGTTGGCTCCAAGCATTCACGTCTGCATTGATCAGTTGCTGGTTGGACCTCCCAAGGAGCAGCCACACCAGGTTCTGTCAGCAAGCGCCTCTTGGCCACAGCAACAGTGTCAGGTTTGATGTCTGCAGACAGGATGGATCCCCAGTTAGGGCAGTCCCTGGATAGCCAGTCCTTCAGTCTCTGCTCCATTTTTTTGTCTTTGTCTTTCCTTTGGATAGGAACATTTCTGGGTTAAAAACTTTGAGATGGGTGGGTGGCCCCAGCCCTCAACTGGGAGCTGTGCCTATCTACTACTGGAGGTGGTCTCTACAGGTTCTATCTCCCCTTCTCTGTGCATTTCAGCTAAAGTCATCCCCATTAGATTCTGGGAGCCTCTCTTTTCCCTGGTGTCTGGGACTCTCCAGTGGCTATCTGTGGTACATTTACACAATGGAGTATTGCTCAGCAGTTAAAAACAATGACTTCATGAAATCCACAGGCAAATGGATTGAACTAGCAAATATAATCCTGGGTGAGGTAACCCAGACACAAAAGAGCACACATGGTATGTATTCACTGATAAGTGGATATTAGCTCAAAAGGTTACAATGCCATGATACAACCCACAGACCATATGGAGCTTAGACAGACAGAAAACCAGGGTGTAGCTGCTTCAGTCCTGCATTGAGGGGGCAGCAGGATGATCATGGGAGGTGGATGGAGGAGGGACCTGGGAGGGAGAGAGGAGGGGCAGTATCAGGTACTGAGGGGGACAGGAGGTACCTAGGGTCAGGAAATTGCATAAAAAATAAGGGGGGGATGAGGCACTGGGGATTAAGTATTTCTTGGATAGGGTAACAGTTGTACATTTTTGGAAAAATACAATTCTATAATTAAAAAGTATTGTCTTCCTTTCCCCTCTCTTCTTCCCTTTTCCTTCTTTCTCTTCCTCCTTTCTTTCCTCCCTCCCTCCTTTGTGTGTGTATGTGTGTATATGTATAGTATGGTTTCCATATGTATTGTGTAGTGTGTATATGTGACTCTTTTTCTTTTTGCTCCGAGTCAAAGTCTCTCCCATGAAGTTTGATAGTGTTTGCACTGTCTGGTGATTTAATGTTTGGAATCTGCCTGTCTCTGCTCCTACTGTCTGCCTTCTATCAACTATTTAACAGTGACTGGAGACTTCTCAACGTTAGCATCTCTATGGTAAAATATCAGGACTGAAATGAGAGTTGCATATGTATACACATACACTGTGTACGTGTGCATGTATGTATATATGTATGTACACATACACACACATACATACACACATATATATGTATGTATGTGTGTGTATGTGACTAGATGTGATTAAAATGCAAGGAATCTCCTCAGTGAGTTCCCAGTGTAACTTTAAACTTCCTTTCTAACCACTGACAACATCCAAAGCAAACATTCTAAATGAAACACATGCAATGAAAATGCAGTGCACATAATTAAGTCTAAATTATTAGCCCTGTAGTAATATTCACTTAAGAAAGTAAAATATAATTTATGTTAAACCCATAGACATTTATTTCATATAACTTGTGAAACTGTCCTTTTGTAGAAACTTATTATTTATGAATATTTTATGTTCTTAAGCAAAATACTTTAATGTGGTATTATAGTTCATTGAGCAAAATAATGAGAAATAGCATTTATTCTGGCAAATGCCACATGTTGTAGTATAATGTCTCCTAAAGGCTCAGGTGTAAAGACTTAGCTTCTCCTACCCTGCCCTGCCCTTTATAGGTGATGGGAAGATGAAGGGAATCTTACAATAGACCCCAGTGCAATGAAGTTATGACCTTGAAAAATGTATGGAGAACAGGTCTTTTCGGTTTCTTCCTTTGCTTTTATTTGTCAGGAGATAGGTCTCCTGGGTCACATGTTTCTGCTATCATATACTGTGCTACCATAGACCTACAGCAACAGGGACAAGCAGCTATGCTGGAAACTGGGAAACCACTAGTCAAGGTGAACCTTTTCTCTTTCAAGTGGATCTAGCTGATGCGTTTGTTACAGCACTGGAAATTTTACTGCTGCAGAATTTCTTTTCAGTTGCAAGATCTTTCCATTTATGATTTTTGGATTGGAGTAGGAAATATTTATTTGGTAGATGTAGCCTGTATTATTCAGGGGAACAGAACTAATGACAAAGGTGTGTGTGTGTGTATAAATACATTTGAATTTATTCAGCTTACATTAACTAGCAGCAACAGCTTGTTCACATGTGAGAGGCTGGGAACCCAGTAGCCAATTAGTTCTTGAGGCTGGGTGCCTCATCATTTGGAGTCGTCTTAACAGTGTCTAACTCTCACTGTGGAGACTGACAACCTAGCAGTTGCTCAGTCTACACGGCTGAGTGCCTCTGCAGTCTCATTCTGGCCCCTGAAAATCTGGAATGTTTTGGGAGACCTGCTGGTCCTTGGTCTAAAAGGAAGGGAGGTGAGGGTTCTGATATCCGTGGAGGAATCAGCAACTGTAACAGCAATAGGGACACATCAACTCCTAAAAGAGCAGAGGGTAAGCAATGAAAGGGCAAATGAATATCCTCTCCCAGAGCATTTTCTTCTTCTTTTATTGGATATTTTATATATTTACATTTCAAATGTTATCCCCCTTTTCCAGTTTCCCTGCCAGACCTCCCCTCTCCAATCCCCCTCCCCCTGCTTCTCTGAAGATGCTCCCCCCTCCCACTCACCCACTCCCACCTCACCGCCCTGGCATTCCCCTTCACTGGGGAATCGAGACTTCACAGGACCAAGGGCCTCTCCTAGTGATGCCTGACAAGGCCATCCTATGCTACATATGCAGCAACAGGATTGCTCCCAGAAGGTGCCGACCACAATCATTGTGAAGCTCCTTATTCAAAGCAATCAGGTTGGTTCTTCAGGTGAGCTTCATACTCAGGTGGTTCTAATTTGTGGTAAGTTGTAAGTTGATATTAAAATCAACCATAACATAGACAGATGTTTTTCAAACCTCTGTAATCCCCAGAAAATCAATAAAAGTGAGTATACTTACTGATGACCATGAATGAAAATATTCACTGGAAGTTTTTTTTTTGTTTTTGTTTTTTTTTCAGATTTTTCTCAGAGTATGTCAGGAAGGGGAGAAAGCAGAGAAGGGCACTGGAAGCAACTAAATGTTAAGGGCGCCATGCTTTCTCTAAAACTCATGGAACTTATTCATGGGAGAGCCAGGGAAAGCAGGGCAATTTCTCTATTCTCAGCATGATTCTGGTTTATACCACAGCTGCGTGTTTTTGGTCATGCGGCACCATTCGTAGCTTTGTATCCTCACGGTCTTTTATGTGCAGTAGCTACTACCTTATCCTTAAAGCAGAGCATCGAATTAGCTGAAAGCAACGATCTCGCATAAGGAACAACATCATTCAGTGTGAGTCTCACAGTTTGTGGAGTCACAGTCCACAACTAATGTTTGGCTAGATTTACTGACTTTGAAATTATACTGACTTTCAAAAGTGTTGACGCAGTTTGAACTGAATTTTTTTGAGAAAGTGTTCTTCTTTAAACGTCTTTAACCTGACACTAAACTCCTAAAGTTTATTAAGTGAAAGTAACTATTCACCGACTCATTTTCTTTCATCTTGGATTTGTGTGACTAATCATTCCTCACAGAAACTTTTATATTAAATAACAGTCAGGGTGGAATATGCCCCAGTGGTTAAGAAGCCTTGCTGCTCTTACAGAGGACTAGACTTTGATTCCCAGAACCCATTGCTGCAACTCAGCACCTGTAGCAATAGCTGCAGGAGATCTGACGACCTCTTCTGGACTCCACAGGCACTACATTCACACAACAGACATATGTGTGACATACACCACATAGGGACACACATAATTGTTTAAGAGAAAACTAATGATCTATAACACTTGAAATTCCTGTGTAGATCATCCTATCAACTTCTTTTGCCAACAAAATTCGGAGATCAATTATTTATTTTCCTCCCATACTTTTGAACATAATTAAAAGTTCAAAGTTTTAAATTTTTCTTCTGATTATTATTTATTAGTCTAACATTAACCAAAACAATCTAAAGATGTTCAAAATTTGATAAGGAAATGCTATCTCATAGCAACCTTCAGAATTTAAAGACAATGCTTGGCACAAACATTGTAACTTTTCATTCCAAAGAGTTTGCTCAGGATCACTTCTAATCCTGCTTTTTAGTCACGATAGATTAAGTCCTTCATGGACTTGCAGAATGGAGATGTGAATGAGTGTCTCCACACAAGCTTTTCTGTCTGAGATATGTGCATGCTACCATGCTTTGTTGGAAGGGCTCATTAAACCGACAATCAGCAGAGAGCTTCTGTGGGATCACCTCAACTTGTCTGCAGAGATGGGCTGTGACCCAACTAACAAGCAGATTTGTTTCGCAGATTGGAGAGCTCAGTTTTGCAACCTTTTGATTTTTCCCATTTATTCATATTTTGGTGATTTTGACATTTCTATTCCTGTCACTCACTGTGCTTGTGACCAGATGGGAGTGGAGGGAATGAAGGTGGACATTCCGTGTGGCCTGAGAAAATGTATCAGAATTACATTTTCTCAGGCAGGTCTCCATTTAATAAAGAGTACATTCGGAACTATCCCCACATAAACCTTTGTGAAACCTACAAGTTGTTTTCCTGCCACTGCAAATATTGATTCAGTTAGTCTTCTGGAGGTCTGAATAAAACCTAGGTCATGACAGAGTTTCTATCAGGTCTGTTATGAGTGTGTATGGACTGATTCATAGCGGAAGTGCACAGACATTTTGTTTGTGGTTATAATGGTGGTAAGTATAGCACTGCCTATTATGTAGCATAAATTAGTTTGACAAGATCCTAATGCGTAATGGCACAGGATAAGAAATGCAGCTCTTCTTTGTCTTAAGTGTACTAAGATCGAAGTACATTTTGATGCAAGTATTCCTTTGATGCAAATGATTGATTTTAAGTCACTCCATTGTGTTCACGACATCTGCCTTCGCTGGTCACTTTCTTCATGTCTATTCTATTTTTTTTTTGTCAAGTATAAGAATGCACATTTCAGATATTCTCATTTCTACTGGTTAGCTTTTTGGAAAGGATTCTACTCGTCTATTGAACATTTTCACCTTTTCTTACATTTCATTCTTCATTTCCTCCATTTTAGAAATGTTTCTACATTAGCTAATTTGGAGGCATTTTTTTGTAATTCTCATATCTGCACCATACATGCATGTATCTTTATTGACTTCTTTCTTTTGATTCTACATGATATTTCCTAGTTATTACTTGCTGGACATTTTACATAGAAGAATCACTGAAATAGAAACATTCACCATTTTTTTTCCTCAAAGAGAATTCTTTGAGAAAGGGGGTTATAAGTCGAATCCAATTGGATACTGAGCCATGTTTGCACTGGAATGTAGCTTTAGTTGACTTTGCCAGAGTCTCTGCTTTACAGTGACTTGAGGGTTCATTTTTCTCTGGATTTATTCTGAAACTGTCTTCTTCCACTCCTCCTCCTTCTAGACTTCTGTCTCCTGTATGTTCCTCTGTGTTTTTCTTTCTCCTTCTCCTCTCTCCTTTCCCTGCCTCCTCTTTTTACCTTCTTCAAGATGCTGTGTAGCAGTGAAACCTGGGTTGATTATCTTGTACCCTTGTGACACTACTGTTTCTGATCCCCCAGTTCTGGGATATAGATGTGTACCACAACAGCCAGCTATATAAAGCTTCCCATCAAATCACTGAGATTAAACCAAACCAAACCAAACCAAACCAAACCAAACCAAACTAAACCAAACCCTACGTTCTCCATTTTTCAGCCTAATTCTAACAATTCAACCAGAAAATATGTCATGTTCCCAGGGCCCAGGCCCAGGGCATAAAGAACTGATTCTACAATGTGCTCCTTTTTTTTTTTTTTTCCAGATTCTAATACACGTGTAGGCAGAATTAAAACTCAACCTAGCTTTCCTTTATCACAGATTAGGATCGCCCTTTACCAGCCAGCACTCAGAGTCAGCAAATATGTTTCAGTGAGAAATAGAGTAATTTCTACTGAGGTATATTTTGTTTCTCCCTGGACGTTAGTTTATTTAAACTTTTTTACTTTACATCAACTAGTCTTTGAAGTCTTCTTAAAATAATACCATATTTTAAAGTTCATTTCTTTCCAGTATAGTGTTTGTAAGATCAGCAACCACACATTCAATATAGTTTAAGCCAATGATTTTAAGATGAATATGGGCCTCTTTTATTAATAAAAATAATTGATTCTAATAGATTTTAGGATTGTTTATGACTCAAGTGGTTTTAAGATTCTTATAACAAGTTTTGGTGTTTTTTTTCCTGATATTTTAATGAACTCCTCTTGTTAAAATATTTGAGGACTGAACAGTGTCTAGCATTTTCTGGGGAACTGAATTATCTGGTAGCACTGGCTTGAAATATCCAGGTCTTTTAGATCTAGCAGCCTTCCATCTTTACAAGGGTTTTTCTGCTCTTTGCTTTATGACAGACATCAATTTACTCAACCTGGTCCTTCTAGACACCTGCCATAGGGTCAGATAAGCAAGAGCAGTCAAAATAGAGTAGTACTGCAGTGGATGTTACAGAGGCTTCAAGGCCCTTTGAGCCTCTCTTGACCCTATTATAAAATAGCATATGTTCTTGGTAGTCCCCAGATGTTGTGTTGTTGAATCTATAATGCCTGTCCACTCCACCATCAATGGAACATACCAGGCATCCTAGAAGTAAACAGAAGATTAATGTCTCAGACAAACTTTGCTTAGGGTTTTCAGTCAGTGTCACTGAGATGTTCTTTCAACATCATTACTCATTGCCTAGTAAGTTGAAGCTTTAGAAGGATCCCATTAGAAGAGGCTGTGCAAGGAAAGTCTGTGGGATACTCTAGCACGTCAGGTGGTAAAGGTCTATTTGCTACTGATCTGGAACCACATTCTAGCAGACAGGAATATATTTGTACAATCACCACTTAACTGACTAAAAGATACTATGATGGGAATGGGATAGGTCAATACCTGTACAGAGAATAAACTGTTATTACTAATTAGTATTATTGTCTACTTGGGGAATAGTGAGATACTGAGTATGGTTAATATACTGCTAAAGGTTAAATGTGATATGAGAAAAACTAGCTTGGCTATTATTGGTGGGCAGTTATCTCATTTAGAGGTAGTTAAATGGTCATGTATGAGGAACTCAAAGACTTGATGGTTGGAATCAGAGGTCTCTACAATATAGAGAATAGAGAATAGAAAATAGAGAATGTTAAAATGTTAAATGTTAAAATGTTTAGAGAAGAGAGTCTATTATGTTAATACCAGTCCATGGATATGTACTGGGTAGTTTTGTGTGTCAGTATGACACAAGTTAGAGTTGTCAGAGAGGTAAAAGCAACCTGTTGGGGAAATGCCTCTGTACAATCCAGTTATAAAGCGTTTTCAAAATTAGTGATCAATGGGTGATGGCTCATCCCATTTTAGGTGGTGCCATCCTTAGGCTGGTGGTCCTGTGTTCTATAGACTAACAGGTCGAGAAACCCAGGCTAAATAAGCCAGTTAGTTGCACCGCTTTATGGCTTCTGCATCAGCTCCTGCCT